>NC_073304.1:139500732-139817494 GCF_027595985.1 Sorex araneus | reverse complement strand
ACTTTTCAGATTGCTGGCCCATGCTATTCGTGCCTGTGAATTTTCACACTAAAACTTGCTTCAATTACCCACACCAGGCAAAATCTGGCAAGGGGGGAACAGTCACCAAGCCGCCTGAGTGCAGGCGTAGGAGACAAAGAGACGTGCAGTGCACACACCTCACTGGCTGACCCTTTTATCTCATCCCACCACTAAGGAGTGTATATTGGGTAGGAAGACTGCTCTGCTTGCTCAGAGACAGACAGTTCTGAATGGTGGCACTGGGCTGGAAGTTCTCCCCATTCTCACTTCTGGAGAACTCAAAGATTAAAAGACTCATGAGCAGAGATATATTTGTCTGATTGGTTGGTTAGGTTGGGTTCTGGTTTTTGTGCCACACGCAGTACTCAGGGCTTACTCCTAGCTCGGTGCTCAGGGATCACTCCTGGCATGCTGAGGGGACCATATGGGGTGCTGAGAATTGAACTCGGGTTGGCCACATGCAAGTTAAGTGCCTTGCCCACTGTGCTGTCCCAACAGCTCTGTGCAGAGATGTAGGGCTTCTTTTTACTAAATCAAGAAAAATGGAGCCTGGATATAAATATCAAAGTATTTTTAAGTATCTATGTAAAAATGTGGTGAGAGTGGTCTGCCAAGTGTCCCACTTACAAGCAGGATCTCACTCCGGGCAGAGGTTCTTTCCAGCGTGGTGCAGTCACCCCCCCAAGTGCTACAGGGCTCTGACCACCCCGCTCCCATTCCAGGAAAGGCCGCCTCTTGACCCTACCTCCAGCTGAAGTTGTGGTGGTGGATTTTTTTAAGTTTCTAAACCATTTTTTATGATTAAAAAAAAGTCAGAGTAATAATAGTTCCAATCTATTTAAAGTTGAGTGCTGAGCACTGGATTTTATAAACATCGTTTTTCTTTGACCCTTCACCACTGCTCCAGAAGGCTAGCAGTAAAAGCCTCACTATTAAAATGGAAGAAAATGAGGTTCAAAGAGGTTAAGGGACTAAACCACAAGCCATGGCTAAATTTCTTTGCATTAATCATTCATCATTCTTTTTTTTTTTTAAAATAAAATATCCTGCCTAACCATGTTCCTTGCTAAGCAGAGAGAAAAATCTCCAGTATCACCGGTGTGTTCCCAAGAGGCAGCAAGCACAGAGGTACTGACATTTGTCTTGTGGGAATGTCCACCCTAGCTTCCTGTCCCTCCGTCCTCACCAACACCCAGGTTCCTTGAGTGCCAGGTCTGGCCTTCCTTGCTCTTCACGGTGCCCTGGAGTCAGACTGAGCGTAATCAGCATTCTCAGCAGTGCCCAAGGACGGGTGAACACAGCTGCCCCAACTGTGTGCGAGCCCGCACTGTTCTGTAGAACTTTGCATGAAGGAAGAGTTCTATGTCGGAGCCAATGCAGAAAACACCAGACACATGTGGCTACTGAGTATCTGAAATATGGCCAGTGGATGAAGGAATGACTTTAATTATTCATGAACTAAAATTTCAGTTGTATTATTGCTCAAAAAAACCCCACTAAAATTAAAAAGAGGTCAAAGTGACAATGCAATGGGTAGGACATTTACCTTGCACGCAGCAGATCTGGGTTTGATCCTCAGCATCCCATATGTCCCCCAAGCACTGGCAGGAGCCAGGAGTAACCCCTGAGCACTGCTAGGTATGAGAAAGAAAGAAAGAAAGAAAGAAAGAAAGAAAGAAAGAAAGAAAGAAAGAAAGAAAGAAAGAAAGAAAGAAAGAAAGAAAGAAAGAAAGAAAGAAAGAAAGAAAGAAAGAAAGAAAGAAAGAAAGAAAGAAAGAAAGAAAGGAAAGAAAGAAGGAAAGAAGGAAAGAAGGAAAGAAAGAGAGGAGGGAGTGGGGAGGCAGGCAGGCAGACAGATAAATATGTGCTTACTCTGTCCCAATGGAACTAGAATTATCTAAAGAAAGTCTAGCACTGTCACCCAGGGAAGTGGCAGAGCACCTCTCTTGCAGGTGCGAGGCTGTAAATTCAACCCCAGGCACCTCCCCACATGCCAAGTGTGATCTAACAACCCTGGCACCATACAAGTGTGCAAACTCTGGCACACTGTGGTAGGGTATATGCAAGCCCCACAACCAAGTGTGCTACCCCCAGACATCACAATAACAACAAAAAAAAGAAAGGCACACTAAAGCTTTAGATTGATTCCTTAAAAAAAAAAAAATCTGAAAAAAAGGATTTTTAAAATGTGTAATTACCTAACTATGTATACCCCCTAAAAACTACACATAACATATATACAAAAGCACTGTAGCACTGTCACCCCGTTTTTCATCGATTTGCTCAAGTGGGCACCAGTAACATCGTCATTGTGAGACTTGCTGTTATTTGTATAGTGAATATGCCACAGGTAGCTTGCCAGGTTCTGCCATGTGGGCGGGATACTCTCGGTAGCTTGCCGGGCTCTCCAACCCGGGTCGGCCGCGTGCAAAGCAAACACCCAACCTGCTGTGCTATTGCTCCAATTTTTTATATGCAAAGGCAGGAGGTATAAAATATAGACAAACCATTTGTTTTCTTTCTAATTCATCTGTTTATATAGGACAGAAATGGCATCTGTGGCCTTCAGGTTCTCAGTCATGGTAGGCTCCAGTGCCCAAACTAGACCTACGGAGAAACCAACTTCTTTCCTCTGGACAAGGCTGGAATAAATTGAACCATGAGAGTTATTCAGCTCTCTATTATGATCTATGCATTAAACATTAATGTACTCATCTTTTTTCTAACAGAATATTAAAAACGCACACAATGCTTCTAATTTCAATTCCCATAATGGTCTGTAATGCTTTCGAATGGTTCTGAATCTTTGATTTCTCATCCCGTCATCCCCTCCTGAATTCTTCTGGCTCCAACTGCTGAGCTACACCTCTTCCTCCATACTCCACCACCACAGCCAATGCGAGAGGTCACACTTGGAGGTCTCTGACACAATGTTCTGCTAGCATTTCCTACCAGCAACATGTCTGTCCAATGAAGAACCATTTTCCTAGAAGGAGTTTTTGTCCCAGTAATTTCTGCATATGCACCACAACTAAAAAAACCAAACTCTAGAAAATAAACAAAAGTAGAACCAGAGAGAGAATATAGTTGTAAGGCACTAGTCTTGCATGCACCTATCAGGATTCCATCCCTAGCACTAGGACATATGGTCCCCTAAGAACTACCAGGGGTCACTCCTGAGTACAGAGCCAGAGAAAGCCCCTGAGTGCCACAAGGTGTGCCCCCCCCCACTTCCTGAAAGAGAAAAGGGGGGGGGGGAGAGAAAACAACAAAATTGGCATTCAGTTATGTATTACAGTAAGGTAGATTGTTCCAAGTAGCAGAGCTTCCAAATGCTCAGTGGGTAACTGTCAGATGCTAAAGTATATCTAATGCCTAATGATTATGATAAATTTTTCTGCCATATCTTTATATGCTATGCTTGCAATATCATGTTTCATACAAGTGAGAGAAGGAATCTGGAGTTCCAACAACTCCGACAAACGAGAATCAGCGATGCTGTCTTGTTTGCCAAGGCCTCGAAAATCAGATGGGCCGAACACTTAATGTGATTTGGAGACGACCACTGGACTAGAACTGTTACTGACTGGATTCCACGGGACGTCAAAAGAACATCTGGCCACCCACCTACAAGATGGTCAGACTTCTTCATCAAGACCCTGAACGAACAGTTTGATGCTCTTCATATTCCTGGAGCAAGCAGACACCACTGGCTACACTAGCACGCGACAGGGACGGATGGAGACGTTACTGGCACCTGCTCGAGCAAATCGATGAGCAGCGGGATGACAAGTCAAGTGATATAAGCGATCTTTATATATCTCATAATGACCCTAGATTCTCTTTTCTTGGAATCTTTGTAAATATTGCTCTTCTCCCTGGAATGCTCTTCCTATCTCACTTCAGCTTATTAGTGTCCCTCTTTCTTTAGCTCAACTTCAGACTACAAGCTCATAAAGATTTTGCTGTGATTCATTCCATATATCTAAATAATGAACACCTGTAAACAGGATGAGTGATTCTATGTTACTGTGGCTCAACGTCTCACAAACTCTTTTCTACAAAACTTTCTGTTCTAACCTGCTGTGAGTAGGTTCAAGATTTGGTCCACAGGGCTGGAACAATAACACAGAGGGTAGGGCTTTGCTTTGCACATGGTCGACCTGAGTTCAATTCCCAGCATCCCATATGGTCCCCTGAGCACCTCCAGGGGTAATTCCTGAGTGCAGAGCCAGGAGTAACCCCTGTGCATCACCAGGCATGACCCAAAAACAAACAAAAAAAAATTTGGTCCACAGCAAGGAAGAATAAGCTGAAGAACACAAAAATCAACAACAACAAAAATATTTTAACTTAAAAAGAAAAAAAATCAGCAAAGAACAGGAACAATGTTCACATACAGAAAATACAGATAGCTCCCTAAGAGGTCCCCCAACACCTGTGGGCAGCTAAAGACTGGGCCAATGTTTCATTCAGGGAGCCCCAGAGTGGGGCGGGTGAGGCCCCTCCCCGCCCCAAGGGACCCAGCCCAGCAGTGGAAAAAAATCCACTACCCAACCGCCACCATGCTCAAGGCCTCTCCCCACATGCTCGGCCAAGGCTTATGCACAAGTGAACCTACTCCTGGACACATCATAAGACACTCCCTGCCATTCTCCAGTAGTACCATACCACATTTGATGGGGTTTAAATAGGAGGCAACCAATCATAGAAGGAAATAAATATATATGCATATTTTTTTCAGATATATATGAAAGTTCACGTCACTCAACCTTTAACAACATGTTTGTGATATCTAAAGAAGGTCTTAATGGCCACTGCCAAAATGGAATAATCTTCACACTACGTCCTCTATGGATACTTTTTTGTAGCACTCTCAGCAGTTTTCCATAACAAACAATACAAAATATATTATTTCGGTTGTGCTTTGGGACAGGGATTGGGACTTGGGATGGAAACATCCCAAATATTGTGATGGGAAGGTGTAATGGTGGTGAGATTGGTGTTTGAATATTAAATATAATCAAATATTGTGAACTAACTTATAAAATAAAATTTAAAAAAAAAGACTGGGCCAGAACACTCCCGTTCCCGCTAAAGCAAACTCCAGAAAGGAGCTGAGGAGTTCCAACTATAGGAGACAAACAGCCCAGAGGCAGGAGTGGCTCAAGTCTATAGACAAAGCAGCTCCAGAAATAATAAAAGAAATGAAGCAATGCAACTACATCAATGGATGGAGACAAAAAAAAAAAACAGTAAAATAATTACATCAGCTCTGTTTAAAGTGCCTGAAGAGGTTAGAACAACAATCCTCTCAATGTTTATTGGTCTGAAAAAAAAACTGAATGTAATATAAAAAGAAAGTAAATAAATAAATAAGTGACAGACTTAAGAGAACCTGGTGGAAAAGTTGAAAGAACTATTTCAAGTAGAAATGAAGGTGCTAAAGATCAAATCTCGGGGCCGGAGCCATAGCACAGCGGGTAGGGTGTTTGCCTTGCACGCGGCCGACCCGGGTTCGATCCCCGGCATCCCATATGGTCCCCCAAGCACCGCCAGGAGTAATTCCTGAGTGCAAAGCCAGGAGTAACCCCTGAGCATCGCTGGGTGTGACCCAAAAAGCAAAAAAAATTAAAAAAATAAAGATCAAATCTCAGCCACATAAAGACTCAATAGCAAGACTCAGCAACAGAAAGGATGAACTGAAAACTGATTCAATGTCTTCAAAAACAAGATACACAATCCCAACAATAATGAAGCATTAATAGGAATGAGAATGAGAAAATAAATGGCAAGAATTTAAAAGGTCTTGTTGACAATACTAGAAGGAACTAATCTCAGAATCATGGAAATTCCAAAAAGGGGAGAGAGAACAATGGCTAGCTGAAGAAATAATAGCTGAAAATGTCTCCAATTTGAAGAAGGAGTCTGTTACTGATCCTGGATGCCCAAAGAGTGCCAATTAAAGGGCATCCAAATAGAACAACACAGATATATTTTGTAATCAAAACATATGGCAAGAACCACAGACAGGGATAAAATCTCTTTAAAGAGAGAGAGAGAGAGAGAGAGAGAGAGAGAGAGAGAGAACAAAAGTCAAGGCACAAGTCAGGCATGTAGCTGCTCCCACTTTAATACACAATACCACAGAGGTTCCCCAAGCATCATCAGGAGTGATCCCGGAACACAGAGGCATGAGTAAGTCCTGAGCACCAGCAAGTGTGACCCAAAAAACTGAAACTAAATCTAAAAATAAAATAACAAGAAAGATGAAAGACAAAACAAAAAACCATGAGTCACATCAAACTTCTCAAATAAAACTATACAAGCCAGAGAGAATGATACAGTCAAAGTAATGATGAAAAGAATCCCCATCCAAAAATTCTCTACACCCTGCAAAATTACCGTTCAGATTTGACAGTGACAAAAACATTCTCAAACAACAGCTGACAGCACTTGTCACATCTAAACTACCTCTGCCAGGAATACAGAATGGTTTCATATAAAAAGCAAAAGTCAAATGGAAAAAGCAACCAAAATCTTGGAAACCTGAACAGACCAAATTACAAGAATATTGAAACAGTAATTAAAAATCTTCCCAAAATCAAAAGTCCAGGTCCAGACTGGTTCACTAGTTAGTTCTAACAAACCTTCTAAGAAAAGTTTGTTATCTATATTTCTCAAGCCCTTCCAAAATACTGGAGAAGTGGGAATCATGCCCAACAGCTTTTATGAAGACAGTATTACCCTAGTAACAAAAGAAGACAGAAATATTACTTTAAACTGAAATAACAGACCAATATCCCTGATGAATACTGATACAAAAGATCCTCAACAAAATATTAGTGAACACAATCCAACTACATCTCAAAAGGATCATACACTATAACCAAGTCAGATTCATCCCAGGGATGCACGTGTAGTTCAATATATGCAAATCAACTCATAGAATATATCATATAACAAAAAGAAGAATAAAAATTATCTGATCATACCAATAGATGTAGAGAAAGCTTATGACAAAATTTAGCATACATTGATGACTTTAAAAAAATCTCAACAAATTAGATTTCGATAAGAAATATAAGAAAATATGTACTTCAATGGTCATTTACAACAAACCCACAGCCAACTTTACACTCAAGGCTGAAAATCTGATGGTCTTCCCTCAGATATAAAGCACAAGGCAAGTATGTTGATATTCTCCACTACTATTTAATATGGGGCTGGAGCGATAGCACAGCGGTAGGGCGTTCGCCTTTCACGCCACAAACCCGTGTTTGATTCTTCTGCCCCTCTTGGAGAGCCTGGCAAGCTACCGAGAGTACTGCGCCCACATGGCAGAGCTACCCGTGGCGTATTGGATATGCCAAAAACAGTAACAATAAGTCTTTCAATGAGAGACGTTACTGGTGCCCGCTCAAACAAATCGATGAGCAATGGAATGACAGTGACAATGACTATTTAATATAGGCTGGAAGTCCTCACACCACAGCAATCAAGCAAGAAAAATAAATAAAAGGCATCCAAACTGGAAAATAAGAAACTACTCTATCACTATTTTCAAATAACACCATAACATGCACAGAAGATCCTATATAGAGACTTAAAAAAAAATTCTTACAACAGGACAGCAAAGTAGCCAACTATAAAATCAACACACAAAAATCTGTTGATGTCTATATGCAAACAATGAGCAAGAAGAGAAAAAAAAATTAAGAACAAACTTAATTAAAATAATGTTCACCCAAACGTGATAGCTTCTCAGTATCTATATTGCAAACCATAACACTCAAAAGTAGAGAGAGAGTATGGGGGAAATTGCATGCCACAGAGGCAGAGGGGAGGGTTCAGAAGGAGGGAGATACTGAGGACACTGGTGGTGGAGAATGTGCACTGGTGGAGGGATGGGTGTTCAATCACTGTATGACTGAAACTCAAAAATGAAAGCTTTGTAACTATATCTCATGGTGATTCAATAAATATATATAAAAATAAAAAAAATAAGTGTCCAAAATATCAACTATCTAGGAATCAATTTAATAAAGGATGTGAAAAACTTATATATCAAAATTTTTTTTAATTTATTTTTTTTCTTTTTGGGTCACACCCAGCAATGCTCAGGGGTTACTCCTGGCTTTGCACTCAGGAATTACTCCTGGTGGTGCTTGGGGGACCATACGGAATGCTGGGGATCGAACCCAGGTCGGCCGCGTGCAAGCCAAACGCCCTATCCACTGTGCTATCGCTCCGGCCCCCAAAAAACTTATATATCAAAATTTCTGATTCACTATTGGAAGAAAGAGTAGAGAACACCAAGAAATGGAAAATTATTGCATGTTCATGGATTGAAAGCATTAAGATTTCCAGAATCTTAGTGGATTTAGAATAAACTATACTAAAATGTATGTGGAATCTTAAAACTCCGCAAATAGCCTAACAAATTTTGAGAAAAAAAGATGGGAGGTATTGAAATTCCTGATTTTAAAAATCATACTACAACTAGTCAAAAAGATGTGGGACTAGGATAAAGTTGACTTTCAGACTAATGGATTAAAATTGAGAGTCCAGAGATAAACCCTCAAAAACATGGATAGTTAATCTATAATAAAGGAGCTAATGGAGCTGAGGATGAAGAGCCTATCAACAAGCGGTGTAGAAAAAACTAGATAGCTACATGCAAAAAGAAAAATAAAACCTGGATCCATGTCTAATATCATATATAACAGTTAATTTAAAGTGAATTAAAGATCTTGAAATTAGAACAAAATTCATAAAATACATTGAAGAACAAAGGCAGAATTATGCAAAATATAGACCTCAGAGGCATCTTCTATTAATTTTTTAAAATTTTACTCTAGGCTCCATGGTTTACAATACTGTTAATGTGCCATTTCATACTGAACACAATCCAGCACCACACTCTTCCCCACAGTGTCCACTTCCCTCCATCATTGTCCTGATGTCCCCCCAATCCTGACTACCCCCCAATTCATACCCCACCTGTTAAACCTCCTACTGAAGACCAGTTCTTGGTTTATCCATTTCTTGCAGATTTGCCTGCTTTGTGGCATAAAGATTTTTTAAATAATCCCTAATGATCCCTCAAATTTTTATAGTATCTATTGTGATGTCTCCCTCTTTGTCTGATTTGTTTACTAAAGATCTCTCTTTTTCTTTCTTTTTTTGTGAGTCTTGCTACAGGTTTGTCAGTCTTGTTTATTTTTTTTAAGGTTTTGCTGATCTTTTGAATGATTTTTTGTTTTCCATTTCATTAATTTATGCTCTCAGTTTTATTTTCTTCCTTTTGCTTGCTTTGGGTTCCTTTTGTTGGTCTTTTTCTAGTTGCTTAAGTTGTGTGTCGGGTTATTTGTGTGAGCCCTTTTTTTTCTTCATAATGAGCACTTACATTGATATGAAAGTTCCTCTTAACACTATCTGCTGTATCTCACACATCCTACTATCTTGTATTTTCATTCTTGTTTGTTTCCAGGAGTCTTCTGATTTCTTCTCTGATTTCCTCTTTGACCCACTGGTTGTTCTATACAGAATTGTTCCAATTTTAAGTATTTGAATTTTCCAAGTTCCTGAGCCCCACCAGGAGTGAACCCTGAGTGCAGAGCTAGCAATAAACCCTGAGCTTGTACAGCTATATGAGATCACCCCCCAAGGGGGAAAAAAAAAAAGAAAGAAAAAGAAAAGAAATTGGCAAGAGGAGCTGACCTAAACAGGCACTTTTATGGAAAAAAAAAAACAGGCTGGTAGCCAGAAGGCATATGAAAAAGTGTTCTTCATCACTTGTTATCAGGGAAATACATATCAAAACAACAATGACATTTCATCTCATACCAGTGAAAATGATATCTGCCACAAAAACTGAAAGCAAACAATATTAAAGTGAAATTTATTAGTTACACAGGCGGGGGGGTGGGGGAGCTAGGGGCGCGGGGGGGGTTAGGGGTGTGAGGGGGCGGGGTGGAGATATACTGGGATTCTTGGTGGTGGAATATGAGCACTGGTGAAGGGATGGGTATTTGAGCATTGTATAACTGAGATTTAAACCTGAAAACTTTGTAACTTTCCACATGGTGACTCAATAAAAAATTAAAAAAAAAAAAAAAAAAAAAAAAGAAAGCAAACAATATTGGTAGGGATGCAATGAAAAAGAAACCACTTTTGGGGGCTGGAGAGATAGCACAGCGGGTAGGGCGTTTGCCTTGCACGCGGCCGACCCAGGTTCAAATCCCAGCATCCCATATGGTCCCCTGAGCATGGCCAGGGGTAATTTCTGAGTGCAGAGCCAGGAGTAACCCCTGTGAATCGCCAGGTGTGACCCAAAAAGCAAAAAAAAAAAAAAAAAAGAAAAAGAAACCACTTTCACCATTGGTGGGAATGCTGTCTGGTTCAGTCTCTACTAAGAATTACTAACAGAGCTTCCACATGATCTACAATCTCATTTCTAAGCATCTATCCCAAGACCTATGTTCACTGAAGTGCTTAGTACAATAGCTAGGATATGGACACAACCCAAATCTCCAATAACAGATAAATGGATAAAGAAATTGTAGTATATATGCACAATGGAAAACTTAACAGTTGTAAGAAAAAACTGAGATCCCGCAATTCACTGCAACTGGAATGGAACTGGAGAATATTATGTTAAATGAAGTAAGTCAGATGGAGAACAACTCCTGGATGATCTCACTCATCTGTGGTATACAGAGAAACAAAACAAGCAAATGAGAAGAAACCATTAGCGTTTTGTAAAACACAGATCACTAAGCAGTGGGGCAATGAAATGGCAGAAGGAGGAAGTAGACAAATAGAGGAGTGTCTTGGGCACTTTGGTGGTAGGAGACACTCAGGAATTTTTTACATCAAAACCAAAAAGTTAACAGTAATGTAACCATGTTACCTAAACTTTGATCACTGGTCACTGTCATCCCGTTCATCGATTTGTTCGAGCGGGCACCAGTAATGTCTCTCATTGTGAGACGTATTGTTACTATTTTTGGCATATCCAATACCTAGGCTCTGCAATGCGGGCTCCATACTCTCGGTAGCTTGCCGGCTCTCCGAGAGGGGCGGAGGAATCAAACACGGGTCACCTGCGTGAAAGGCGAACGCCCTACCGCTGTGCTATCGCTCCAGCCCTACCTAAACTTTAACAAATATTTTAATTGATAGTCATCAAATATATAATAGTCATAAAATATCTGAGGCAAGTTCCCTGTCCCTAATACAGGGATATAAAAATCTACCATGGTCTGTAGCCTCTACACCTAAGAAAGTGCCTAAGGTTTACCAGCTAAGCAAGTTACATAAACTGATCCTGGCTGAGGCTCCAAATCTAGAAGATACGGTACCTGATGGAGCACAGGGGCTTTAGCAGTTCAGCAGAGCAAGTTAGAGCAACTGTTTTATGTCTGATTATTTAATGCATGATTTTCCCAAACTCTTTAGAGCATAATTTTGCCTAATTCGTGTTTCCATCAGATATGATAGGAAGCTGTGGGGGTGAAAGTTAACCCTAACCCAACTCGAACATTCCAGTGGTAACTATTACTAACCAAAAAAGATTTAGAGTGCCCTGGCCAGGTTAAGTCGGTCTTTGATGTTAGCTTTCTCCTCTCTTTCTCCCATAAGACAGTTGTTGAGTGTTATATATAAATCACACCAGAAATGGTAATCATGAAAAAACTCATTTTCAGAAAAATGCAACTCAAGTTTCCAACTCCTTAGAAAATTATACGTATCACTGACAAATTACAATCACTACCACAATTAGAATATATGTCATGTAGACCCTGAGACTATAATCAGAGAGAAGAGAACAAGGTTGCAGTGAGTGACTTTGATGTGGTTTATTGGAGAACCTCCTTTCATACTGTGACTAAAGAAGCATGGATGCTCTGATAAGGGTAACCACTAATAGCACTAACCATATCATCCCCATAGCAACTGTTGTCAGGACAGCAGGGCTTTCAGGTCCAATAAAAATAAATGTAAATCAAGAACCATTTTCACACTCAAGATTATGTTCTCAGATGACCACAGTGGGAAAGACAACAAAAACAAAAACAAGTAGGACCACCTCAAATTCAAATCCTTTAGTACAGCAAAAGAAACTCAATCCAAAATAAAAAGACACACTAATGAATGGAAGATAATATATGCACACAAAACAGCAGACAAAGGGCAGCTAGGATGGAGAAGGGATCACTAAGTAAATGATGGCTGGAGGGATCGCTCAGGATGGGAGATGCATGCTGAAAAGTAGACTATGGACCAAACATGATGGCCTCTTAATATCTGTGTTGCAAACCTTAACACCCAAAAGTAGAGAGAAAGAGGAAATGTACTGTCACAGAGGCAAGGGGGTGATGGGGTGAGGGTGGCGAGAGGAATACTGGGAATACTGGTGGTGGAAAATGTGCACTGGTAGAGGGATGGGTGCTCAATCACTATGACTGAAACGTAATCATTAAAGTTAGTAACTGTATCTCATGGTGATTCAATAAAATAAAATTTTAAAAAGGGCATAAAGCACTCAAAAAAACAACAAAAAATCCAATGACCCAATTTACAAATGGGGCAAGGAGATGAATACCTTCCCAAAGTAGACATAATGGATGGCCAACAGATGTATGAAGAAGTGCTCATTACCACTCATGATTAAGGAAGCGTAAACCAAAACAACACTGAAATATCATTGCACAACGTGAGAATGGTATGTATCAAAAAGTTTGTAAACAGCCAGTGTTGGGAGGGCTGTTATGAGAAAGAGAGCCCTCATCCACTGTTGATGGGAATGTCATCTGGTTCAACCTCTTATGGAAAGCAATATGGAGATCTCTCAAAAGGAAAAAAAAAAAAAGAACTCCGTATGACCTAGCAATACCATTTCTTGGCACAAATCGCCAAAATATAAAAACATCAATTCAAATGGATATACACACACCTATGTTCATCGCCACACTAAGTACAGTAGCCAAGACGTGGAAATAACCCAAATGTCCAATGACAGATGAATGAGTCAAGAAGCTGTGGTATATATGCAAAATGGAATACTATGCAGTTCTAAGAAAGAACAAAATCATGCAATCTGCAGCAACATGGATGGAACTAAAGACTATCAATCCAAGTTAAGACAATAAAAAGAAAAGGATAGAGAATGATCTCTCTTGTATGTGGGACCTAAAGATACACAGTAACATAGCAAAAAAAGGCTAAAGGCAACAAAACAGAAAAACTGATCCACACTATTGAGCTGTGGGGGAGACTTGAGAAGGAGGGCATCAGGGTCTTTGGGGAGGGCAGATGGCTACACTTGTGATGGGTGTGGCATTGGGATTACGAGCACTGGAAATCACCAATATCACAGTACTATAAATCACAGAATTTCAATCAATAAAAATTTTTTAAATTTTTTAAAGTATGGTCTCAGGAAAAACAGAAATAAGCTGACTATATATTTAACTTGTATCACATCCTAGCACTTCTTTATTATTCAGAGAGTACTAAGGTAGAAAGTCTGAAGTTTTGCAAGCTTTTCTTTCCATTCCTCATAAACCATCCTATAAATATGAAAGCCAAAAAGGGAGAAAGGAACTTGGATCCTAGATAGCCAAGGGACGGAACAAGAAGGAGAAGGACTATGCCCAAAAGAATTTAAAGATTCTAAGCTCAAAGTACTAAAAGGAAATAAATTCCATTCTTTTGGGAACTGGGGGTAAGCAGGTGAGAACTGGTGACACAAGTAGAGAGGATGAGTGGTGACAAGGGTCTGAACAAGTGAGAAATGGAGAACGCTAGACAGAGTATGGGTCATAGTCAATCAATCAATCACTGTCATCCCGTTGCTCATCGATTTGTTCAAGCAGGCACCAGTAACGTCTCTCATTGTGAGAATTATTGTTATTATTTTTGGCATATCCAATATGCCACGGGTAGCTTGCCAGGCTCTGCCATGCAGGCAAGATACTCTCGGTAGCTTGCTGGGCTCTCCGAGAGGGGCAGAGAAATCAAACACAGGTCGGCTGCATGAAAGGCGAACACCCTACCACTGTGCTATCGCTCCAGCCCATGGGTCATAGTATACTAGAAAAATGATAAAAATATGATCCTGTAGGGAAAACAGCCTACCTCCACAACTTCATTTCACACTGCACATTTGGCTAACTTGCATTTTAAATGGTAAAAGCTTGTATCTGATATTTTTCAGATCTTTTATAAGAAATTGTTGTTAAGTATGGCCTCACCTGCCATCAGGTTCCAAAAATATAAACTCATTGAAATATTTGAGTTTCCAGAAAATAGTGTCAAAATTCTAGAGATGACAGCTCCTACCTAAAAACATCGATCCAACAAGACATATGGCATTGTTTACAATAGCCAATATTGGGACACAACCCACGTTCCAGCAACAGGTGAGTACTTAAAGATTAACTTGTGGTATATATACACAACAGAATACGAGGCTGCACCAGAATCTTCCATCAAATGCCTCCAATAATCAAGAAATTTCACTTCCCTCCCTTGTTGGTTGTCCTATCTGGTCCTTTGGCATTTAAAGCATGTCTTGGTTTCAAATTTGTTTTCTAGACCTCCTTTTATACATCAATGCATAATATTCCCATCATTTCAAAAATGTCAAGAAAATCTACAGAAATAATTTATCTCACAAGAGACTAAAGCATCACAGAATGCAGTTACAGAAGTGGGCCCTTCTTCCTATCACCAAGCACAATTCAAGAGGATCACACTTGTATATCCTGTTAAGGAGAGTTGAGGTTTAATGTTTTGGGGAGGTAGAGGAAGTAACACCTGGCTGTGTTACTCCTGCTCTGTGTCCAGAGTCACTCCTGACAGGGTTTGGGGGACCGTATAGGTGCAAAGGATTGAACCTGCTTTGCGCCTATGCAAGGAAAGTGCTCTATCCACTGTACTTTCTCTCCAGCCCAGGTTGTTGGTTTTTTTTTTTTTAGCTTTTTGGGTGACACCTGGCGATGCACAGGGGTTATTCCTGGCTCTGCACTCAGGAATTACTCCTGGCAGTGCTCAGGGGACCATATGGGATGCTGGGATTCGAACCCGGGTTGGCCGTATGCAAGGCAAACACTCTACCCACTGTGCTATCGCTCCAGCCCCTCCAGCCCAGGTTTGATATTTTGTAAAGCTCAATTCCATTTCTCAAAATACTATATAAGACCTTAGTGGCAGACTGAGATTTTTAGATTTAGAATGTGTGTGGGTCTTCCAAGCCAGGGTGAGTCATCTGGTGCCCCCCAGAGGGGCCAGAACCAGCCCAAACAGAGCCCAGGCAGTTGAAAACAGCCACACTCCACAATCGCTGCCATGCTCACAGCAGGCTCCACTGCTCAGGACCACCCTCATTCAGAAACGGAACTGTTTAAAGACTCAAAGATGCAGGTTTTGTGACTGAAATCTCCAACATCCAAAATCTCCAACATCTCAAACTCTACATCACTGACATACCAAGAGTAGTACACCACACTGGATGGAATATAAAGTAGAAGGAAACCAGTTTCAACTAAGAAAATAAAAACACACAATAATAATTAGTAAATAATGTAATTACTAACATTATTAACAACATGTTAGTAATCTCTTCTAAAAAGCTCAATGGATCTATATTCACAATTCTTTCTAAGGAAATATTTTTGGGTCATTTTAAAAAATTAAAATGATCAATAAGCAATATTAAGTAAATTATTCAGGGTCTGCTATAGGCACAGGCTTGAGGGGTGGTTGGGAAAATTGAGAATAATGGTGCTGGGAAGGTGCAATGGTGGTGAGACTGGTGTTGGAATGCTGAATATAATAAATCATGAACAACTTTATGAAAATAAATATTTTTTTTTAAAAAAAGAATGCCTGGGTCTAGTTCTCATCTGGCTTAGCCTCCTGCTCCCTGGCCTCTCCTATCAGTGAAATCAAGCGGGTTTTCTTTCACATGTGGGAAGAAATAAACAAAACAGTATTTGTGGAAGGTTTGGACACTTACGAGAGTAAGACTTCCTCATGAAGCCGCATTTCCTGAGTATCTAAGGCATAGGATAGAGAGATAAGTATGGTCTTTGGAAAAACATCACTGGGGACAGATTGCCACCACAGAGATATCAGAGTAATGGGTCCTACTGAACATGTGGTGAACCTTTAGGCACACATCAGTTTCAACCACTGTTGTGCCCGAGTTTCAGATCCCCCATTGTGGAGTGACCCAGTTCCACACATGATAATGCAAAAGCAAAGAAATTTTATTACTAGCCCGAGCTAGGGTCCAAGTCTCATCCAACACAGTCTTGACAAGGACCCCGACTCCGAATCACAAGCAGTTTATCTAGGGTTCGGTTAAGAAGTGGTTTATATACTGATCTATTTTTAGCATTGTCCTAGTACAACAGTGGTCAGCAGTTAGACAACAGGTACCAGTGACAGTTTGGGGTTCTTTCCAAGAAGGGTGGGCGACCCCACATGACTGGCCAGACCCAACTGCCCAGTGTCTTATCTAGGTGAATCACTCAACTGGGAGTCTACAGTGAACTGCAGGTCCTGCTCTGGGGACACAGAAACTGAGGCCTAGTGAGACTTCATGTTAGCTGCAGCTCATCATGGCTGCTGAGGAGCCTGCTTTGGGCCTCACAACACCTGCCCTCTGGCCCCAACGACCTAAAATGAGAGAACACAGCTACAAGAAAAAAAGGAAAGGAAAACAAGAACATTTTTGTCCAAATGATCTCCAAGGAATTCATACCTACATGGAGGAAACATGGATATTTTAACAAGAGGTTCAATAGTCAAAGTTTCGGGTCATAAAAATGTCATAATATTTCCTCAATGGAAAAAAGTTTACTGTTTTCTTTATATTTGCAAGAAAAAGCATAATAAAGCCTCAAGTCACTGAAGTTCTGTTCTTTTTGCTTTGAGACAGACCCACTGGTGTTCAGGGGCTGCTCTGTGCTTGGGCGTCACTTCCAGAGGCACTCCTGGGGCCTTCAATAGCAGGCACAGCACACATTCCAGGGGTCTGAGCCACCTCCCCAGCCTTAAATGCATTTGGACTAGAAGACTATAACGTTCTTGAATCCAGAAAAAGAATAAAGTTCCCCAAAAGAAAATATTTACTTGCCTAAAGTTAACATGTAGGAGAAATGTCTAAGTTGCACATTATTTAGGAATGTGATTTATTATTTTGTCATATGAATAAAATAATGTATACGAGATGCATGTTTCTTTCCCCTTTTTCTGAAGTAGAAAGAGACAATTAGTAAGAATGAAAACAAGGGAACAGAGCAATAGCACAACAGGTAGGGCACTTGCCTTGCACATGGTGACCTGTGTTCAATCCCCAGCATCCCATATGGTCTCCTGAGCCCTGCCAAGAGTGATACTTGAGCACAGAGCCAGGAGTAACCCCTCAGCACTACCACTAAGGCCAATAAAAGAAAAAAAAAAAAGAAAAGGTGAAAACAATAAATCTCTGGTAAGCAGAACCAGTATTTGAGAGAACTGTCATTCCTTTCCCATTCCCATCCCTTCCCTTTTGAAGGCCTGGAACTGAATAATCAAAGGATTATCCAGAACAGGCAAGCCTGAGACCCTAGGCTGAGAACCAAAGGCCTGTCAATCACCGAGTCCTCTATCGCCAGCAAAAGAAGCCAAGAACATCCTTCTGTACAGCAGGAGTCCGTAAAGGAACACAGGGCATCACCAGCATCAATGCTTTGAAGTTATATAAACCAGACACACAGCGGGGTAAGAGCTCTGGTGTTTTTGCTCTTTATTCTGGCCCGTTCTGCAGCTTCAGAGAGCCTTTGGGTTTAGAGTAGGTGGAGAGAAATGAAGAATGAAACATAGTCAATTTTCCAATTGATAGGCTAACAGCAAGAGTGGAAAAAATAGCTCCTTGCAGAGGAGGTTACTCCGGTTTCTGCTTGAACTGCTTGGCAGTTGCATTCCACATAGCCAGGGTATTTCCTGTCCTCCTCCCCACTAGCCCCACACAAGTCCTTTGGCAATTAGGAATTAACTGCCTTTTCTAAAAAGAAAGAGAGAGAAAGAAGAATATCCTGGATAAACAAAATTTCTATCTTTTTCCATTTTTTACTTCATTCAGGTTGCCAAGGATTCATAATAATGTGTTCAGCCAAGGCTGGAGAAGAGCCAGCCTTCTAAAGGCATCATAGAGGGGGCCCTTGCTTAAAAGTCGAAACTGTGAACACTGCCCTGTTACATCTGGAATCTGTGCCTAAAACTAACTCCAGCAATAGGACAAGATTTGATATGTAATGCAGTCACTGTCACAAGGTCCTTAGAGGAAAAACTAGTATATAACTAAAATGCTGCATCTAGTATAACTAAAATGTTGCATCTTAAAACAGAACAGTGGAGTCCTATTAAAACTGAGGTTGGAAAAGATTACTGGAACATAGACAAAAATGTTTATGACATTAGAAATGGAAAATTAGTTTATAAAATAAGCACAGAATGATCCAGTTTTGAAAACATACAAATAGGCAAACAGGGGTGTAGGCAATAAATAGGCATTAAAGAAAAAGGATAGGGGCTGGAATGATAGTACAGTGGGTAGGGCGTTTGCCTTGCACGCAGCTGTCCCGGGTTTGATTCCCACCATCCCATATGGTCCCCCAAGAACTGCCAGGAGTGATTCCTGAGCCAGGAGTCAGCCCTGAGCATCGCCAGTGTGACCCAAAAGGCGAAAGAAAGAAAGAAAGAAAGAAAGAAAGAAAGAAAGAAAGAAAGAAAGAAAGAAAGAAAGAAAGAAAGAAAGAAAGAAAGAAAGAAAGAAAGAAAGAAAGAAAGAGAGAGAGAGAGAGGGAGGGAGGGAGGGAGGGAGGGAGGGAGGGAGGGAGGGAGGGAGGGAGAGAAAGTGATAGAAAGAAAAGAAAGAAAGGGAGAGAGAGAAAGTGAGAGAAAGAAAAGAAAGAAAGGGAGAGAGAGAAAGTGAGAGAAAGAAAAGAAAGAAAGAAAGAAAGAAAGAAAGAAAGAAAGAAAGAAAGAAAGAAAGAAAGAAAGAAAGAAAGAAAGAAAGAAAGAAAGAAAAAGAGAGAAAGAAAGAAGGATAGGAAAAAAACAAAGTATTTTTATTTGTGGGGGGGTTTTGTTTGTTTTTGGTTTGTTTGGGGTCTCCTAAGCAGTGCTCAGGCAATCTGGGGGCCCCTCCAGCAATAGTTGGTGCTAGGGATTGAACCAGGGTTACCACATGAGAGGCACATGCTTTAACCACTATACTATATCTCCAGGCCAAAAAAGCATTTGGTACTATAAGAGTAGAATATAAAGGTGATTTTTATGTTCTTTCTTTGTTAAGACTGAATGTTACCTGCGAGTTTAAAAGAACAGTTGAATAAAGTACTTCTACCACTGCCCATAGCAAGGACTGGCTTTCTTCCTAGTATGTCTGCAGCGCCTCTGTCAGCTTCCCAGCACAGGGGTCATCCATAGCACAGACCCTCAGTAAGAACTCTCTGTTCACCTGGAAGCCTGAGCTGGGCCCACAGGGTAGACTTCCCAACTGGAAGGAGTATTTGGAAAGACATGGAAGACCATTCAAGCAGATCTCACCTCACCTGGTACTCAGGACCTCGTGTGTCACAATGACGAGGACTGACCTGCACAAGCAGCAGGACAATGCAAAAATTACAGGATGCTACCTCTGAGTTAGAACACGGGAGAAACCATGCTGTGAGGACACTGGGCAGCCATGTGGGACAGTCCACATGTCAAGACACAGGTTTCCACTAACAGCCAGCACCAGTTTGCCTGCCTCCAGAGGGCCCTGAGAAAGCAGATTCTCCCGCCTGTCCTGCTGACATCCTGACTCATGAGTGCCCCTTGAGCCAGAATCATGCAGCTACAAGATTCAAATTCACAGCACATAAAAACTATGAAAATATTTATTGCTTGATAATTGGAAATGATCACTCTGGACAAGAACTGAGTGGTGAAAAGTGGTAATGGGATATACATGATAAGCTTTCAGTACCTGTGTTGCCAACCATAATGCCCAAAAAGAGAGAGAGAGAGAAAGGGAAGGAGGGAGGGAGGGAGGGAGGAGAAAAGAGAGAAAGAGGGAGAAATGTCTGCCAAACAGGCAGGCAGGCTGAGGGAAATGGGACATTGGTGGTGGTGGAAAATGTACACTGGCGAAGGAGTGTTGGAACACTGTATGACTGAAACCCAGTCAGAACAACTCTGTAACTATGCATGTCATAGTGATTCAATTTTTAAAAATATTTTTAATGTTCATTGCTACACTGAGCCACTAAGTTTGGGAATAATCTGCTATGTAACATTAGGTAATTAACACAGGTGGTCTCTCTTAAAACCAGCCCCATGTGACCCATGCAGAATTCACTTTTCAGGGGCAATGCTGGAGGTCTTCCCCAGCACTGCTGCAGAGGGCTGGTGGTCTCTGCACAAGCACACGCAGCAGCTCCATGGGGGCGACACTGGGAGCACTAGCAGGAACCGACCCTGCATCAAGGTCTATGGCTCCTGCAGTCATATGTGGGAGGCCAGCTCACTTCACATATCCTTACTGAATATCCCCACATCCTCTAGAGGAGACAGCTTCTGAGAACTTGGAATTAATCAGAGAATTACAAGATCACGCATGTGGCCCCAAACTGCAGCCTAATCCCCAGAACATATGAACTTCCATAAAATAACACTTGAAATTGTTCAAGTTGCCCAACAGTTCCTTTGATCCTTTTAAAAACTCATTTGAGCTTTTTTGATACTTGCTCCTGAGGTCCTCTCCAAGTAGGAATATTTTTAACTCTCAGTATTGTGACCATATTTTAAATGGCATGAGTTAACTGCTCTCCTCTGTAACGGTAACATGCAGTTTCTAATTTAAACAGCACTTCTTCCATCCCCCCCATACCTTTTTTCCCTTAATTGTAAACTTTGGGTAATGGTCTCAAGGTTGTCAGTTACGGCTGGCATACTTTTTGAGCTCTGGTAATTTCTGGCGGGTTCTCACGCCCATTGGAAAAGGGCAAGCTACTTCCTGGACAACGCTCGGGAAGAGGCTCAGGGGAAGGCTTTTCCCAACAATTCTCAGTCTACTGAGCTAGCAGTTCAATGGTTCAATGGAAGGGTCCAAGGACAAAGTGCTCAAGTGCCAGAGTTGCTACCCCTGTGGGTGGAGTGGCGGGAGAGATGGAGACAGGACTCCAGGGCTGCATCCAGCATTGCTACCCACATGGCTCTGGGAACCAGGAGGTGAGTCACCCACAGACTTGGCCAGAAGCAGAGCAGAAGCCTGTAAGCTCCCCACCCGCTTTTCTTCTGCTGTGGCTCTCACAGCCCTGGTTCCAGTGTGCTGCAGCAGGAAATGACTTGCAGTGCTGGGACCCCAGACAGCAGAGCTGCCAGACTGTACTGCACCTGGCACATGTGCTAGCCAGAGATGAAACTCAGAACTTGACAAGACAAACCTTTAGCCAGCTCCCATACCATTATCCCAGCTCCCTGGATATTTTTTTTTCCCATGAGAAAAAATATACTTAGACAGTTTAGTTTAGAGTACTTCAGAGTAATTTAGAGGAATAATGGAGACAAATAATTTAGTCCCTAAAGATACACAGAGAGGTAGCAACAAAGAGTTAAAGGCAACACAACTAGAGAACTGATACTGAGTTTGAGGGTAGGGGGTTGCGGGGAGGGGTGTTAGGGCCATTGTGGGAGGGAGATGGCCCTGTATGCATGGGACCTGAATTCAATTCCCAGCACTGAAACAAAACAAACAAACAAAAATCTATAATCACTAGTAGAAAGACTTCCGAATTTATTTTTTCCAGGCAATACCCTAGAAATACAATTTCTCCTAAGAGTAAGAGAAGAGTGAGGCTTTCAGTGACAACTTAGATGGCAACAACTTTAAAAGAGTTAGAAATCTTTTAAAGATGAGTGACAGCAATTCAAAGAAGCCACATTTTAAGTTTTCTAATTTACTGATAGACATTCCATTATGTAATCATAAACTTGATGGGACCATTTTCATTACTCTAGACCTTCCCTTCACCATACATAAATGTAAGAACAGACTAAGAATTAAATCACTCCCAGTCCAGCTTTCTATGGCAGGTAATAGTGAACAATTAAAAATAAACAATGATCACAAAAGAAAATATGATTCAAAAGTTCTATCATCGTCTTTGATTTGTAACTTTATTCACTCCAGAAAAGGTTTAACATTTTATTAACTCTGTAAGTTGGGTACCAAGTACCAAAAAATGCAGGGGGGGAAGGAAAAGACCAACTGATGTCACATCATTTAAGATAGCACATTAAAAAGAAAAAGTCACACTAACATCCAAGAAAATGCTTAATTTTAATTTCAATTTCAATACTTTAATAAATTTTAATGAGCACATTAAATTGATACATTTTAATAAATTTTAAAACTCTTAACACTTGAAATTAATAAAATTTAATACTAAGTTTTTCTATCTAAAAACTTGCAGATAAACTCCAGTAAGTCAATTCCTTTGTACAAACAATAGCAGCCACTTATTAACTCCTCTGTTCATTCATCAATTAGATAAACCATTAATAAACACATGTTATGTACCACGAGTACCTTGCATCCTACAGAGTTTGAATTCTGACTCCCCATATGTCCCGAGAGCACTGCTTAGGGGTCACTCCTAAGCACAGAACAAGAAATTCCTGAGCACCACCAGGTGTAGCCCCAAAACTCCAAAAACATGTAAATAACAACAATTATCATCATCACTAGATTTTTACCTAGGACATATGAACTATGTTCATATCCATTACAGTTCTTATAAAGGTATGGACATTTGCAAAGGTCTTAAATGCCTCTAAATAAACAGATTGACAGTTTTCTTTTTAATCTTGCTTACCTTAAAACAATGGTAGCTTAGCTTTGGGGTTCTTAAAAGCTCTCTTACAAGATGGTTTGTGACTTGAATTGCTATGCTCCATGCACATTAATGCACAGGCTTCTGCACATTCTCTCCAGCTTTTTAAGGTTATGGTTTCACACAACCTCCCCAACACAGCTCACCCTAGTCTCCTTAGTATCTATCCCCAAGACCAGGTCTGAAAAGGGCAATGGACTAAACTGCAATCATGGTTGAAATCACCCTTCTTTTTCAAATATAGATCTAAATGTCCTGCAAGTCATCAGAAATTAAATAAGCAAATAAAGTCATGCCAAAATGTTCCTTTTAAAACATCTGTTCTACCAACAACCAATTAAAGTGATGACAGAGCCTATGAAAAGTAAAACAGATGACCATGTCGGTGCTGTTTTTAATGCCTTGTGCAATAAATAGCACAGGAGTAAGTTGTCCAGCTTACTCTGGCTTCAGCCTCTCGGTTATGAAGTCAAAGCTTTAAAAGTAGCATAACTCAGAGCTCAATCAGCCAAAAACATGAAGCTGATCAAGATGGGATAAAGGTCTTGAGAAACAATGAAAAGGAGGCATTTCACCAGGGAGTTAAATTCATTCATCCTAAGGATCAATTAAAACCTCTACGTGACCCCTGATTCTTTACAATGTCAATGTTTTAAATATTTTTTCATTGAAATGTTCTCAATTAAATAAGCCATGAAAATGAGAACGAAATTTAAGCTATAATGAGTCCAAGGCTCAGAATAAATCAATAGTGGAGAATGCAAAAGGAGCCCATAAGTCTAAGAATGGCACATAAGGGCACAGCCCCTTCCACATCGCTGTATGCTCTGATGTTGGAACAAGCCCAACTGCTCTGCAGATTCAAGCACATTTATCCAGTCTTGAAGAAGGCTGACTTCCTAATGACTCTCAATTCCATTCCTATGAGGCTGTCAACTACAAACACCCCAAATATTTGCAGAGTTGGTTCACATCATAAACAGAAAAATTATGCAAAATAATTCCTGAACACCACCAGAATCACGGCATAGAGGGTTTCCCTATTATCAGATCATACTGATGGGAATCCCAATGTTGCCTCTATTCCTACCCCCAGAGAGGAACCCTCAGAAAATTTCACTCCTCTGGGTTTTTGGTTCTTCCTCTTACAGCTCTGGGCAACCTTTTCATCCATAAACGAAGAAGGAAACTGAGAAACAGGACAACTTTGTCTTGTTCAGGGACACAAAGTTTCTTTATCACACGAGGACTTTCTTGACAACCATAAATCTGCTGCCTATTTCATGCACTGGATGGGTATGGTGGGAAGATTTTTATGTTCTTATTCTCGGTTAAAGAGTTCAGTATTTAATTGTAGAAAGGGATAAACTCTTGAGAAGTCAAATGGAAAGGACTTGATCACACTTCAAGACAATGAGTGCCAACAAATGGCTATCCACAATAGCAGCAGAAACAGACAAGCCAAACCATGCAATTAATATGGGAAAAAAAAATTCCTGCTGGAGAGTGGAGAGCTGGAAAAAGGTTCACTACGTATGTCGGTGAAAGTGTTGGCGTAGTCTTGGACACAAGAAAACCCATGTGTGCTTTTGCTGATGGTACCTACGGGGACACATCAATTGATGGACCAATGTCGCTGTTGTCCCAATATTCCAAATGGGATCGGACCACCATCTCCTTCGTGCAAAATTCTACTTCACAGAGTGGGGAGAAAGGACTGCAAAGTTTAAGAAGGGAACTCCCAGAATGACCACCAACTGGGAGCTCTTTGGCATTATTACAGTAATGTGGAAAGATGCCGTCATTGACATCGACGAGGAATACGATCAACTGGTTCAGCACCTCCATGACTGCACGAGGAATGCCAAGAGTGGGAAAGCCACAGACTCCTGTCTTTGGAAACTCTCAAGCTCATTCGCCAACGTGGTTTGACACAAGCCTCAAGCAATCACAAGCTAATGTACGAGCTCGCAAAGCTGTGCAGAGAAGCGATAAAGACCTCAAAGAGAGAAGAGCAGCAGTGTTGGAGGATGTAGCAGAAGCTGGGAAAAGTATTTACAGTGCTCACCTGTCCTTCGCCAACTACAAGACCAAAATGACTGCCTTGTGACGTTCTGATGGATCTATCACATCTTCCAGAAGGGCAACGGAGAGGACTATTCACGACTTCTATCAGATCTCTTTAATAGCTCTTTAATAGCCCACATACCAAATTCCGAAGGATAGATACGCCATTCCCAACGTCGTCCCTTCCGAAATCTGACATGCAATTTTGTCGGTAAAGACTCGTACAGCACCCGGTCCAGACAAGGTCAGACCCGAGCACCTGAAGAATCTGCCGCCAGTACTTGTCAATACACTGGCTCGGCTCTTCACATGCTACCTGTCTGTATGCAAGATTCCGTCCCAATGGAAAACCAGCAGGACTGTTCTGTTGTACAAGAAGGGAAACATCCATGACATTGGCAACTATCGTCCAATCTGCCTGCTGTCCATCGTCTACAAGTTGTTCACTCAAGTCATTCCGAATAGAATAAGCAGAACACTAGATGAAGGACAACCATGCGAGCAAGCTGGGTTCCGAAAAGGATTCTGCACAATCGACCATATCCACACGGTGACCAAGCTCAATTAAGTTTTTTGAGAGTTCAAGATGCTGTTCTGTCTAACGTTCATCGATTTAAAGAAGGCCTTTGGTTCTCTTGAGACTGAAGTGGTCATTGAAGCCCTAGCCAAACAGGGCATTCAAACTCAGTATATCAACATCCTCTTCGAGCTGTATTATGGATTCACCACCAGGATCTCACCATTCTACAAGGAAGTGATCATTGACGTAAAGAAAGGGGTTCGGCAGGGTGATACCATTTCACCGAAACTCTTCAGTGCCACTCTCAAGAACATCATGCAACGACTGGAATGGGAAGGAATGGGAGTGAAGATAGATGGTCGGCAACTACACCACCTCTGCTTTGTTGATGACATCATTCTATGTCATTATAACACCAAACATTAGCCAAGCAGCACAAATGCTGGCCAACTTCAACTACAAGTGTGGAAAGGTTGGACTGCAACTGAGTCTCCCCAATACAATGTTCATGAAAAACGGACTAGTCCCTGACGTTCCATTTGCTCTAAACGAAACGAACATCTCCCAATGCAGCAGCTATGTGTACCTGGGTTGAGAACGCAACATGAGGAATGACTTGGGGCCAGAACTATGCAGGAGGAAGAAAACGATGTGGAATGCCTTCAAGAGTGTCAAAGAAGTTGTTAAGAGGATGAAGAACCTCCAGCTCCGGGCACATCTTTTTGACTCCACATTTCTTCCTGCACTAACATACGCCTCAGCGACCTGGGCCCTACGGAAACAGGAACGAGAACGCTATTCGGGTATCCCATAGAGAAATCAAAAGAACTATACTTGGAATATCACTTTTCACTCAAGTGAGAAAAGGAGTTCTGACCTCCGTTGACGATCAAGAATCAGGGATTCTCATATGCCCCTCATACGTCAAAAATAAGAAGGGCAGGACACGTAATGCGATTCAGAGATAACCGATGGATGAGAGCTGTTACCAACTGGATTCCAAGGGATGTCAAAAGACCACATGGCATCCCACCTACGAGATGGTTAGACTTCTTCGTCAAATCCCTGAATGAGCGGTTTGAGGCTCTTCGTGTTCCTGGAGCGAGCAGACACCACTGGGCTACACTAGCATGTGACAGGGACGAATAGAGACGTTACTGGTGCTCGCTTGAGCAAATCAAAGATCAACAGGATGACAAGTGACAAGTGACCTATGGGGAAGCAGTGGGAGACAGTCTTGGAGATGCAGACCTGTGCCAGGTAGTTTGATCTTTACCCCTAGTAAGTGGAGCCAGTAAAGAAAGGCTTTTCAAAGGGGACTGCTGTGATCAAAGTGTCTGAGATGTAAAATGCATCCTGCTAGGCAAGACTCAGTACAGAAACCCTTGGCATGCCAAGCTGCTGGGGACAATTAAAATAACTTCCATTTGAGGTGAGAAGGCCATAGGTTCAACAGTGATGCTAGAAATGGATGCAATGGCTCATCTGCACCTCAGGGGGAAAGGCCAGAGTACAGGATGAGTGTGCTAACAGAGCAAAAGCAAGCTCTAGCCCGGGGTGCTCAATCACTGTTGGCCACTAATCCTGTTTTCATTACTACTAAGATGTTGATAACGGGCCCTGGCTACAGATGAGAAATAGGAGGCCAGTGAAGAGGGGAAGGTTCTAACAGGCCAAGTGTGACAAATTCTGTATTTGACAGGACTAGTAAAGAAAGCAGCAAAGCAAATGCCAAGACTGCCAAACTTCCAGGCAGGACTATCTGCCCTCCAGTATAAGGCAGGTCCAAAGCTTAGAGTGTGGTTGGAAGTACCAAAGACAGATCCTTTGCCTGCTGAACCCAAACACAGCTGATTTACCCCAGAGCTGTGCCTTCCACGCTGTGACCAAAGGCTCATGAGAAGTGGCTTCAGAAACCTTCCCACACTCCTGCGGATACAGTTCTAAGTTCTCTATTGCCTTAGTACACCAGCCCCCACCACAGGCCAAATTACAACTAATTTGGAGTTATTTTAATACTCAGGATAATTATGTGTCTACTAAAGGGTCCCCAACCAACAAAGCATGAAAGCAAGTGTTCTGTGGTCTACTCTTTCCTGACTTAGATAAAAAGGAAGAAGCCCAGCACCCTTGAGCAGCCACACCTCTCGTGGACATTCTGTGCCAGTGGTAGACTCAGGACCTCCAAGATGCTTGTTAGCCAGAACTCAGAAGGAAACTACCTGAAAACGAGGAGCCACAGCTGCAAAAAATGTTTGATTCAATAATATTAGAACTGAGAAGAAAACTTTCTAGCGACCTCATACTTAGTTACAAAGGAAATAGAAATCTGGGTAAGGGCAAGTTATCCAGACACAAAAGGGCACCAGACCCCAGAGAATCACACCTCAGAATAATTAACAGAAGGCACAATTCCTAAGCCACAAATGGAGCAAAGGCTGCCACAAGCACACACTCAAGAGAGAACTTTGTCGGGCCACACTCAAGAGAGCTTGGCCAACAGGAGTGGATCAAGGTGACTTGACCTAATAAGGGGTCTACGAATGGTATCACTGTACCTATACCCAGCCTCAGCTTTCTCAAGTCTAAACAAAGCAGAATTCAGTTGTCACTCTTCGGGGCTCATTTCTTCACTCCAAATTCTCTACAAAGATATAACTGTTCACTCTTTTTTGTGTGTGCTGTTAGGAACTGACATCACTGTTTACAATTTATATATTTAACATTCTAGCATCCCATAAGCAGAAATTATATATATGTATATATATATATACATATATATATCTTTAACTCAAAACATCTTGCCAAAACATATCCTACAATCAGGTAGCACTCAACACTCATTTCAATAGCAATACACAAAATGTGTTTTTACGTTTCAAAACATAATTCAAAAAATAGATAATAAAAACATACAGACATCTGGTATCTTAAAAAATATAAACACATGGACAAACATATGTTGCTTGATTCAACAGGATTACAAGAACCAAGTAAAGACATTTCTAGTACCTTCAGGACAGTGTTTAAAAGTAATGCCCTGAGAGACTCAGAAATAAAGCTCCCAGAAGAGAGCAACATGGAACAACAAGCCACTAAGACACCTCCAGACATCGTGCCAGGCTGTCTTATCCGAGGCAACTCCGAGGAGGATGAGAGTTTCCCTCCCCGCCCCCACAGAGCCCCAGTAGTCAAAATCCTCCAGAACTCAGTTGTCACCATGCTCAAAGCCACTATCCATAGGCTCCAGTGAGTTTCACCCATGAGTGAATCTGCTGTATCACCGTATTCTAAATTTTAGAATTCCTGGAATGTGTGGCCTCAAGACCTCTCATACTCTACAACACTAATGTGTCAAGAGATATAAAGGGCACTGGTTGAACTCTACAAGAAAAAAAATCCAACCCCATCAGAAAATGGAGTGATGAAATGAACAGAAGCTTTCTCAAAGAAAAAATTTGAATGGCCAAAAGGCACATGAAAAAATGCTCTTCATCACTAATCATCAGGGAGATGCAGATCAAAACAACAACGAGATACCATCTCACACCACAGAGACTGGCACACATCCAAAGAACAAAAACAACCAGTACTGGCGTGGAATTCGAGGAGAAAGGGACTCTCCTTCGCTGTTGTTGGAAATGTCGATTAATCCAGCCTTTTTGGAAAACAATATGAAAGTTTCTCAAAAAACTAGAAATTGAGCTCCCATTTGACCGAGCAATACCACTTCTGGGAATCTATCCTGGGGGCCCAAAAGCACACAGCAGAAACGCCATCTGCTCTCCTATGTTCATTGCAGCACCATTCACCATAGCCAGAATCTGGAAACAACCTGAGTGCCCAAGAACAGATGACTGGATAAAGAAACTATGGTACATCTATGCAATGGAATACTATGCAGCTTTCAGGAAAAAAGAAGTCATGAAATTTGCCTATATATGGATGGACATGGAGAGTATCATGCTGAGTGAACTGAGACAGAAGAGGAGGGACAAATATAGAATGACTGCACTCATTTGGGGTATATAAAAAAATGTATATAGTAGAAGACTAATATCCATGGCCAAGGAAAACGGGCTAGGAACACTGGTCGATGGTTGGAACTAACCACTTGTGCATGTGGGGCTGAGGATAGATAAGATAGAGAAGAGATCATTATGACAATAATAGTAGAAATGATCATGCTGAATATAATCTGAGGGTTAAAAGTGGGTAAAGGGATATTCTTGATAACCTTTCGGTATCAATATTGCAAACCACAACAACCAAAAGGAGAGAGACAGAGAGAAAGACAAAAGCAGGGGGCTGGAGTGATAGCAAAGCGGATAGGGCATTTGCCTTGCATGCAGCCAACCCGGGTTCGAATCCCAGCATCCCATATGGTCCCCCGAGCACCACCAGGAGTGATTCCTGAGTGCAGAGCCAGGAATAACCCCTGTGCATCGCTGGGTGTGACCCAAAAAGGAAAAAAAAAAAAGAATGACAAAAGCATCTGCCATGGAGGCAGGTGGGGGTTGGGGGGGTAGTGAGGGGTAATGGGAAGGAACCTGGGTGCTGGGAAATAAATGTACATTGGTGGAGGGATGGGTGTTGGAATACTGTATGACTGAAATCCAATCCAATCTTCAGCTTTGTACTGGAGATTCAATTTAAAAAAAAAAAAATGGTTCAACAAAAAAGCTTTAAAAAAGGAGTAGCACACAACATTTGATGGGGTTTAAAGTAGAAGGCAACCAATTTCATGGGGGAAAAATATGTGTGTATATATATATATATTATCGCTTGTATCACTTCACTTGTCATCCCATTGCTCATCAATTTGCTCAAGTGGGCGCCAGTAACATCTCCATTCATCCCTGTTGCATGCTAGTGTAGCCCAGTGGAGTCTGCTCATTCCAGGAACACGAAGAGCATCAAACCGTTCACTCAGGGCCTTGACGAAAAAGTCTGACCATCTCATTGGTGGGCGGCCAGGCATTCTTTTGACGTCCCATGGAATCCAGTTGGTAATATATATAATATGTAATATATATGTATATATATGCAAATATGAGCACACAAGGCTCATGTTAGTAATCTCTTATACAAGGGCTTACACACTTTGTTAATAATCTCTATTGTGAGCTGAATTATTGTGAACAACTTTATAAAAATGTTAGTAATCTCTTATACAAGCAGTCTCCACACACTTTGCTCTAAGGAAACATTATTGGACCATTTTTAGCAGGTTATTCATAACAAGCCATACAAAATTAATTGTTTCAGTTCTGTTTGGGGGGCAAGGTTTGGGATTTAGGGTAGAAATATTCTAAATATGGGGGTGGGAAGGTGCAATGATAGTGGGACTAATGTGTGAATATTAAATGTAATGAATTATTGTGAACAACTTTATAAAAATAAAATTAAATTTTAAAAAGTGATGACCTCGCAGCACTGTTTACAATAGCCAGAATCTGGAAAAAACCCAAGTGCCCTAGAACAGATGACTGGTTGAAGAAACTTTGGTACATCTATACAATGGAATACTATGCAGCTGTTAGAAAAAATGAGGTCATGAAGTTTGCATATAAGTGGATCAGCATGGAAAGTACCATGCTAAGTGAAATGAGTCAGAAAGAGAGAGACAGACATAAAAAGATTTGCACTCATCTGTGGAATATAGAATAATAGACTAGGAGACTAACACCCAAGAATAGTATAAATAAGTACCAGGAGGTTGACTCCATGGCTTGGAGGCTGGTCTCTCATTCTGGGCAACTCAGAGAAGGGAACACCAAGTAAAATGTGGTCGGAGGTCATGCGGGGGAAGGGTGATACATGCCGAATGTAAACTAGAGACTGAACGCAATGGCCACACAACACCTTTATTGCAAACCACAACACCTAATCAGAGAGAGAGAACAAAAGGGAATACCCTGCCATAGTGGCAGTGTGGGGTGGGGGGAGACGGGACTGGGGAGGGTGGGAGGGATGTTGGGTTTACTGGTGGTAGAGAATGGGCACTGGTGAAGGAATGGGTTCTCGAACTTTGTATGGGGAAAACATGAGCACAAAAATGTATAAATCTGTAACTGTACCCTCACGGTGATTCACTAATTAAAAATAAATAAATTATTTAAAAATAATAATAAAAATAAAATTATGTTCTAACATTAAAAAAAAGTGATGACCTCTTTTTGCTTATGAAACAAGGATTAGCAACATTTATTAACTGTACACATAGGCAGATATTTTAGTGACTTGGTCTGGCACATTTGTACCTGGCAAACATTTCTTATTTGGGCTATACAAATGAATCTGGTCTAAGGCACCAAGTTATGCACTTCCCATGTCTCTACTGAGGCCTTCTACAGATCAAGAGCTGGGCATGCCTGATGCCAAACAACAGGCAGCCCTTTCCAGAAGAACCATAGGCAGCCTCAACCCCTGGGACAAAGGAAGGGCACGCAGAGAAAAGCACAGCAGAGGGGGGTGGGGGGAGGTTTACTGTGGTTCTTGGTGGTGGAATATGTGCACTGGTGAAGGGATGGGTGTTTGAGCATTGTGTAAGTGAGACTTAAGCTTTGTAACTTTCCACATGGTGATTCAATAAAAAAGAAAAAAGAAAAGAAAAGAAAAGAAAAGAAAAGAAAAGAAAAGAAAAGAAAAGAAAAGAAAAGAAAAGAAAAGAAAAGAAAAGAAAAGAAAAGAAAAGAAAAGAAAAGAAAAGCACAGCAGAACCGGGTGTGCAGGAGGCTTCCTATGAAGATTGGACAGGAGCTCTCTAAGGCCACAAAACCACATGGCATGGCCCTGCTATGTGACAGGAATGCTTCTTCTTGGCTACTTACAACCCATCTGCCTGTACGGCCCATATAGGATATTATAAATACCCAAAGGGGCCCTGGAGAAAAAGGCTTTCAACCCCTTGTTTAGGAAAAATTGTTTTGGTAAAACATGGCAAGTGACTGATGCTGCTGACACAGATGGTGATAGGCAGTTTAGGAAAGGAAGAGGGTTCATGTCACAACTGCTGAGGACCATCTAAATGCCTTCATTCAATGGACAAACTTTTAATTCAACACCTGCTCTATGTCAGGCAGGATCGCACCTTCAAATGGCACAGATTCCCTGCAAGTGCCATCTGTTCAATGAGCTGATAAGAAGGCAGCAGTCAGTTCCCCTGGCAGCAACCTCCCCACACCTGTCCTATCAACAGGACCCTTGAGACAAAGAGGGTCTGAAGGCAACGCATCTCTTGCCCAGGCAGACGTGAGCCATCTTTGAACTCCAGCCCTTGACACTTCCTGGAACACCTGCTGCAGTCGCTGCCGAGACCCAGCCTTGATGTGCAGGAGCTGCTGAGAGCAAACATCAAGGTAACAGTGCTATGCAACCGCTCTCTTCACGAAACACAGCACCACCTGATGGGCTAGATGCACCCTGAGGAAATGCAAGGGCTGTTTTTCCCTAGGAAGACTACACACACCTCCTCAGCACTGCCACTTCCACAGCCCTCCATTTCCTCCCTCTCTGTTAGCTTTCTCTCACACCTGTTAGATGCTGGGCCCAAGCAGTCACAAGAGCCTCACTCTGCCAAGTCAGCTGGAATCCATGTGTTTGTTGCTGCTTCAGCCGCCTGGGGCTGCGTAAAGGAACATCGGGGTCCTTCTTCCCTGCCCTCCCACGAACCACACTTGGAACTTCAGCACAAATCTCCTGTTTCCTTCAACTCTGGATTTCATTTATAGGAGTTGGAAACTAATGTATTTTCTGGCTCATGTAATGAGCAAAAGCCTTTGATTAAACACACACTAATTCATTTTTGAGACAAACAAAACAAAACTATTTTTTCATGTTGGATCTTATATTTTTCAGTATTGGGGGGGGGGTCAAACCCAGGACCTCATATATGCAAAGAATGCACTCTACCCTTGAGATATACCCCAGTCCCTTCATGCTATTTTAAATGAAAATCAAGTATACAAAATGCATCACTGAAGCATACCTCTGCTAAAAGAACAAAAAGTGGGAAGAAACCTGAATCAACAAGAGAAGAAGAGTCCAACAAAAAAGCAAATTCATTGGCCAATTTTTCTTGGAGAAGAATTTCAAATAGGTTTACCTGATTTTACAAAATTAAACTTGAAGCTCAGATATCTCAAGGGACATATGAACACTATGAGAAACAATTGTTCTGAAAATCAAATTCATTTGAATACTCTGAAACTCAAGGAAGAATATGGAGTCCCAGGGCTGGAGTGATAGCACAGCGGGTAGGGCATTTGCTTTGCACGCGGCCAACCCGGGTTCAATTCCCAGCATCCCATATGGTCCCCTGAGCACCGCCAGGAGTGATTCCTGAGTGCAAAGCCAGGAATAACCCCTGTGCATTGCCGGGTGTGACCCAAAAAAAAAAAAAAAAGAATATGGAGTCCCATGGTGGTCACAAACTTTCAGAAGAAAAGCCCAGGGCACATGGCGGGCAGAGACGGTTTGTCCCTTCCTGTCTCCCCGCCCCTTTGGGGTCCTGGCTGTCACACCCACAAACTGCCTCTGGGCCATAGTTAAGCTCACTACTAACCTTGATCCAGAGACTCACATGAGTCTCAAAATGGATTATCTCCCTACAGTAATGTCTCTGGACCCCAATCATTTACATATTTGGGATTTCAGGAGCACATGGCTGCACAACCTCTCATGATCACAAATCACAAATCACCAAATCCCGTTAATCGTCGATTTCTCGAGCGGGCTCAGTAACCTCTCCATTCATCCTTTCCCTGAAATTTTAGAAGTCTCCTGACTCGGCCCTCCCAACAATGTCGCACTGGAAGCTCTTTCAGGGTCAGGAGAATGAGATCCAGCTTGTTACTGGCTTTAGCATATGAATACACCATGGGAAGCTTGCAAGGCTGTCCCATGTGGGCAGGAAACTCTCAGAAGCTTGCTAGTTTCTCCGAGGGAGAAGTAGGCTACAAGATATCGCGTGCCACTCGGCCACGCGGCCACGCGCTTCTGGGAGCTTGCTTTTAAGTCTCTGGATGTTGGCTGTTGATGGGATTACACACACTTGGGTTCTTCTGCGAGTACCTTCATGCATGAGGCCTGTCCGAACGTGTGGAGAAGGGCCTCCAGCATGGCTGTGGCCAGGTTCCAGTGCTCTTCGGCCACCGGGAGCTCTTCTCGGGGCGAGGAGGAAAGCTGGAGCCCATCGCCTCCAAGGGGCCCTGGGGAAGACAGCCAGGCGTGCGGGCAAGAGACTCTCTGCATCGCTCTCTTCTGGGAGTTTGCTTTTAAGTCTTTGGATGTTGGCCGTTAATGGGATTACACACACCTGGGTTCCTCTGCGGGTACCTTCATGTGTGAGGCCTGTCTGAACGTGTGGAGAGGGGCCTCGAGCATGGCTGTGGCCAGGTTCCAGTGCTCTTCGGCCATTGGGAGCTGTGCTCAGGGCAGGGAGGGAAGCTGGAGCCCATGGCCTCCGAGGGGCCCCGGAGAAGACAGCCAAGCGTGCAGGTAAGAGACTCTCTGATATTCATGAATTATTTAGAATCTGTCTGTGGCACGCAGGCTTGAGCAGTGGTGGGAAAATTTAAAATAATGGTGGTGGGAAGGTGTAATGGTGGTGGGAAGGCTTAGTGGTGGTGGTATTGGTGTTGATATATTGAATGTAATAAATTAATGTGAAGAACCTTGTGAAAATAAAATTTTTAAGTTTTTTTAAAAAGATATATGGAGAGTTCCACTTCTGGAAAATGGTGCTTCATTCCCAAACTTCTTCAAGAATAAATTATTCAGGGATTTACTACCAAAGAACAGAATAAAGAAAGGGGAAAACAGTAACAGCAGTAGAAAGACCTGGCAACGCTCCACTACCCGGAAGACAAGGTTGACATTGCTGAGCATCAAGCGTGCTCTCAGGTGCAATGGGCAGAGAAGGGCACTTTGGCTCTTGCCCACAATCCAGAGCCCTGGTCTAGCCGACACAGAAGCTGGTGCAAGAGCAAGAAACCCAGACTTGGGGGCATGCTACAGGTTCCTGGCCAATTCAAGATGCCAAAGTCATGAGATATGTTTCTTTCATCTTCTGTTAAGTGAGGAAATACTGGTAAAATGATTGAGACAAGGAAATACAATGGTGATACCCTGAGCTGATTCTGAAACAGAAACAGGTCATAAATGCAAAAAACAGTGAAATATAAATAAAGTTCTGAATTTCATTAATAGTACTGCCCTAATGTCAGTCTTAATTTTGACAAATGTGTCATGAAAATCTTAGAAGTCAACAATGGGATATGCTAGAGATGGTATTGGGAAACTATCTGCATTCCTGGTAATGTCTTATTCAAAAATTAAGAATTTACTTTTAAGGAAGAAGACAGTATCAAGGAACTGCTTCAAAACACACTGTTACCTTTACACACAGCCTTCCAGTCTGGGATACATCCCTAGAGCACCCCAAGACTCTTGGGACAGGCCAATGTCTAAGCAGCGGAACTGCCAGAGACAGCACAGCTCACTGTTGCAACCCTGAGTGGTTAAGATCTTGGCTTGGATCAAAACAAGCACCAAGTACGAGAGTCAGTAAGAGAGAACATGAGCAGAGAATCGCACCAAACGTCCTGAGATTGTAAACAGACACTTCCAGAGAAAAGCCTGAAGCTGAAGCACCTCCTAGCTCATATCTGCATTAGGAAACACATATTTGAGAAGTTGAAAAAGTCTACCCACAGTTTCAGTGTAGTGTCCACTGATAAACTTCCCCATAAGTAAAAGCTCCAGGGACTGGAGATTGGCTCAACAGGTTGAGTGCAGGTTCTGCATGCAGGAAGCCAGGTTATATCCCCACTACAGCAGGTCCCCAAACACCAAAAGGCAACCCCTGATCACCCCCAGGAATGGCCCCAAGACAAAAATAAATTAATTAAAATGCTCATGGCTATCCAGTGATGATGTTGATATATAATCAAATACAAGAAACTAACACTAAGCAATTGTTATGCATGAAGCGCATCAAAAGATTTCTAAAATCTCAAACGTACACATTTAAAAAAAAAAAAAAAAAAGCATGAAAACCAAGACACTGTTCCAGACTGATGAAAGCCAAAGGGACACAGATTAATGACATCCCAAACTGGATCCTAGAATAGAGAGGGGAACCAGGGGAAGAAGTAAAACAAGGGTTGAAGAGTCCTTCCTGTGTACCGGTGATGTCTTAGTTGCGATGCATCACTTAAGATGCTACCATCAGGAGACTCTGCAGAATGTACAGAAACATTAATATTTTTGTGACTGTTCTGTAAATCTAAAATTATTTCAAAATAAAAAGCTTAAAAAGATACATTTTTCAAGTAACATGCAAGAGGTTATAAAAATAAATCCTGTGGACCAGATGCATTCTTTTGTTAAGCTATTTCAAAGTTATTGAAAAGACTCTGAAAAGTGACTTTGATTCCATTTTTCACACTTCAGACTACAAAGTGGCCATGCAAACAAAAGCTGCAAAGGATGGCTCCTCATCAAAGACGAGAGGCTGATGCTCTTCAGGAACAGAGACGGACACTAAGAACATTTCACTTTGTTATCAAAGCTACCTGGCACACTTTTAACTTGGGAGCATAACTTAAAGAATATTTATAACCAAGATGGATAAGCTAAGTTCTACCTAGAACTCCATTTATTATGAGGGCCCATAAATGTAGGGATAATGGTAGCCCTTGGAGTCCTGGCCAAGAACCCTATTGGGAAAGCATCTTCAGCCTGTGTTGACCCGTCGTATGTAATATAGGAAATGGGGAAGGCAAAGAACCCTCCATGTCAAACACTGGACCGAAGGGTGGCTTTAAAGGGACTGACCATCTGCTCTCAGAAGAACCACCCCTAATTCCTGCAAGTAACATGAATGCAGACCTAAATCCAGGGCCAGCAATCTGACACCATGAGGGATCCCTGAGGAGAGAGTCCCCATAGGTCATATAGGGCAAATATGGGAGCTGCCACCAGAAGGCTAAGTGGCACTCGGCCAGCATCGGTCTCTGTAGATGGTGCTATCAGCAATGTCAATGTCCCTGTAAAAGCTGCCCTGTACAGGAGCTGAGAGCTCAACATGCTGAGCATGTGCTCTGTGCCAAGAATAGCCAGGAGCACCACTGGACGTGGCCCTGTCAAAACAAACAATGGGAGAACACACTGGCACAACTTCTAAAACCCCTCAGGACCAGTTTTTCAGTGATCAACAATTCCACTGATAAAAAAAGATCAGAGGCATGTACCCCCCATAATGCATTCACTTACAAATTAGATATATTACTCTCGTCCTAACAACACCATTAAACAGCTCTAATAATTAACAGTTTTTTCCTGATATACCAATATGAGCACCAAGATGTGGCTCAGTGTTAGAGTACTTCCCTCCATATGAGAGGTCCTGAGTTCAAACCCCTAACACTGACCATATAATCACATGCAATCTCTAGTACAGCAACAAACGCCACAATGGAGGGCAGACTCCTCACCACAACAACAACAAAAAAAACTTAATGAGCTGCATACAAATAAGAGTCATACATTACTCTGAGAAAGACAGGTGGATGGATGACCAGTAGGCACATGAGAAAAAGCTTAGCATCACTTATCATCAGAGAAATCCAAATCAAGACAACACTGAGATATCATCGCACACCAGTGAGAATGGCACACATCTAAAATAGTGGGAACAATCTGTGATGGCAGGGATGTAATGAAAAAGGAACCCTCATCCACTGCTGGTGGGAATGTTGCCTGGTAGTACCCCTGCAGGAAACAGTATAGAATGTACTCAGTAAACTTAACATTGAACTGGCATTTGAACCAGAAATTCCACCTCTGCGCATCTACCTCCAGGACATAAAAACACTCTCAAAAGGACATATGCACACCATAACTCATTGCTGCACTCAGTATAACAGTTAAGAAGTGGTGTCCAAAGACAAGTGAATGGATTATGAAGATATGGTATATATACACAATGCAACATTATTTAGCTGCAAGGAATGATGAAATCATGCAACTTGCTGCAATCTGGTTGGAACTAGAAGATACCATGTTGCGTGAAGTAAGCCAGAAGAAGAAAGACAAATGGGATAAACTCACTCATCTGTGGTATAGAGAATACTAGACGAGGAAATGTATTGTAGTAAAGGGGGATGCCTAGATGACCCCTTACCCCAATGTTTAGAAGGACAGAGAAGGAAAGGTATCAAGGGGAGAAGGGGATGAAGAAGATAACAGAAAGTAATGGGTGAACAGACATCAGGGCTTCAATTATACTGGTGATAAGAGTGAGTTATCACTCACCATATATCCAAAACACAGAGTCAAAGAAACTGAAAATGTAAGATCCACTGAAACTTTGTAACGTGCCTGTCAAGTTGACAGGTGAGGATTTTGGGGTGGGATTTGGTGTGGAGAGGGACTAAGGGAACACTGGTGGAGAGAAGTTGACACCAGTTGCAAGACTGGTGTTGAAATCTTATATGCCTTGGGGCTGGAGCAATAGCACAGTGGGTAGGGTGTTTGCCTTGCACGCGGCTGACCCGGGTTCAAATCCCAGCATCCCATATGGTCCCCAGAGCACCGCCAGGAGTAATTCCTGAGTGCATGAGCCAGGAGTAAACCCTGTGCATCGCTGTGTGTGATCCAAAAAAAAAAAAATCTTATATGCCTAAAACACAACTATCAATAACTGTTAATCACAGATATTTAATTTTTTTAAAAAAAGAAAATAACAAATGAGAGTCCTCATACTAATTTCTCTTCCTTCAAACGATTAGGAATCTCCTTTAAGGAGACAGATTAGGTGACAAGTGGGAACATAATGCAGCCCAAGATGTCCCAGAGAGGAAAGGCCTGGAGGAAAGGACACCACCAGGGGGCTGGAGCGATAGTACAGTGGGTAGGGCGTTTGCCTTACACGCGGCCAACCCTGGTTTGATTACAAGCATCCCATATGGTCCCCCAAGAACCACCAGGAGCAATTCCTGAGCTCAGAGCCAGGAGTAACCCCTAAGCATCACTGGGTGTGACCCAAAAAGCAAAAAAAAAAAAAAGAGGACACCACCAGTACTGGAATCCCATGCCTGCCTCCCAACCACTGCCCTTCCATTCCACATTTCTACCAGTTATCAACTGAAAACTATCAAAGTAAGCATGCTATTTCCCTGCCTTCAATCCTATAGGGCTCGCCAAAGTTTGCAGATTTTTTGAATGTGCTGAAAACAGTGTCCAATGCCTAATACCGCGCTCCTCAGCCAAATCAACTCCTTCCAATAACAGCTGGTAGCAGCTGTGCCAAGCAGCGTGCAGATTCCAAACCCTGCAATGTGCAGCAGCTGCCGCCATGAGAGCCTGGAGAACTCTTACTTCCCAGTAGCCAAGTCTTTCTGTAGGCTCCACCTCTCTCCCAGTGGCTAAGAATGACCCTGAATGAAGGACACAAAGAGAGCATGGGCTTCTGAGGCTAGACCATAGAAGGCCCCAGAGCTTCTGCCATGTTACCTAGAAGCTTTCTCCAGGGAAGCCAACAGCTTGTAGTAACGACATTCAGAAGTCTTGGAGACGGTGTCAATAGATGTCTAAGGCCTATCGACCTGTCGCCATGTGGCTGAGCCTTGGAAGCAGACCCTCAGCTGACTACGGCCAGGGAAACCTTGAGTGCAAGTTCATGTGAGACTCTGCCACACCAGCCATACTACTCCTAAGCTCCTGATGCTCCAAACCATGTAAAGTAACAAGTTATGCTGTTATTTTAAGCAAGTTAAAGTGAGCAGTTCCACTGACCATCAACAAGTAATAAACGATGTTCATTTTCCCTCCATGCCTCTCATGTCTCTGCAAAGGCATATCCCTCAGTCAAGAATGTTCTATGGCTTCTGTTTTATCCAGACATCAATTCCTCCTTGTCTTTTATTCCTCCCTTTTCTTTTTTTTCTTCCTTTCTTTCCTCTCTCTCTTTCACACACACTACAGGTGTCCTGCCACAACAGGCTGAGACGTTCCTATCTTAGAGAAACCCTTAGAGTAAGAATCAGCCGCTTCTCTCTCCTGGACCAGCTGTAGGGAAGGTGCCCTGCACGGACTCTCCCACCACACAGAGCTGCTGGAGCAACATGTTCCCGGCACCGCCGCACTCTGGCGCCTTCAATGCACACTGCCCTGCAGGCCGACTGCTCACCCACACTCACCACAAACTCCCCCCGTGTCCTTGAGTACATCCCCTGAGTGGAGGGCACCCACAACCCCTGAGAGCCAGTGGCCAGGGTGGTCTACAGCTGCTCCCAAGTATTAAGCAGAACTCCAGCAGTATTAGGGGCCACTTACAAAGAAGTCCTGAGGAGCCACACTTGAAGTCTGCAGGTGACTCCTGTGTCATATGTACAAGGTGTTTACAGTCTTGAATTTCTTTTTATCTGGCTCAAATAATTCACAGGGAAAATAGTTTTAATAGAAGAAGAACATACGAAAAATGAACTCAGATCACAGAAACAATTCTGTTCTGAAATTCCTCAAAAAACAAAAATACTGTGACTCACTAATCAACTGAACAACGCATTTTGATGGGACTAGAGACCAAGGTACTGATTAATCAAGTTGTCTAGAGACTTTCGGTGAAACTATTCTCCCAAAACGGACCATGGTAAACAGACTTCTTCGGGCACCGCCCTATTAAAACCTTGTTGCAGGCAAAGCCATTCTTCAGATGGGTGAGCAATGCCCAAATGCCTTTCTGCCCTGAGTCATATGACGCAGGCCCAGGCTTTGGTGAGGCCAGGACCACTGGCAGAGTCAGGACACATCACTCCTGTCTGAGCACAATCCCTGCCCCTTGCCCTGGACCTTTATTCCCCTTTCCCAGGACACAATGAAAGCAATTAAAAAATAAATTAAAAAACTTAAAAAGACTTCAAGAGCCATAAAAATAAAGCTAATTTATCAGCAATTTAGACTCCCTGAATAACAGAATTACCTGAAGCAGCTGTATCAGTTCAACAAAGTGACAAAAAAGTAAGTACTGACCACATGGCTGTTTTCTATGTTTTATATTTTTTCCCTTATTAGCTATTTAAAAAAAAAGTTTTAATAACCGTGTCACCGTGAGATAGTTAAATTTTTTGTTTTAAAGGAAAACTGAGAGGGAGGGAGAGGAGGAGAGGGGAGGGAGAGAAGGAAGGACCCACAAAAAGGGTGAAGGGTCTTGACTTGTACTAAAATGTCAGTACAAACAGGTTAGCTTCATTCTTTGTTTGGGGGGGGGGGTGCTACACCCAGTGGTGCTCAGGGTTATTCTTGGTTCTGCACTTGGGGATCATTCCTGGCACCCTTTGGAGACTATATGGGGTGCCAGGTTTCAAACCCAATTTGGCCTCATGCAAAACAAGTGTCCTGCCTGCTGTACTACCACTCTGTCCCCAGTTTCATTATATTTAAATGGAGAACAATATCCTGTGCTGTGTATTCGATAGGTTGTCTAACTTTTCTACTCCTTACATATGGCTGCTTCCATAATACAGTAGAGAGCAGGACATATTCATGCATATACCTACACACTTCTGAAGGAGAAGCTTGAAGAAATGGCATTTATTCCAGGAAACAGCCAAACAAAGCGCCACAGCCATGGCCTGTACACAGGATACCCCAAAATTATTCCTCTTCTGTACTGATAATCTCAGAGACCGAATGACGGGAACATGGTACCCTGTGAGATAATTTTCTCTGTGTGAGTTTGCAATTTTCTCTGATACAGCTTTATAAATGCATCTCAGGAAAAAAATAACTACATAATTAAAACCCTTGCAATAAACAGAAATTATTACACCCACTAATGAGGCAAGCCTCACTATGCCAGGAAGAAAAGCAATTGGTCTAATACATCATGGTTAGAAAACCCTGCTAACCGGTTAATTCATTATTCTACTATAATTATTCACATAAATTCAGTGGTAATTGAAGCTATTTGTATCTAGATTAAGAGAGTTCATGACCTTCTTTGAAAAATAAAAATATTGAGTAAAAAGCATTCCTGAAGGACTCCTATTTCCTAGCCTATATTACAGACCCCAAACCTCAGAGTTCTTGTTTTGTTGATACTGGAATTAAATTTAAATGGAATTTAAATTTATCATAAACATAGCTAAACTTTCTACTAACCAAGAACACTAAATGAAACAACTTTGTATCTTAAATGATACATTAAAATAAAATACAGAAGCATAATCCATAATGTTACATTTCCAAGCTATGAATTTTTTGAATAACATGATCCCACAAACAATAAACATTCTCAATACTGATTAAAATATTCATTGTATTCAAAACAGGATATTCTCTTAACATTGTACCATACTTTTATTTGCATATGTATAAAACTAAAAATTAAGCCTTCATTAATTCAACCTTTTATTCAGCAAAACTTCTAAGAGGTTTAGCTTTATTCAGTTCTCTGTGTGTAATGTCAGCACCTGCACAATAAATAAAAATTTTATTTTGTTTTGTTGCCATGCTCTCTCTGGCAATAAGCATGGCAACAAAACATGAGTATGCCCAAAATGCTCAGGGGTTACTCCTGACTCTGCATTCAGGAATCACTCCTGGCGGAGTGCAGGGAACCATATGGGGTGCCAGGAATCAAACCCAAGGTGGCCACACACAAGGCAAGCACTTTTACCCACTGTGCTACTGCTCTGGCCCAAATTCTCTCTCTTATATGTTCGATATAAATAAACACAGTAAGGGAACAACAAATAGTCAAAGTCATTCAAACTGGAAATTTGTCTACAAATTCTCCCCCCACCCCACCACACCGTGTAATCCCATCAACAGCTAAGATCCAGAGACTATAAAACAAAGCTATAAAACAAAGCTCCCCGAAGACCTCTTATTGTCTAGTTCTCCCTCTCAGAGAACCCAGCAAACTATCGAGAGTGTCTTGCCCACACAGCAGAGCCTTGCAAGCTCCCCATGCCATATTCGATATGCCAAAAACAGTAACAATAATGGGTCTCATTCCCCTGACCCTGAAAGAACTTCCAATGCGGCACCGTTGGGAAGGACGAGTAAAGAGAGGCTGCTAAAATCTCAGAGCTAGGACGAATGGAGACATTACTGGCGCCCACTTGAGCAAATCAATGAACAATAGGATGACAGTGATAGAGTGATATATACACATACAAAGCTCAACCTTTAACAAACATGATAGTAATCTCTTATACAAGGGCTTAATGGCTCCAGGATGAAATACAACAACCTTCACACACTTTCCTATAAGGAAACTTTATTGGACCATTTTTAGCAGTTATTTATAACAAGCAATACAAAATTAATTTTTTCAGTTCTGTTTTGGAGCACAGTTTCACCTTTGGGGTGGAAGCATTCAAAATATGGAGGTGGGAAGGTGTAATGATGGTGGGATTGGTTTCCAAATATTAAATGTAATGAATTATTGTGAACAACTCTATAAAAATATTTTTTTGTTAAAAGCAGACACTGCTTCTAACCCTGGAATAATATGTTGTTCTGAATACAGATCACGTGATCTCCAGAGCTTTGGCCTAGAGAAATACATCTGAGTGTAAACTTTGAAGAATAGCTCTGCAAGCAGGTACTGTGTGAGTTTCGCCAACCAAAGAAAAGGAACACATCTATTTGTATGTGTTCAAGTGCAAGTCTTCAGTGAATAGAGAATCAAATGGCAAGGACAGAGGTACATTTCTAAATCAGCTGACTCCTCGAGCACCAAAACCTCCCACTGTTCTGAAAATCTTGAGACTTATTTAACTAAATTATATTTCAGAAAAATAATATTCAAATCTGGTTGGTCAAAAGGAACCTAGGGCAGTATGATCTGAAAGATCCTCCTCTTTTAGAACCCTGCTCTCTCCCTGAAAGGCCCTAGCCACAAACCTCGAGCAAGTCACTTAAAGTCGCACTGAGTTTCCCCTGGCTCCTGGAAGTGTGACATATGCCTGCATTTGAGACTTAAAAACAATTCATTGTAAAACTTGTCTTTTTGTCTTTTTGTACTCTATTTATTATAAAGTTCCTTATACAATAATTTTTTTTCAAAAGCCAGATTCACTTTTACAGCTATATTTCCAGAAAACAGTTTATCCATACTTCATTTTCTTTGTCATCGATTTGTTCGAGCGGGCACCATTAACTCTCCATTCGTCCCTGTTGTGTGTGCTAGTGTAGCCCGATGGCGTATTGGGGGCTCTTTCAGGGTCAGGGGAATGAGGACCATCATTGCTACTGTTTCTGGCATATCGAGTATGCCACAGGTAGCTTTCCGGGCTCTGCCATGCAGGCAGGATATTTATATACACACACACATGCACACACATGTATGTGCATGTGTATGTGTGTGTTAGCGGAATGAGTGCATGGCTGAATCAATGAATGAATAAACGCTATCTTGGCAAAATCCTTTGGCCAAGGATTCTGGGCCAAATCAAACTGCTATTGTTTTCCTATTTTGCTTTGTGCATGAAAGAACTAAGGCTCAGGGAGGGCGGAGGACTTGGCCAGTCACGCCTGAGACTCATGGCCAGGTCCCTGTCTCTCCACCAGAGGCTCTGTCTTCCCTGGGCCAGAAGGGCAACAATTCTGCTGCAATCATGGTGAAACACTTCCTGATTTCCTTGTTCTTCTATGAAAGCTGGACACCTTTTACAATTCCCCCAGAGCTGTGCTTGTCCTGCCATAGCTCTGCCTTACCTGGATTTTTTTTTTTTAATTTTTTGGCTTTTTGGGTCACACCTGGTAATGGCCAGGGGTTAACCTTGGGTCTGCACTCAGGAATTACTCCTGGCAGTACTCGGGGGACCATATGGGATGCTGGGGCTCGATACTTGGGTCAGCCGTGTGCAAGGCAAACGCCCTACCCACTGTGCTATTGCTCCAGCCCCTTACCTGGATTTTTCTTACAATGATTTTCTGGACACATCTCCTGTTGACAGTAATGCCTTTTCTCTTCCTAAGATGGCATGCTGGGAAGCAGTGTGCCACGGTGGTTATGGACTCTCACTTTGAAGAAAGAGCTGGTGTCAAATCCCAGCCTTTGTAAAGAATTGTTCAGACCTAGGGCAAGTTACCTTACTTCACAATGGGATGACAGTGATACTGTGATTTATTTACATTAACATCTTTTCAATATTTATTTGAATGGATTGTCAATTTTAGTACACCCACTACATCTGTGCCCCGAGGAAGCTCATTTGTAACATTTGAAGAATCTCCATACTATTTCCACTGAGGCTGAGCCACCAAGAGTGGAAGAGGGTTTCTGTCCCTGCCCCCATCCCTGCCAGCACTGGGTGTTTGTACACATCTTGATGTGTCAGTCTCACTGGTGTGAGGTGGTGAGAGTTTTTGTGTGTGTGGCGTAGGTGAATGATTCAAAAGGATCTGGAAAGCAGATGTGTGAAGCAGAAGAGAAGGGACCGAGGGACATTAGCTCTGGTGGTGGGTGTGGTGCAGTAACTACACACCTAAAACATTAATATTATGTTTTAGCTCAATATTAATATAAATTTAAACATGATAAATATTACATTTATTAACATTTATAGTTATTGATTATGCTATAATTTATAGGACTGGAGCAAGAGAACAGCGGGTAGGGCGTTTGCCTTGCACGCGGCCCACCGGGGTTTGATTCCTTCATCCCTCTAGGAGAGCCCAGGAAGCTACCGAGAGTATCCCTCCCGCACGGCAGAGCCTGGCAAGCTACCTGTGGTGTATTCAATACGCCAAAAACAGTAACAAGAAGTCTCACAATGGAGATGTTACTGGTGCCTGCTCGAGCAAATCGATGAACAATGGGACGACAGAGCTACATTTTATTTTTTATAAAACTGACTGCTGTTCAGGTCACGTTTGCGAAAGTGCTAATGTTCATGATTCTGATGTATGCCGTTATCTTCTCTCACTATCAAGTGCCCAATACACTACACCAATGCCCTTATGTTACTTGTAGTCCATTTCTTCATTCCTCTGCTCTCTCTCTCCTTTGCTCGGTAATCTGTTTTGTAATTCAAGGCCAAGGGTTCACTGTCACCCATCTGATACTGCCTATCCCTTCATTTCATTTTTCTATGTACCACAGATGAGCAACATCATCCAGTATTTGTCCTTATCCTTCTGACTTATTTTGCTTAACATGACACCCTCCAGCTCATCCAAGTTTTAGCAACTGCATGATTACATCTTTTCTTGTGGCTGAATAGTATTCTACTGTATGTGTGTGTGTGTGTGTGTGTGTGTGTGTTATAACTGTTTTACCCACCCAACTATTGTTGGTATTTGGTTTGTTTCCACATCTTAAAGACTGTGTTGGTGCTGTAATGACCATAGGTTTGTATGTATCTTCTAAAGTTAATGCTTTTGTGTTTGGGGGGTAGATGCTAAAAAGGGGAATTACTGGGTCATATGGAAACTATTCTTACTTTTTATAGAAATTTACATTCTTGGGGAGGATGGGAAGGGGGGGTATACCAGGGATATTGGTGGTGGGGAATGTGTACTATTGGAGGGATGGGTATTTGATCATTCTGTGATTGTAACCCAAACATGAAAGCTTATAACTATCTCACTGTGATTCAATAAAATTATTCAAAACAGAAGAAATTTACATTCTTTTTTTCATAGAAGCTAAACCAGACAACATTCCCACCAACACATTTCACTTTCAAAAATGAAAAAAACTTTGGAAAGAACACCAGAATAGTATATAAAGTGAAAAGACTAATTAGGAGTGTATATATAGCTATATATAGCAACTAACTTTTAAACAAGCTATTTTTCTGCTTAGCTTATCTACTTTTCAGATTAATTATATGTCACTAATAAGTCAAAGTTCATTTGACTTTAATAAGCTGCCCTTTTAGTATAGGGATTCGAGCATCTGCCCTGCATGCTACAAACCCCAGTCTGATATGTGCATATGGTCCGTGAGCACCACCTGGAGTGATCCCTGAAAACAAAGTCAGGAATAAGCCCTCCACTCCACTGGATTGGCCCAACCCTACACCCCAAAAACTAACCAAAGTCAATGACTCTTTCCATAGTGTCATGTTCTTAAACAGTGGTTTTACTGGTCTACTTTAGATTAATATTTACATTGACTTGTTCAAGCAGGCACCAGTAACGTCTCTCATTGAGAGACTTATTGCTACTGTTTTTGGCATATCCAATACGCACGGGTAGCTTGCTAGGCTCTGCTGTGTGGGCTCGATACTCTCAGTAGCTTGCCGGGCTCTCCGAGAGGGGCGGAGGAATCGAACTCGGGTCAGCCGCGTAAAATCATTCACAGCCAGGGAGATAGCTCAAGGGCTGGGGCACATGCCTTGCATCCATGAGATCCTAAATCAAGTCCCCGGTCCAGTATGCCCCGAATTAAGTCTTGGTACCTCTCCAGAACCCTTTGGAACAGCATTCTTTCCCAGGATTTTGTTTTGTGGCTCAAAAGGAGGAATTCTTACCAGATCCAGCTAGAATAGTTTTCATCATTATTTGATAACTAAAATTTCACCACTGAAATCACCTGGGAGCTCTGCAAGGTCCTGCTGCTCAGACAAGACTACAAACAAACTGCACTGTTTCTGGGTGAGGAGCCTCGCCCTCCTTGCCAGGACCTGGGAGCTTTACCCTGACCCACAGAGAGCTGAAGTGGCAGGGAGGCAGCTCTGCAGAAGGCCCATCAGAAGAGAAAAGTCCACTCATGACAGCTCAACAAGCTGAACACATGTTCTGGGGGATGGAAGCCGGGGTTCAGCTCCCAGCACTGCCTGGTCCCCCAAGCACTGTCAAGAACAATCCCCGAGCACCAAGCCAGGAGTATTTCAAGAGCACTGCCATATATGGCCCAAAACCCAAGTAACAAACACAAAAAAAATTTAAATAACCTTTTTAAAATAAAATTATAGGTGGGCTAGAGTGATAGCACAGCAGGTAGGGCATTTGCCTTGCACGTGGCCAACCCAGATTTGATTCCCAGCATCCCATATGGTCCCCTGAGCACGGCCAGGGGTAATTCCTGCGTGCAGAGCCAGGAGTGACCCCTGAGCATCGCTGGGTGTGACCCAAAAAGCAAAAAATAAATAAAATAAAATTATAGGGACTGGGGCTGTAGCTCAGTGGCAGAGCAATTGTCTTATGTGTGTGGGGGGGGGGGCTAAGTTTCAATTCCTGACACTACCAGAAAAATTGAATAATAATAAAAATATGAAATACTTCAAATATTTGTGCTATTAACATGCACGGGGGCCATTCTAACTTCCTCTGTATCATTCCAGGTTTAGTATGTATGCTGCCAAAGTGCATGAGTTGGAAGCATTCAACTTTTAAAACTAGCCAAATGTCCTAAGATCTATATTAAAAGCCAGTTGTCCATTGGTGGTGGAGAATAGGTACTAGTGGAGGGATGAGTACTCGATCACTGTATGACTGAAACATAATCATGAAAGTTTGAAAGTCTATAACTGTATCTCACAGCAATTCAATTTTTAAAAAAAGCCAGTTGTCATGGTCTGTGTTTAAAATCCACCTGTTGCCCACAAATCTGAAATGTCATCTGTATTACATACCAAACTGCTCACAAGCAGGTTATTTTTGAGGGTTCTCCTGTAATCTCCTATTATGCTTCTCTCTTACTCTGCCAACACCAGCTGCTTTCATTACAACAGAATGAAGATACATTTTGATATCTAAGATGACCAGAAAGTACTCTGCAAGACCTTTTAATTACCTTTATCTTTTTAATTACATTGGAATTTACATATAGTATGAAGTATGTATCTAAAATTATTCATTTTCAGGGCTGGAGTGATAGCACAGCGGGTAGGGAATTTGCCTTGCACACAGCCGACCCAGGTTGGATTCCCAGTATCCCATATGGTCCCCTGAGCACCGCCAGGAGTAATTCCTGAGTGCAGAGCCAGGAGTAACCCCTGTACATCGCCAGTTATGACCCAAAAACTAAAAAAAAATAAAATTATTCACTTTCTACAACCCTCAACCAGTTGCCCAATTATTGCTGAGAAATCTGACATTAATTTGTAACACCTACTTTATACCCTTCATTAATGCACAGCACACATAACATATTCAATTCTGGACTATGGCACTCACTCCTTTCCCTGGTCTAAGGTCTCATGTCCATGAGGAACTTAAATTCTAGCAAGAGAAATAGAAAACAAATTCTTACAAGTAAATAATCAGTAGATACAGTTAGAATATTTTAGAGGCTGGTACAACCTGGAATAAATGAAGAGCACTGGGAGTAAAGAGCAGGGACCGGGGTTGGGGCAAGCTGCAGTATGAACAGAGTGGGTGAGGGAGCGTGAGGATGATCCATTATGAAAAAGGGAAGGCAGGAGAGGAGGTGCCCCCATTGTAGGGTATTGAGTGTGGCAGACTACAACAAGATATCAGGACTGTCTTCCTGGGCACATTACCTTAGTAGGCACACAGAATCCTGGCACTGCTATCATTATCCTGAAATTGTTAATAATTGCCTCTTAGATTTTGGGTCTGTGGGTGAAGTCTACTGGGACAATAAAGCATGCACATGAGATTGGAACAGTCGGGGTCCCTTGCCTTCCCTTGCTACCCCACTCACCGGCAGCATTACTCAGTAGGGATTCCAGTGTAGCCACAGTATCAGAGTATAGCAGAAGTTACAAGGAGCACAGAGAAATGCGTGCCATCTGCCACTGAAAAGGAAGAAGAGGTGCTGACAGCACCAAGGTCACATTTCCCAGACCCTGCTTTGAGTGCACCGTGAGGACAATAACGCAACAGGAAATATGAATGAGCAAGGCCTGACCCTAATTTTTCTTATACTTGTCACTTTCAAGTAAGTAGATCCTATTTACCCTGAATGTAATGACACCGAAGAAAAAGGAAATACAAGGCAAGCCATACTTTATTTTCCCTTTGGTCCTTCCTTATTAGTTAGCAAAAGGTAAGAAAGAGTTAGTATAATATAAGTGAGACCCCAAAAACCGGTAGCTGGTACTTTGCTGCATTTCTACCATTTAAGAAAAGACAAAATACCATGGGGCTAGAGAGACAGTATAGCAGGTAAGACACTTGCCTTCCACATAACAAATCCAGATTCCATCTCTGGCACCCCATATGGTCCCCAAGCACTGCCAGATGTGATCCATGAGTGCAAAGCCAGGTGTAAGTCCTGAGCACAGCCAGGTGTGGCCCAAGAACAAAAGAAAAAAAAGGAAAGTTTCCTTTATGCAAGTAAAAGTTACAAAATACTGACTGTACAATTTCAATTATACTCAATTAACATGAGTTAAATTTGCTGGGGGATTACAGGAAGCCTCCCCAGCAGTATCAAAGAGCACTCTAAATCTGCTACTCTGGCACTGACAATATAAAGATAACCAAATTTATATTAATAACTTACATTTTAATTTGTTCTCAGTAGAATGATTCTGGGGATTGGGGATTTGGGGCCACACCTGGCTATGCTCAGGGCTGACTTCTAGCTCTGGGCTCAGATTTCAATCCTGGAAGTGTCCAGGAGACCATGTATTATACTGGGCTGGCCATGTGCAAGGCAATAAATTTACCCCTATCCTATCTCTCTGGTCCCAGTAGAATAGATTTAAATAGCATGTCTTTATTTCTGGCAAAGGTCCCTAAGAACTCCAAGGGCTTGGCAATGCAGTGACACACAACTCTTTCCCTGCAGGTGTACGAATATGGAGACAGGAACCTCCTTCTCCATGTTCTTTTCCTCATGAGAAATGAGATTGTTCAATAAAACTTCTGAGACTACCTATTATTGCTTCTCTGTACTGAAGTTACACATTTATTTACCTCCAGAGAATTCTAATTCTCGTATCTTGAGGGGAAAAGCTGGGTTCTGACCTGATTCCTTTTCTTCTTCCCTTGATTGGTTTAACATCAGGCATGAGTATAAAATTGACTATCACAAATATATTCTGGGGTCTGAAATAGGCTTGCAATGAGTTCCTGAACAAACTTCTCAACTTCCCCAATATCAGAACTAATACCAGAACCAAAGAAAGTATCCCAGGTGAAATCTCAACTGGTTCTGAGCAAGCATTTCGGGTCTATTCTACTTAACCATTCATGAATCATCCTCCTATTTCACTTTACTAAACTCTAGTAAGACATGAGGAAACGTAAAAGAAAAACTGCCTGAGTCTACCTGGTGTTTTATTCACAGTCAAATCTGGGTGTTAAGTGTGTACATTTACTGCTTTTAAAAATCTAACTGCTTTTCTAAAAAATATCTCTCCCTTGAATAAAGCCACACTTTTGAGACTATGTCCTCAGTAGCAATAATTTTCAACCAGACAAACAATAACTTTGAGCAAGCCCCATTAGTAGAGGGGGGTGTTACCATATTATTCCCTATACGTTAGCATGTTTGAAGTATTTCAAATTTTTAAATCATAAGTCTTATTGCCTAGAAGGTCAACAAACAAAAACAAGTCTACATGAGAATAATTTTTTACATCAACATCATTTTGCTGATAACACCAAAGGTTAATCAACAGGGGAACAGTTCAATTAAAATACATTCATATGATAGAATCTTAAAGTCAAAATAAACAAATTAGATGTAATTCACCAATATCCCCAGTTTCCCTTCACACCCCAGTCTGCCTCTAGGGGAGGCATTTCTTTCTTTTCCTTTTGCCTTTTAGGCATGGCAGTTTACAATATTGTTACATACAGGGCATCATGTATATCACGTCAATACCTTCTAACACCCGTTCGTCCTTCAGAGTGACCCCTTTCCTCTATCATTGTTGTTTGGGGCCCCACCCAGCAGGTGCTCAGAGCTTACTCTTGGCAAGTGCCTTACCCTCTGCACAATCTCTCCAGCTCCTGCTATTCTCATTTTAATAGATTTTTTTTTGAGGTCTTTGAAAAGAGTGTCCTTAGAGATGAGAAGATGGGCTCAAAGGGAGCCATCTCATGTACATGCTCTGTAGCACATGCTCTGCATTCAGGAGCCCTGGGTTCAATTCCTGGCACCACGTGGTCCCACAGGCACTATCAGATATGGCAAAGATATATATATATATTTGATTATATGAAGTAGACACTAATGGTTTAGGGAACAATGAGACATTAGGTTGGTCACTTACTTTCAGATGGTTCAGGAAAAAAGCCCTTTGATACTGTTCTTCCAATGTGTCTGCAACTAAAACTTCATGATATTTTCTAAACACCATATACAAAAGTAAACTTTTTAAATTATTAAACTCTTTAAAAGAAAACATGGCAGGAAAAGAGTACAGTGGGTAAGGCACTACCTTGTAAGCTACTGTCCCCAATTCAGTCCCTGACACCATATCTGGACCCCAAAGCCAATCACTGTGAAAAGTGACCCTTGAACAGAGTCAGAAACAGCCCCTGAACACTGCCAGGAGTGGTCCCAAAACAAAACACAACAAAAACAGAGAGAGAGAGAAAAAGGGAAACATCCTCATTGATTTTGTAACTTACTTCTTAATATAAAAACAACAGAACAAGCAACAAAAGAGAAGACCAAAATTGAGCTTATTTAAAGTGTAAGCTTTTGTGAATCACAGGGCACTATCAATAGAATAAAACAGCAACCACTGGGATGGGAGATGGTATTCGTTAATGAAGCAGCTACCAAAAAGTTAATATTCAAAATAGAAAACAAATTTTGACAATTCAACAATAACGCAAAACAAAATTTTTAAATCTAATTCAAAAGAGAAGATAGATCCTGAATAGCTGTTTTCCCAAAGAAGACAATAAAGTAACCAAAAAGTATATGAAAATGCCCTTATAAAGTCCCCTCCTCAACTGGGGACACTGGTGGGGGGGAATGCGCACGGGTGAAATGACAGGTGTTGGAATATTATATGACTAGAACCCAATCATGAACAAATTTTTACTTACTGCTACCCCAACTGTACCAAATAGTTAAAATTGTATGTCTTAAGTCTATTTTACCATAATTACCAAAACAATTATATTTACACATATGCAGAAGTACCATGTTTTCTATGGGTATATATAAATATGAAGCAACACTTTTATTCAGTCTGAAAGAAAGCGAATTTACTAATGGTGTTTCCTCTGGCAATGAGTGACTGTAAGCAAAAGTATATCTAGTGAACTATTTAAAGGATATCGATTTTATGTATTATATTTAACAAAAATGGACATAAAACTCATGAGAAAAAAAGACAGGAAAAGTGTTGCTTCTATAAAAATAACTTTCTACCCAGAAATACTATAAAATTCTTGCTAGTAAAAAATAACATTTCTAACTGGGTACTTCCCAGTTAATAAACTGTATGAAATTTTTAAAATAATAATATGAGACTCTTCCCTGGAGAAAACATAGGTGACAAATGGACAATATGAAATCTCCCCCCCCCAAAAAAATACATAAAGCATTAGGCATATTTCTTCTGAATTGTGAAGTGAAGTTTTATAGAAACTGTACTGGTTCCCTGAAGGTTTCATGACCCAGCAATGACACCATCGGTTAACAGCACCCTTCGCCCTCCCTCTGCAGTCAACAACACTGTGACTGCCGAACAGAGCCATTGCTTGGGGGAGGATTATGTGGGCATCATGTTCCTGAGCGAGCAGGAACGGAAAATGGAAACAAGGCCACAAAGTTAGATCTTTCCATTACACACAAATTGAAGCTTCCGGGCTTTACTTTCATGATTAAAAATAGAAAAGAAATTGACTTCACATTTTATGGAACGTAGTCAAAGGAATACATTTTCTGTGAAGACTCTTCATAGACGCACTATTCTTTTGCTTTTCATATTGACAAAAATAACTAAGATGACGGAACAAGGCAGGTAGAAGGTGGCTATTATGAGCGCAACCCACTTCTAGCACGGGGTCCACCTGAGTCCAGCACCACAGCCTCCCACAGTTCTGGACCTCTGCTTGGCCTCTGGAACAGCTGCCATCTTTCTGACAATTATTTTCCATAATTTCCACGATCAGTGAAGTACCAGGAGACACTTTTCTTAAAGTAAGTTCTTTATTTCTCTGACAAGCTCTGAACACTCTAATTTAGAAACTAACCTTGTAAGTTAAAATGGCATATATGTGTACACACACACACACACACACACACACACACACACACACATACACACACAACCAGACAAACTACAAACACTGTTTCTTTGGCTCTTTACAATTTCTTTTCATAATTAAAGTGTTTTGTATAGGGCAGAGGGGAAGCTAAGCAACAGTGAAACATCTGGCTTCATGCTGAGCTGGAAAAAAAGAAGACCCTGATTGCTGAAATTTGCCTCCTTTTTAACACCATCAAAACAGAGATTCTAGATTTGTCTTTGGACTGTCCAACTATTACTCAGGGCTGAAGAAATAGCTCAAAGAGTTGAATGTACAAATTGCATGTAGGAGGCCCAGGTTTGATACCTGACACCATATGGTACCCTGAGCAGCACCAAGTGTGGCCCTAAAACCAACAAAAAATAAAATGAAATATGAAAGAAACAGAAATGGAAGATCACATTCTTCAATGTGTAAATGTCCAAACTCATCCCAGAAACTCATGCCATGGAATCTCTTTACCATCCTCTCACAAGTCAGGAATGGGCCTTTATCAGAGTGAATTAGGGAAAACGAGATTTTGCTGTAATCTCTATGCTCAGAATATGGTATAAAAAAATTTAAATATGATCAATTACAGAAATGATCTACTGTGGCAGACAGACCATCAGAGCAGTTCAGTTGAAGTCTTCAACTTAAAGTTGAAGACTTTCTCTCATTTCTCTGTGTAGGTGCTCCTGACTGTTCCCCTGCTCTCTTGCCCCAATCAACACTGCAGTTCAGGCTTAGCTACCTCTGCAAACACTTAGATGCTCTCAATTTCTAGTACCAATAAATTCCAAATTCCTGGCCCTGGGCACAAAGCCTTGTACCCTGCAGGCTCATGTCACAGACCTGTCTTCATGTTCTACCTTCTCCCCTTCACTCTCTAAGCTCATATTGTGTATCCAAACATGCATGGTGTATTCAAAGGCATGAAGCCCTTCCCTCCCAGGTGCTGCGGGAAGCATCATGGATGAAGCATTACCTGAAATGGACCTTAGAAGACATGAGAGAGCAACAGGTAAAAATGGGAAAGGAGCTCACTTCAGGTGAGAAATAAAAGAAATGACAAATATTCAAGAAACAGTAAACAATCTGCAGAAAACCCAAGAACCCAATCTGAAAGCTTTTACCAGGAACTTAAGCAACATAGTATGAAATAAGAGCGCTTGGGCCTGGAGCAATACTATACAGGTAGGGCACTTGCCTTCCATGGAGCCTACCTAGGTTTGATCCCCAGCATTCCATATGGTCCCCAGACCCCTGGAGCAACTGCTGAGTACAGAGCCAAGAGTAACCCCTGAGCACCACTATGAATGACCTCAAAACAATAACAACAAAAAATAGATGAACCCTTAACAATGTTCCATGGATGTTTGATCAGCCAAATGCCACCAAAGCCTATACATGTATATAATTCCTTATATAGCGAATCTTTAACAGGTACTTCGATGTCACTCATTCTGGAGTTTTACTAATCCAATCCCAACTGGTGAATTAAGTTAGTCATGTCTGGAACCCAAGAACCAGAAAAATTTCTCTCAACTGAAAATCTAAGAGAATCCATCACAGGGCAGTCTTATTCAGTCACTGGGAAATCCACACACTGGGTTCACCACTCTTAAGAAACAAGTAAATTCCCTATAAAATGATACCAAGCCACAAGACTTTTGCTACAGTAGTGAGAGCACCAAGTAGGGGGGCGAGAAGACTGGGGGATGGGGGAGGGGAGTTAGAAGTGACATAGTGACAGCGGTGGAGGGTCCTGGACACTTTCGTGATGGTGAAGGTGCAGTAGCTCTGATAACCAAAATGCATAAAGATTCCCATTATTTTAACCATATTATCTCACCTATGATTTAAGAAAAAAAAAAGAAAAAAAAGAAACAATTCCACTAGCACATACCCTGATGCCGATTGTTACTCTCCCAACTTTTCTCTGACATATATGTAACAGTGCAGAGAATGACCCATGCTCTGGAAATATTCCCATCACTATGTAGATGGATAAACAACGGGATGACATTGATGTAGATGGGGGTGGGGGAGGGTGACTAGCAAAGTAAGTGGAACTGATGAATGAAAATATCCTCATATGTGACCTCAATAACCAAGCCCAACTACTAATGTAATCATGTTACCAAAACTGAAAAAAAATATTTATATATATATGTATATATACATATATATACATATATATATATATATAAAGGGCTGGAACAATAGCACAGCGATAAAGCGTTTGCCTTGCACGCAGCCAACCCAGGTTCAATTCCTCCACCCTCTCAGAGAGCCCGGCAAGCTACCGAGAGTATCCTGCCCACACAGCAGAGCCTGGCAAGCTAGCCATGGCGTATTCGATATGCCAAAAACAGTAACAAGTCTCACATTACTGGTGCCCGTTCGAGCAAATCAATGAGCAACAGGAAGACAGTGACAGTGACAGTGATAGTGATATATTAAGGGAATAATGGGGCCAAAGCAATAATACAGCAGGAGAGACACTTCACACTGCACACAACTGATCAGTTTGATCCCCAGCATCCCATATGGTCTCTGGATCCCACCAGGAGTACAGTTAGAAGCTAGCCCAAAGCATCACCAAGTATGCCCCCTCTCCAAAATAAAAAGGGAGAGAGGAGCTCCACCGAGATTTGTCCCGGGTGGCCTTGCCTTTGCACAGCCGCTTTGCGGCTGAACGACCAAGATCCAGAGCCTGCTATATGACTTGGGGTCCCAGGGAGTGCTTGCAGCCATGTCTCCAGACTGTGAACTAAGCTTTTGCTCCATGCTGCTCCAGGAAGGGAAATGATTCAATTTCCAACTTAAATCTCCCTGGACTTAATTACTGAAATACAGAAATCCTAAACTTTATATCTCTTCATTCTCATCAGTGAAAAACTAATTATCAAATGTTTCCCTGTCAATAGGGCCATATTCTTGGGGGATAAATTCCAACAAGAACAGTGAGTTCTGTGTTGAAACTCCAACAACAATAGTGAGTTCTGTGTCGAAATATGGAATGTAATCAAGGTAAAGAGAAAAGGAAGTGAAATTTATCAGTTATGTGGGGGGGGGGGGGGGTTGGGGGAGTGGAAGGTATACTGGGTTGTTGGTTTTTTTTTTTTTTGGTGGTGGAATATGGGCACTGGTGAAAGGACAGGTGTTTGAGCATTGTATAACTGAGACATAAGCCTGAGAACTTTGTAACTTTCCACATGGTGATTCAATAAAATAAATTAAAAATAAATAAATAAATAAATAAAAAGGGAGAGAGCTTGGGCTATGGGCACTTGGAGGACAGTGAGCTTTAATTACTTTGTACATCAAACTCCTAAATGTTAACAGTATTATAATCATTTACCTAAGCTACAATACATTTTTTTAATTAATTTTAAATAAATTTCTCTTTTAAACCAAGCCCAGTCTTGTAGCTTGCTTCCGGGCAGCTACAGTACCACAGGTTTTTTTAATTATTGCAGACATCTGATCTGAGGGCTATGCCTGGAAGGCAATAAATAGCCCAAAGGAGATCAATGCCTGCACTGATGACAACAGCAACGTCTCCACATCTTGGCTACTGTTCTCAGCACTGCCATGAATTACTAGGCAGCTCTAAGAGAAAAAATAATGAAATTTGCTCTAACATGGATGGAACTGAGTGAAATTCCAAAAGAAAGGAATTAGAAGTGACATAATGACAGTGGTAAAGGGTTCTGGGCACTTTCCTGGTGGTGAAGGTACAATAACTCTGCTTAACTGCATCTAGCATTCTGAGTGAAAGCATTTGGAAAGAAAGGGATTGATACAAATTGATCTCACTCATGTGTAGGATTTAAAGATACATAGCAAGATAGCAACAAAGAGCAAAAGGTACCACAACAGAAGAACTAATCCACACAACTGACTTGGGGCTGGGATGAATGTATGAAAAGGGAGGGGCACTTCGGCCCTTTGGTGAGGGAAGTGGGTGTACTTGATGTTGAAATTATGTGCGTGAGAAGCCACATTAGCATATTGTAAATCACAGAACTTCAGTTGATTAAAAAAAAAGTTTACACAGGAGGGGCTGGAGCCATAGCACAGCAGGTAGGGCGTTTGCCTTGCACATGGCTGACCCGGGTTCAATTCCCAGCATCCCATATGGTCCCCCGAGCACCGCCAGGAGTAATTCCTGAGTGCATGAGTCAGGAATAATCCCTGTGCGTCACCGGTGTAACCCAAAAAGAAAAAAAAAGTTTACACAGGAAAAATTAATAAAAGTTAAAAAAAAAAGTACCAATGTCTGATATCCTCTGTGCCACAAGTTGTCCAATGCCCATGCGCTTAAAGAGCACATGAATGTCAGTGTAAACACAGATCACCACTCTTCTGCTTTCTAGCCCGAGATTCACGAGGAGGTGCTGGTTTAGGAAGCTTGGGAGGCTCAGGACTGCATTTTCCTCTCCCCCAGCAACAGCAGTCCTCAGAGAACAGCGACCCCCCCCCCCCCCCGCCCTGAGTGGCTCTGATAGAGAACACGAAGTCCTTGAAAAGCAGCCACCGACTGGCCAGAGGCCTTCCAAGAATCAAAGGAAAGACTTGGACTCTTTTTTCCTGGCAAAATGCACTCACACACATAAATGCACACTAAGTTTAGAGGTTAAGGCCAGAGCAGTTCATGATCCACCAAAAACCCACCTGACCCAATTTGTACTCCACTCAGCCTCCTTACCTTCTCTTGGAGCCCAACCAGACTGAAAGGAGAAACTCAGGTCAGAATGCATCTGGACTATGTTTCTGACGGCAAAGCATCCCCGAATAGATAAGTACTTTATCTGTTGAGCACAATTTGTATATGTGTATGTATGTAAAGAGCTTCTTTTAATTTTTATTACTTCCAGATCATTCTCCTTTAAGCAAGGCTACCTACCACTAACAAAACGTTTCCTACAATGGCTCTGAATTATAAAGCTATCAGTAAATCAACTAAAATGCTAAACGTTCTCAATTCAATCTTGAGTCTATGTAATAAAATTGCTATTGTAGCCAATGTATACATTCATATATAAGCATAAAAGTTAGCTCCTCCAGAATTTTTTTAAATAAAAAACAAAAAGATGCTATTAATCTTTGGCAAGTCAACAAGGTAAAGAATTTGGTGCTATTTTTTTTTCAACACATCCACAAGTGAGAGAGATCAAAATAACTAAGAATCTACCCAAAACACATACATAGGAACCAAGTCCTTCAACCTTAAATGCACTAACTTACCAGTGCCCTGAGAAAGTGTCTAAAATAAAACAGATGTTTTGCTGTAGTCAAATATTAGAAATGTTTTATGTATCAATGACAGGAAAGGAGAACATAGTTTTCCATTTACCATCTTGTAGTCCAAAAGCAGGGAATGAGGGTTTTTTTTCCATTTTTACCATTTCTGTAACACATGCTACAGATTTAGAAAGTAAGATGGAGGTAAATTGATCAATCAACAGTACCCTGGGCAGAGGCAGTCTTATATCCCTTAGGCTTTTTTTTTAAATATTCTACAGTATGGTGCTGCCAGCAAGTCAACCTGTACCTGTGGGGTGAGTGCATCAGCAGCCTGTGGTGCCTTCAGACTGCCAGACACCCCAAGATTTCTGCTGTGCCTTTGGCCAGACCCCAACAACTTGGGATCAAGTTTACCAAGAAATTAAATGGCCAAAAGTTAGGTATGTGGGAGACACACCCACAAACCACCTCCGGCTCAGCTATATAAGGTCATTTGTTGGCCTTAGACAGGTGCGTTTTTGTCAGTGTGCTGATCACTGCAACATGCCAGTTGACCAAAAGCTTACATTTGGTAGACTGGGAACACCTGTAAAAGCGATTAGCCTCTGTCCCTCTCGGAGAGCCTAGCAAGCTAGCAAGAGTATCCCACCTGCACGGCAGAGCCTGGCAAGCTACCTGTGGCATACTTGATATGCCAAAAACAGTAACAATGATGGTCCTCATTCCCCTGACCCTGAAAGAGCCGCCAATACGCCATCACCATCGGGCTACACCAGCATGCGACAGAGACAAATGGAGACATTAATGGCGCCCGCTCGAGCAAATCGATGAACAAAGGGATAACAATGATACAGTGATGCTAAGTTAGGACAACCATCTAGATGGAAACCAATAAAATGCTAAATAAAAGTTATCCCTTATGGGGCTGGAGGGATAATACAGCGGGTAGGGCGTTTGCCTTGCACGTGGCTGACCCGGGTTCAATTCCCAGCATCCCATATTACCCCTGAGCACTGCCACGAGTAATTCCTGAGTGCAGAGCCCTGTGCATAGCCGGTGTGGCCCAAAAAAGAAAAAAAAATAACTATCCCTTACACCTTCTCAACTTGGAAGCCAATCAGCTGAGAATCCACTATAAGACCTCCAAATTTTCCTGCCAATCAGCTACACCTGTGTCAGGAAGTACACGCCCCTGCTTACAGCCATGCTGATGAGTCTCGGTACAGACTGGCTGCTGAGGAGCAGAGGACAGGGCTGAAGGAGGCTGGGCAGGGTCCACTAGCCTCTGTACATAACCCTTTCTCTGGAGGGCTGCACTGCCTTTCCAACACAGCAAAGCAGACGCTCACCCCTGAAGTAATCAGAAAATAGGGAGATCCTGGAGTCCAAGGGCTGGCCTGACACCTACCTCACCCTGTCTAGTTTAGGATTCACCTTCTCTGCAGATGAAGTTCGAGGGCTCAAGACCTTCAATTCAAAACCTGACACCATGATCAATGTAATCCTAACAACAAAAACACTGAAATGAAGAAGATCTAGTTATGTTCCCACTTTTGTTTGAATAACACTTCATTATAAACAAAATAGGGCTCTCAAGTCAACATCTACTTAGTACGTCAATGTGACAAAATGAATTAATGGTTGGGGGACTGGAGTGATAGACAATAGGGTAGGTAGGGTACCTGCCTTGCATGTGGCTGACCCAGGTCAATCCCTGGCACTACATTGGTTCCCTAAGTTTCACCAAGGGTGAGGAGCCAGGAGTAAACCCTGAGCACCATTGAGAAAGAAGAAAAGAAGAAAGAAAAAGAAAGACAGAGGGGTGGGAGGGAGAGAGAGAGAGAGAAGAGAGAGAGAGAGAGGGGGGGAAGAGAAGGAGAGAGGATGAGGAGGGTAGGAAGAAAGGGAAGATGGGAGGGAGGGAAGGAAGGAAAGAGTGAAAGAAACAGAAAGAAAGAAAGAAAGAAAGAAAGAAAGAAAGAAAGAAAGAAAGAAAGAAAGAAAGAAAGAAAGAAAGAAAGAAAGAGAGAGAGAGGGAGGGAGGGAGGGAGGGAGGGAGGGAGGGAGGGAGGGAGGGAGGGAGGGAGGGAGGGAGGGAAGGAGGGAGGGAAGGAAGGAAGGAAGGAAGGAAGGAAGGAAGGAAGGAAGGAAGGAAGGAAGGAAGGAAGGAAGGAAGGAAGGAAGGAAGGAAGGAAGTGACAGGGAGGGAGGGGGAGGTGGAGAGGTGGGAAGGAGGGAGGGAGGACAGATTTGACAGGACGGGGGTGTCATTTTTACAGACTTAGGAGCACACTGTTGTGGCAAGTCAACCCCAACCTAAATAGACCAGGTGAAAGCAAACGCTGAAGCAAAGAGAAATTGGACACACTGTCTGGAGTTAAAGACTTAAAAAAAAAAAGTGATAAAAAGAATATACGCATTAAATAAATGTTCCATGAAGAAAGGTTAACTTTTGTGACTTGATATAATTGTTCCAATTTGGTCCTCTATGAAATGTCCAGAAAGTGCCAGCCCGTCTCTACACCTCTGAGGGGACTTCCAGAGTCTGTCTTCTAGTTCATCTCCTAGATTCCATACTGTATGACTGAAAGCATGCCCCTGTCACCAGAAGAAAAATACATAAAACTAAATGGCATTCTTATCCTTTATCTCTTAGACCCTACAAAGCCATGTCTCAATCTACCAGGCTTCCAGGTGTAGTGAAAATTTTCAGGTGAAGTGATGGTGCTATTCAAAGGAGCACAGAAAATTAAAATCTCTGCTCTGCACAATTTTTTCGCTGCGTCAACATATTTCAATGACTTGTTAGTAACGTGTAACCAAATTCAAAGATGTGGATTTGAAAATTCATTTTTTTTTCCAAATTCTTCAAGCATGTCAATTTAGATAGTTTTTAATCATCTACTAAAAGAATAAGAATATAAATAATGAAACATCACCACAAATTTAGTGGAAGTGAAGCCCCACCCCAATTACAAAATCTCCCTCCACATCAGAAAAACTCTCGCACACTTACAAGCCCATCCAGATGAGATCCAAGCAAACATCCTCCAAGAAAGATAAGAGCAGGGTAAGAGGAACTACTGAGACAGTAGAGACAGTAAAACCACGCTCAACCCCCAGCACTGCATAGGGTCTGTCCCAAACCGCACACCAAGCACCCCTAACTGCCAGGAGGAAGCTCAGCACAGCCAGGATGCTCCTCCCCAAGAAAAACATAAGTAAATAAAAAGGAAAATGAAAACAAAGCAAGATTAAGTGGCTGATGAGGGTCTTGAAACTGCCCATTCTCTGGCCACCTAGGAAAGAACTCCTGCTCAGCAATCTCCTCTGGGTAACAGGACACTGCTGCCAACAATTCCTCTTCCACCATGCTCGCTGCTTTGCAGGAGCATCATTCAAGCAAGCACCTGATGCTCTACTTCCAACTTCTCCCTGTTAAAACTTATCATGGTCTCCACACAGCAGCCTCTAAACACACCAAGCAAGCTATTACTGAGTGAAGGAGAGACACACAGAAGATACAGGGACAATTCCAAAGCCAATCAGATAACCTTTCAAGTATCTGTATGACAAACCACAAGGCCCAGCCCAAAAGGGGAGGAGGAGAGAGAGAGAGACAGAGACAGAGAGAGAGAGACAGAGAGAGGGGGAAGGAGAGAAAGATGGGGAGGGTAAGAGAAGATAAGTGTCTGCCAGAGAGGCAGGCTCGGGGGCAGAGAGTGGGTGTGATGGGAGGGAAACTGGGGACACTGGTGCTGGAAGATGTAAACTGGTTGAGGAATGGGTGTTGTTAACACTGTATGACTGAAACCTAATCATGAACAGCTTTGTAAGGGTCTATATCACAGTGACTCAATAAAAATAAAAATAAATATATGAGGAGAAAGTAAAAATAGATATTACACACACATACACACACAGAGAGCCAATTAAAGAGTGGGCTGAGGAAGGCAAACTACCACTTACCCTTACCAGCCTTCACCAGCCTGACTCCTCAAGAGTTCTGGGACTCTTCCACACACCAACATACCCTTGCTTGAAGTCCACGCCTGGAGACATCAGCTGAGAGCTCCTCCTCCTCTCCATGCGTGTAGCTCAAGCCTGCAGCTACCCAAGAAGGCCTGTCCAGCTCAGTGGCCACAGCAGTGGCATTTGCCTTCTCAGAACTCATAATCCCAGCCTTGGTACATTTCAGAACACCATTCCAGAACCTGATCCACACCCCAAACTCTCCTCCTGGACTAGGCAGTGAACAAGTCTCCAGGAGTTCAATCTAGAAGTGCTCTGAACAGACGAGGAACAAGAAACCAACAGATAACAGACAGTACTGGGTGCTGTGCAAGGAATCATCCTCCCAACAGCACAGAGGGACCGGCGGGGCCTCAAGAGGAGAGTGGGGCCAGAGGGTCTCCTCTGAGAGGAGGCTGGCACAGGACACAGAATCCAGAATGCATTCAACCATTCTCAGCTGGAGAGGACTGGGAGACCTGCGGGGCAGGCTGGGGAGAGCACAGAAGCCGGGGCATGCGGCCCAGGATCAGTAGTGGGAGGGAACCGAATCCTAACAAAATGCATTTGGGAAGCATTGACAACAGATGGTCTTATAACACAGCCGAAGTTAACATACACTTTACCACTGCAACTGTCACAAATCTTCCAGATTGGGGACAGACAGGGTTGGAGTGCCTGCTTTGCATGCAGGGAGTACAGGTTCAATCCCCAGCACCGAAGTATCGCTGCACCCCTGGGAGCCAAGGGCGAGGAACAGCCTCCCCTGCACCCTGAGAACCACCAGGTATGGCCCAGAACTGAAACAAACAAAAACCCTTTCCGGTTTCTGTTGCCCTAACTCTATCCCTGGGAGCAGAAACTGAGCCTCAAGCACTTCTTTCTTCAGCTTCTCTCTTCGTCACAGTGCCCAGCACAGGACTGGCTGAGAAGACACTGGCTGCATAAATGCGCGCACACACACACACACACACACACACACACACACACACAAACACACCGACATAATACCATGTTTCATTTGCTCAGCTGGTTTAAAGATTCTATGTTAGGGCTTTGGAGATAAGCACTGAGGGTAGAGCCCCAGCTTCGGTGTGAGGCCTTGAATTCTATCCCAGCAATACCCCACATCACTAAGTGGAGTCCCCAACAAAACGATGTGCTTCCAACTTCCACAAGTGTGTGACCCCCAGCAAGCCCCACAACCAAGGATATCACCCCCAACATCGCAACAACAACAACAAATGAAAAGGAATTGGGAGAAAAGAATCTCCGTATTAGAACTACCAAACAACTACTTCTCTGTAATGTATGCGGTTTCACTTCTAGTTGGGTTATCAATGGAAAGTCATAAAGGCTGCTGATAGAAGTAACTGCTTCTCTACCGCTGAAAAGGCTTTGGGTGCAGTCTTCCAATCAACAGAAAAGCAAACAAATCAGCCACCTACTTGAAGAAGGGAAAGGCAGAGAGCAGAGGCAAAGGCCTTACAGACATCTCGGGAACAAGGGACCCTTCCATGCCTGCCTGCTGCCACCCAGCGGACACTCAGAGAGAGCTCTCGCAGCGTTCCACGGTCTGCCACTTCTCCATCAACCAATGCAAGTAGGTTGACACAGGACAATTCACGGCGTTCTTCTATTTAATTTATTTTGGGGGCCACCCTTGGCAGGGCTCAGGGCTTACTCCTGGCTCTGCGTCTAAGGATCACTCCTGATGGTACTCAGAGAACCATAGGGGATGCTGGGGATCGAACATAGATCAGTTGTGTGCAAGTCAAGTGCCCTACCCACTGTACTATTGTTGCTGTCCAACAAGCCACACTTTTAAAGTGAAAATTCTTAAAAGAATCATTAAAAAAAAAACTAAACTAAAAGGCCTGGGGCCGAGGCAACATACAGGGGGCATAACATTTGCCTTGCACACAGCTGACCCAGATTCAATCCCTAGCAACCCATGTGGTGTCCCAAGCCCAGCCAGGACTGATCCCTACACACAGAACCAGGACTAAGCCCTGAGCATCGCTGGGTGTGGCCCAAAAACAACCAATAACACGAAAAGGCCTTTTTAATCCTAATAACTTACAGCTTGTTAGAAGTTACCAAAACAAAAATTCTATTGTGTATTTTAGGTTTTTTTGTTTGGGGTTTTTGTTGCTGGGATTTTTTTGGTTTTGTTTTGTTTTGTTTGGAGACCACTCCTGTAAGTGCTCAGAGATCATTCCTGGAAGTGCACAGGGACTGAACCAGTGTGATCCACATGCAAGGCAAGTGCCTTACCTCCTGTCCTAACTCTCTCGTGCTGTTTTACATTTTAAATAAGAAAGGAGAAACTATTAGCAAAAAAGAAGACTGAAGGTTTGGAAAAATAATACAAGGGATACAGTACATGACTTGCACATAGCCAATCTCATTTCAATCTCTGGCACCACCAAGAGTGACTCCTGAGCACAGAGCACTGCCAATGTGTGGCCTCAAAACATATCTGCACACAGAATATGTGTTCAGGATGAGGTGCTAGGAGAGGAACACAAGTCTTCTACACACAAAGTCCCAAGTTCAATCCCTAGCAACATATGACTCCTTAGGCACTACCAGATCTTAGGCCTGGTGGCCCCTGAGCACCACCTGCGTGCCCTGTTGGTCCCGAGCACCACAGGACCCAGTAGCACTGCACTATCAGGCCCACGAAACCAATAGTGAGGCCCACCATGCTGTGCCAAGGTCCCCAACAGCAGCCCCGGGGACTCCTCCACAGCTGGTATGGTCCCCCCACTGAAAAAAACAGAATTAAAAAATAATTGATTAAAATGTTTCTCCAAATGGAATCAACCAAAATTTTTTTTAATTTTATAAAGTAGTTCACAATATTTGATTACACTTAATATTTAAATACCAATCCCACCACCATGACACCTTCCCACCACAGTATTTCAAATGTTTCCATCCCGAACCCCAGTCCCTGCCCTGCCCCAAAGTAGAACCGAAATAATATATTTTGTATTGTTCGTTATGAAATTTGGAAATGAGAATGCTATAAAAAAGTATCATAAGAGGAAAGAGAGGATTGTTGTGTTTCACCCAGGGGCCATTAAGCCCGTCTAGAAGAGATCACTAACATGTTGTTACGGATTGGCCTCATGTGTTTTATATATATATATATATATCTGTAAAAAATGTATATTTCCTCTAAGACTGGCTGCCTCCTATTCTGAACCCTGCCAAACGCGGTGCAGGAATCCTGGAGTATGGCCATTGTGTTCGGTTTGAAGTGTCCCTCGACCTCAGATGCACTTGTGGGTGAGGCTCGGCCGAGCGTGTGGACAGTGGCCGTGAGCATGGTGGTGGCTGAGTTGTGGAAGTTTTCAGCTGTCAGGGCTGGGTGCCTTAGGCCAGGGAGGGGTCTCATCCACTCCCCTCAGGGTGCCCCAAGTGAAAACAGCCTGGCACAGGTCCAGTGGCATGATCAACCAAACTTTTGGAATAAGAATGCTGTTCATATAAAACCTAAGGGAGCAGCTAGAGAGAAGAAGAGAAAATTCCAGAAGGCAGTGTCCTGTGCAGCAAGGTTCAAGATGGAGTAGGTGGACAACAGAAGCAACAACTCCAGCAGGGAATCAAGCCAGCCCACAAGGGACGTGACAAATGCCATGGCCCGCCCATGTGGTGTACTAAAAAGGGCACCCCAGTCATAACTTCAATGTGACCAAAGAAAACCCACGTGGAAAAACATCACAAAATAGCTGACCAGCAATCCTCAGTGTCACAAGGATGAAAGGGGAAGGCCACAGACCTCTCGCCTACTGGACAGCCCGAAGAACTGACAGTTAAATACAAAGCAGAGCCCAAGATTTTCCTGCCTGAGAAAAGGGACCTTAGAAAATTTCTGGTGAGCCTATGGGACAGCGCCTAACCTTGGAGCACCGGCTCAAAACTGCACGATCACAAGTTCCAATCTCTGACGACCCACATGCGCCAAGAGAGACCCTGCAGTTGAGTCTCGAAGTGCTGCTGTGTGCACTGCCCACACCACAAGGGATTCCAGTCCACCACGGTCGGGTGTGTGTTAGCACCACAGAGAGATGTGTCAGCCCTAGCAGAGCAATATAAGGACATGAGGACACCACAAGCAGGAAGTGTAAGTCCTGGGCAGGAGGTCTCCATAAGGGTGTGACCCCCAGTAAGGATGTGGGAGCACCACAACTAAGGGCGTACAAACCACAGTGGGTACCGCAGCAAGGAAGCAAGCACCACAACCTGACACACAAGCACACCCAGAAGCACCAAAGCTACAACTCTGCACACACCACCAGGCACAGAGTCAACATTAGCTGCTGCAAGAACATGAAGGGAAGTGGAGCCGGGAATGAGAATAAAATACAATGGGGGCCAGAGTCCTAGCACCACAATTACGGCACTTTCCTTGCATGTGCCCAGGCAGGTTTGATCCCCAGCACTGGCTATGGTCCCCTGAGCACTGCCAGGAGTAAGTCCTGAGAATAATCAAGTGTAGCCCCAAACCAAAACCAAAACCACATGGGTCTCAGAAAACAGCTCAGCAGTCAGAGGAGTACACTTGACACACACCAGCGCCTGATCTCAACCCCAGCAGGGCATGGCCCCAGCACCACCAAGAGTGGCCTGCGGGCCCTGAGCACTACAGTATCACTGCTGAGGCAGTACTCGTGTCCCCAGCACTCCTGGGCAAGCAGCAGCACACCCTCAGATCCTGGCACAGAACCACCCAGCCTGGTGGGCCTACGACCACTGGCAGTGAGGTCCCCAGGCTTCCTGAGTATGAGTTGTGGCTCCCAAAAATAAATTAAATAAAACTTTTTTTTTAATTTAAGTTTTAGTATATTAAATATTACTGGTGAGTGGGCTGGAAGTGGTTCATGGCTCAGTGCAAATGCACCTGTTCTACAGCATGAATTTGATCCTCGGGGCCCCTTACATGTGCTGACCGAGCCACAACACAAGGAGAACCCCCAGCAAGCACTGAAACTGTACGTGTGTGTGACTCTACCAGGCCAGTGACCCCTGCTCACTGCAGTGACAACAAAGGGGAGAGAGTGGGGGAAAGACGTAAAGGACTAGTGAGATCTAAAGATTTCTGGAGTTATTTTAACAGCCTTATATCAGTATTAATGGCAGTCTGGATCACATATGGTGAGGTAAGTGAAACTGAGAGGAAACTGGACAGAAAACAGAGGAACAGGGATCTTTTATCAACTTCTCTGTTAGCCTCAAATTTCAAGTTAAAAATTTAACTTTTCCTGTGTGGGCCAGAACACTAGTACAGTGGGTAGGGTGCATATGTTGCACACGGCATCCCATAAGGTCAGGAGTGAACCCTGAGCGCAGAGGCAGGAATAAACCCTGAGCACCACCGGGTGTGGCCCCAAAACCAAAAATAAATACACTTCATGTGGATCTTGTTTGTTTCCTCAAAATAATAGCAGGAGTTCCTGGAACCTCAACTATCACCTTTGACACCTTGCTTTACTGAGTTAGACAGATTCCAGTTTCTTTACCAAAGGATCAATAACCAAAATAAATAAAAGATACTGTTTTTCCTCAGCATGGTAAGAGCCTGGCAAGCTCCCCGTGGCGTATTCAATATACCAAATACAGTAACAATAGGTCTCATTCCCCTGACCCTGAAAGAGCCTCCAATCGTTGGGAAAGGTGAGTTAGGAGAGGATGCTAAAATCTCAGGGCTGGGACGAATGGAGATGTTACTGGCGCCCACTCGAGCAAATCGATGAACAATGGGATGACAGTGTTACCGTGTGATACAGTGATTTTTTTTCCTCAAAATCACAACATGAGGGAACAGGGAGATGGCTCAAGGAGCAGGAGCACAGGCTTTCCCTCTGGGAGCTCCAGGTCTGGCCCCTGGCACTGGGTGGGTCCTGAGCACCACACCAGGAATGCCCCCCACATCACAAAAGAAAAAAAAAAAGGCACTGAACAGGTCCCATTCATACTGCTTTGCATTTATGCCATGCTTTCTGACTCCTGCCCACTGCCTCATCCTACTTCTCAGCATGCAATAGGGGGAAAGGGCAACAGCAGAGCAGGATTGTCCCTGTGCTCACAGGCCTCTGTCTGCCCCTGGGTGTCCGGAAGGTGATTAAGTGGCTGCATTAATTAAAGCCAGAAGACGTGTTAAGCACCTATGAGAGAACTATACAGAGAAAAAGGAATGTCATGGAGCTTTCTCTGTTTCAATTAGAAATTTTTCTGGACACTTAACACAATCGGTAGAAAACCCAGTGAGGCATTTAGAAAAAATATGAGGATTTACAAAGACCCTTAAGCTGCATATCCACCCACACCTACACAAAGCCTATGCCAGGCCCAGGGTAGAGGGGAACTGTGCTGGTACTCTGCTGCCACCCAGTGCCTACTAGCTGCCAAAGCACCACCCAGGGCTGAGGAGCCAACAAAGGAAGCGGAAGGTTCTATAGGGCATTTTTCTCTGGAATCCGAGGATAGGACAGTCAGCAGCATCACACTGTCCCAACCGGCAGCTTTAGGAGGACGCAATAAAATAGATGAACACCAAAATAGCCAAAGACGAAATGTTTCTCCATCTTAAATGAGAACTGCTCCAGGAATACAGCCAAAGTGCCAAGAGAAGCACTGGAGTCTGAAGCCTGACTCAGGCTTACTTACCTGTTTAGGGTCAGAGGCTGCCATGCCAGGAGCAGGGGACTCCAGTTCTATAGTCACGGGACCATCATTCTGAATGTGGACCTGCATATAAGCACCAAACTTGCCATCTGCAAGAAAAATTAAACAGAATAGATGAGGACCCCACATTACCCAATTTGAAAAACACACTCAGATCAACATAATCAGAAGCCTGGGGAACAGAACTGACAGAAGGGAAATAAGAAACAGCAGGAGTGCCACTGTACACACTACACACGTGGTAAGAATGTAAAGAACAGAGAGAACGAGACACCATAGAGATGCCTCCAGACCCTGTGGCAGGCTGTTTCATTTGGGGCAACCTGGATTAGAGGCAGGTGAGGCCCCTCCCCACCCCAATAGAGCCAGCCCCAGTAGCCCAAAACTTCCAGAAACTGCCACCATGCTCATGGCTGATTTCCACTCACCCATGAGTGAATCTATTCCTAGACCGCATGATATCTCATGCTTTACTCCATCAACATACCAACAGTAGCACACCACATTTGATGGAGTTTAAAATAGAAGGAACCAATCTTAGGGGGATATATATATGTGTGTGTGTATATGTATGTATGTATGTATTATATAATGTATGTATATATTATACATGTGTGTATAATATATAATATATTATAATATGTTATAATATATTATATTATATTATATTGATATATTATATGTTATAATACATGATATATTATAATATATAATATATTGTGCATATTATGTGTATTATACACATACACACATATATATATGCACACAAAGCTCAACCTTTAACAACATGTTACTAATCTCTTACAGAAGGGCTTAATGGCTTCTGGGTGAAATATAAGAATCTTCACTGATTTAACCTCTAAGAAAACATTTTTGGATCATTTTTAGCGGATTATTCATAACAACCATTACAAAATGAATTACTTCAGTTTTGCTTTGGGGGCAGGGTTTGGGGTTCGGGATGGGAATATTCAAAATACAGTGGTGGGAAGGTGTAATGGTTGGAGTGGTTTCAAATATTAAATATAATCAATTATTGTGAACAACTTTATAAAAATAAAACAAATTTTTTTTAAAAAATGAAAAGAACGAATGTCACTACCAGCAGGGGATATAGCCAGTAACAGAACCACAACACTGAGATCACATGTCCTTCTCTCCCGGAAGGGGCATAACATGACGCTCGCCATAATCATGCCACTGCCAGACCCCACGCCAGGCTGTTTCCCCCAGGGCGCCCCAGAGGGGGGCAGGTGAGACTCCTCCCCGCCAAGGGACCCAGCCCCGGCAGCCAAAAAGCTCCAGAACGCATCTGCCACTCTGCTCACGGCCACTCTCCACACACTCAGGCAGAGCCTCAACCCCGAGTGAATCTATTCCTGGACTGCTTGGCCACATTTGTGACTAGGCAACACTTCACAGGACATACCTACCCATACTCCAAAAGTACTGCACCACATCTGATGGGGTTAAGAGTAGGAGGCAACCAATCTTAGAGGGAAATTTTTGGAGTTTTTTTTAAACAGATATATATATATATATATATATATATATATATATATATATATATATATATATATAAAAGCACACAAGGCTCAACCTTTAACAACATGTTAGTAACCTCTTCTAGAAGGGCTTAATGGCCCCTGGGTGAAATACAACAATCTTCACACTCTTACATTTTCAGCGGTTTTTCATAACACAAAATGAATTATTTCGGTTCTGCTTTGGGGCAGGGATAGGGGTTTAGGATGGAAGCATCCAAAATATGGTGGTGGGAAGGTGTAATGGTGGTGGAGTTAGTGTGTGAATATTAAATGTAATCAAATATTGTGAACTACTTTACAAAATTTAAGAAGTTAAAAAAAAAAAGAAAAAAGAACCTCAACATTGAGGCAAAAACTGGTATGATACTGGAGAGCATTTTGGTACTCCACCCAGGAAAGTTCGGCTGGACAAACCTGTGAGTCTGGACTCCACTTTGAGAAATCTACTCTAAAAACTTCTACCCAAGAGGAAACGTTCAAGGGGTTCACTCCGGCAGTGCTTATAAAAGGAAAAAGTGTGCAATCATGAGTGAACGTGATTTCCCTTCCTTCATGGAAAACTATACAGCAGTCACATCCATCAAAGGAGCAAATCTCAAAAACATTGCATGGTCTTTTCAAAGTAATCTTCAGAGACCAGGAACAGTGTAAGGAGTGTGCACCATGCATTCCCAAGCCCTGGGGCAATCGCACACACTGCTGGGGCTAAGGAGCACCACAAGGGGGTACCTCCCAAACACCACTGCCTCTGGCCCAAACTACTAGTATTCCCCCACCCTCACCAAAGAAAATAGTTTGCAATAACAAGACTGCATTGTAAAACCATTCACATGACATTTATACAGATCCAAAACCAGTTTTAATTTTAGAAATTGTGATGTTTGCATGGACTGAAGCGATAGCACGAATAGCACAGCGGGTAGGGCGTTTGCCGTGCATGCGGCCAACCTGGGTTCGATTCCTCCGTCCCTCTCAGACAGCCTGGCAAGCTACCGAGAGTATCCCGCCCGCACAGCAGAGCCTGGCAAGCTACTCGTGGTGTATTCGATATGCCAAAAACAGTAACAAGTCTCACAATGGAGACATTACTGGTGCCCACTCGAGCAAATCGATGAACAACTGGATGACAGTGCTACAGTGATGTTTGCATATGTGTCTATAAATCAAGGTCAAAACTCACACTCGTGCAAACATCAGGAAGCAGCACAGTTCACAATAAAGAGAAGGCAGGTGGTGAGATATTAGATAACTAAGATGTGACTGGCTGAATAGTGAATATACAGGTGTATAGGATAACATAGCCTCAGGTCGTTTAGGTTTACTGGGAACTTTCTTCTGTGTTTATTTGTAACTTCTTTTTTTGTGTTCTGTTGACTTATAAATATTGTTCTCTTCCTCTAGAGTCCTTTGCTTAGCTTATTCAGAGCCAAGTCCTTTTGTATGGGCAAAGGAAGACTGTAGCCAATGCTATTGTAACCTGGTAGTCAATTGACTCTACATGATATTTTCCTCCTGGGCATCTGTTCTCTCAAACTAAGCCTCAGCTGCCCTTACTTCCCAGCACCCCCAAAAGTAGGGTCCCGACGAAGGATGGGATGGACCCAAGGCAAGCAGTGAGTTATGTGCTACCCTGGCATTGATATGGGCCTGGCCAAAGTGCCTAATGCTTAACTATAAGTTAAGAGCTCGGTCATGGAAAAATGCTGTCATGATCCAAAAAGTAATAACTAAATTCTGACCCTGCTAGGGTTAGGAATGATTAATCTGGCCTGAGTGCTGCAGTCTGAGTCTGTGGCAAGATGTTGCCAGGAGAGCTGCCATGAAAGCCTCAATATATTTCTTACTGTGTCCATACAAAAATAACTAGTATTAAAATGTTAATGAGTTCTTGGACTAAGGAAAGGAGAAAAACCTTAAGAGGTATTTTGCCTGCTGGCAGTCAGGAAAGGCTTTGGAATGCCCAGCCCTCAGGAAGGGCTTTCTGATATTGATTTTGCTACCTGACTGTGTATAGCCTAGGGGGCAAGGTGGGAGAGACAAGTAGGGGGAGATACTGGTGAAGGAGGAGAATCCGGAAGAGAATCCAGAGGAGAAGGAAGGAGCAGGCGTGTGGAGAGAATGGAATAAACGGCAACTGATCAACTGGCTTGGCCCTCGTTTCCTCTTTCTTCTGCCCCATGGCCCGGGCCGCTCTGGGACCAACACCCCGGAATCTGGGGGAGGGTGTGCGGGGGGGGGGGGGGGCAGGAGGGTCAACAGGGAGAGCTGCCTGGGCTCTTCCCCAGTCGCCTCCCAGCAGATAGTTTTTTACACAGGTGTATCTGTTTTCTGTATGTCTCAGAGTTTAAATTTTAAAATGATTAAATATAAGAGAAAGAGAACACTTAAGAGGTTCCCACAAAATGACTTAATAAGCTGTGCTGTAACAGGTCACAGCACACAGCTAGAAAAGACAGAAAAAGCTCCTGCTCCTCATCAATGCCAGAGAGCAAGTCCACTTACAGAAGGTCCCACCAACTAGAGTACTAAAGGACAGCACCCTCCTCAGAGAATGGAGCCAGGGCTGGGGGTTACTCATGTCCCCCTGCCCCATGCAGCCCCATCTGCCCTAGTGAGGCAACCGAAGCATCTTGCTCCCCAGGAATGCCCTGTCTAACTGGCACAGACCGCCCCCAAACACACACACCTGTCTCTATCCTGTGCCAAACTCTCTGGGCTCGCAGAGTTGTGCTGCTGTTATATTTGTGTTCTGTTTGTTCGGGCACACCTAGCAGAGCCTACTCCTGGTTCTGCACTGCTCCTGGGAGGCTTCAGGGGACCATATGTGGTGCCAAGGATTGAACCCGCACTGGCAAGGCAAGCGCCCTACCCGCTAGACTTTGGCTCTGGTCCCAAACCTTCTGTTTTAACACCCAAATCAACTCAATTGTTTCTAATCCATTCCCAAACACTAAAGTACATTTCAGCCAAGAGCATGCTTTGAGAAATGTCATGGGAACTGTCAGAGTGTCACTCCATCCACCCAGGCGCCTCTGTCAGGCTGTGGCCCTGAACACCGCTGCTGATACTATGGACAGTGTGCAATGAACACACTGTTCTGAAGGAGCGGGGAGGTCACCTGCACTCCACCCCTGATCAACTCAGAAAAGGGCAACAAATGAGCTCCACAGGATCCAACAGAATGAACCCTCAGAAACAAAGAAACATCAGGCACTCTTCTCTTCCACCCTCTTCCCCATTCCACACCCAACACCCCAAAATAAATGAGCAAAGAGATGTGAAAACACCTCAATGCTTCTGCCTCACAGCAACTATGACCAGGCATGAAACTGGAGACTCGAGACCTGAAGGACACAAAGACAAAGACAAAGACAGCCCCGATGCACAAGAACCCATGAGGCAGCATGACGGTCAGACAGGCAGACCAGGGAGAAGCTGGTACGTGGTCAGGCCATGAAGGATTCTGGTCCGGAGGCCAGAGATGGGTCATGTAACTCCCAGAGGGGAGAGGTGGAAGTAACACTCCTCAGGTAAGGCCTCACAGGATCTAAGATTTAAGGGTAACCAGGATGGAAGGGAAGACCAAGCCCCCGTTCCCCCCCCCCAACAGAGGCCAGGGCTGAGTTTCTTCATCACCTAGTGCCAAGTTTCTTATCTGCATCACAGGGATCAATCTAAAGAACCTGAACCACAGTAAAAATTCTGCTAGACTCGAAGTGCCTGGGAGAGTGACTATGACCAGGCATGAAACTGGAGACTCGAGACCTGAAGGACACAAAGACAAAGATAGCCCCGATGCACAAGAACCCATGAGGAGTGTGCAAAACCAGTTTTGGGTCTCATGATTATGAAAAGGCATGTCTGACAGGCTCCACACAACCAGATGCTTCTGACACCGTGTTCAGGCAGACATCCACTGGATAAAGCATGCCACAGTCATGCTTGTTTAAACGCTCCCGTGGAGACTCACAATGTATACAATGTAGTGTGTAACCAGCTCTCAAGACATCGTTGAGAACGGAAACCTACTTAGTTTGTTGACTGTGGTGATCCCCCAGGAAACGTGAGCCCAGAGCGTTTACTGTCCATGAGACACCCTCTGCAGGACAAAGGCCTTATGTGGGAGATTCAGAAAAGCAGCAAAAAGACCCCACCAGCCCTAGGGTAAGCCAATCAGGACTCCACATGGCTGCCTCCTCAGAGCAGCTCTGCTCTGAGACCCCTGGGCTCCCCACATGCTCACTGATCAGCCACAATTGGGGTGACTTCCATAAGCCTCTGCTTCCCCCACAATCACACAATTTCACTTCCATCTTTGATTCTCGCCTGTCTGGTCTCTCCTGCCAGTGATCCTGAGCCTCAGTGAAGGGTCCTGGCAAAATGGTTGCATGACTATTTGGCTTCCTTCAACCCACAGACCGGGCTGGGTTAGACATACCATTCTCATAGACAGGACTGCAACATGTGGAGAGACAGGGAGGGGCCTCTGCTGGTGACTTTTCTGGAAAGTAACACCACCAAATGGGATTTAAAGTAGCTGCCAAGACACTAGCCCCGAAGTACCCAAGGCCCGAAGGAAGAAATCGAGGAACCATCCAGACATGGGTGGACCCCGAAGAAAAGCAACTCTAAGGAAACAGAAGGCCCTGTTACGACTGTGGAAAAGACCATTAAGAGTCTGGGGCCAAAGAAGAGTACTGCTAAGCCATTCTATCCCCCAGCCCCCCACGCCACAGTACCCAAGCATCACCAGGAGGAAGCCCTGAGCACAGGTATGGCCCCAAAACAAATTTTAAAAGGCCAAAGGTTACAAGGATCACCCCACTATAGAAGCACCTCTATAAAGACAAGCATCTACTTTCCCTGAAGACTCACTTGCATTTCTTTTTTCTTGTTTTAAAATTTATTTATTTTATTGAATCACCATGTGGAAAGTTACAAAGTTCTCAGGCTTATGTCTCAATTATACAATACTCAAACACCCATCCCTTCACCAGTGCCCATATTCCACCACCAAAGACCCCAGTATACCTCCCAACCCCCGCCCCCCACTCCCATCCCCACCTGCGTAACTGATAAATTTCACTTCATTTTTCTCTTTACCTTGATTACATTCCATATTTCAACACAAAACTCACTATTGTTGGAGTTTTCCTCCAAGAAAGACAGCCCTACTGCCAAGGAAGCATTTGATAATTAGTTTTCCATTGCTGAGAATGGAGAGATATGAAGTCCCGCTGTTCCAAGTACATAGTTTTTTTTTTTCCTCCTTCCCGTGCCACCAAGTTCATGCCTGCTTAATAAATAGTCCTCATACTATGGCTGACGCCACGCCGCCCAATGAGAAAAAAGGATATTTCCCGTCCTGGCCGGCATGGGGCTATGGCTTAGTTCACAGTCTAGAGACATGGCTGCAAGCAGTTTCTGGAACCAAAAGTAGCCTAGTTGGCCTCCAGATTCTGGCTGATCAGCAGCAACGCGGCCGCACAGAAGTGTGGCCACCCGGGTCGAATCTCGGCGGAGCATGCGCTGGTATCGGCCCGAGACTGCCCAAGCGTCCCGCTGTTCCAAATACATAATTTTTTTTCCCCTCCCATTCCCACGCCTCTAAGTTCGTGCCTGCTTAATAGACCTCATAATATGGTGGACACCACACCACGTTTCTCCGCAAAAAGGGAAAAGAAACGAGAAAGGAGGATATTTCCTCTCCTAGGCCGGCATGGGGCTATGGCTTAGTTCACAGTCTAGAGAAATGGCTGCTACTTTGATTACCTTCAATATTTCAACAAAAAACTCAGTATTTTTGTTTGGAGTTTCCCCCTGACAGTCAGACCTGCTAAAAAGGAACCATCTCACATTGCTGACAATTGAGAGATAATAAGTCGGTTTTGGATTTTTGTATGAAGTCCAGGGAAAATTCTGCCAGTAATTGCATCCCTGCAAGCTTTTACTTCCCTTTTGTGGTGCTCATATGATGGAGAAGCCTGGAGAGAGAAACCCTTCCCCGCTGGCGCCGCATGGGCCAGTGGCTCCGATCACAATCTGGAGGCATTTCTGTGAGCTGCTTGTGTCCAAAGTAGTTCAGTTGCCTCTGGGATCGTGCTCGTGCAGCAGCAGAAAAGACTGTACCCATGTGGCGCCGTGCTTAAATATCAGCAAAGGGCGGGTCCGGCAATCCGGCCCCCTGGGATCTCCCAGGCATCCTGCTGGTACCTGCATTCTGTGTTCTAAAAACCAGCAATCGCCATGCTGTGCCCAATAAGGAAGGGTTGAGAGAGAAAAACCCTGCCCCTCTGGCGCCGCATGGGCCAGTGGCTCCGATCACAGTCTGAAGGCATTTCTGCAAGCTGCTTGTGTCCAAAATCCTCTGGGATTGTGCTCATGCAGCAGCGGAAAAGCTCACTTGCATTTCAAATTGAGATGTGCAGTCTCAGTTTTCTCTTTCCCTCTCTCTCCACACCTCCCCCTCCCTCTCTCCCAGGTTTCTCTATTTCTCTCTGTCTACTCCCCCTCCCCAAGTACTCTGAATAAAACTACTTCACTTCACATTTCCTGACCTTCTGAAATTCTTTTCTGCAAGAGAAGACTAAGATCTGGTATACTCAAATGCTGAGGAAACCCGTACAGATGTTAGGACTCGCCGAGAATCTGTGTGGCAAGGGACCAGTCGCCATAGAGGTCAAGTGGACTTCAGACCAATCTGATGATCCCAATGGGGCTGCTGAATGCCAACATTTCCACAGGTGACAGTGCATGAAGCCAGGGAACAGAAGCAATCTTCCCTCAAGTGTCCCCACTTCACGCAAGTCACCAACAGGACAGAAGAGTCTGCAGTAAGGTGGCCTACCGCATAACTGGCAGGTCAGCTCGAAGAAAGAACTGTAACATCATTTCATGAGGACCCAAAAGACTACTTCCTTTGGGGAGACACATCTATCTCCCTTCTACAGCCAGAATCATCTAGGTCCTACTGGGTAATGAAACATGCTCAGATCGTGCTGGCTTTCCTTGAGCTCCTGAAAGATTCAACTAGCCAGTCACACCAAGAGAGTTTTTGTTTTATCCATGTCAGATGAGCTAAAAAGACATTAGCTGGGAAGGAAATCATGTGTTTAATTGCATGCTAAAATTATGGCGACAATTAGTCGCAAAACTCAGCCGCTGTGCTCCTTAGGAAAGCCAAAGGCCAACTCAGGAAGAAAGGAATTATTTTCAACCTTGAATTTCTGTCGCCAGGATATATGGCATATGCTTCACAGTGTTATCATTCCAACTAGCAAGAAATTCGTTTTCTTTTCCTGTTCTTTATTTTTTTTTTCAATTAAGAAAAGAAGTATTATCGGGGCTGGAGCAATAGCACAGTGGGTAGGGTGTTTGCCTTGCACGCAGCCGACCCGGGTTCGGTTCCCAGCATCCCATATGGTCCCCCGAGCACCGCCAGGAGTAATTCCTGAGTGCATGAGCCAGGAGTAACCCCTGTGCATCGCCGGGTGTGACCCAAAAACCCAAAAAAAATAAATAAATAAAAGAAGTATTATCTAAATTTGCTTGCTCAGACATTAAAATCAGAGATATCCTTTAAGAGGTCTTAAAATGTATTTTTTTATACAATTCAAAGAGTTATACCACCAAGAAAAACCATATTTGCCACAGAGAGAGGCAAATAGAAAGATATTTTTTAAAAAATCGTAAAGGGCAGAAACTTATCTACAGAACTATACCTGGGCTCCAACGGTGAGACTAAAACCTGACCAAAGAAAATTGATGCAGACAACACTGCCCTTGCCTCATCCTTCCCCAAAAGCCAAAAAATATAGCTTCAGTTTACCTTCCCCAAAAATGCCTAACCCTAACTCTACTCAGGGTGATAGGATGAAAAGTGCCTCAGGGGACCAACACACCAGGGAATTTAATTCTTCATTCTGGCACCCTCTGGACTACAAATCCATACTTAAATTTTTAAAAGTCCCTGTACTTCAAACAGAACCACTTTTTGTGACCATGTGAACAAGATGGTTACTCTGATGAGTTCACTATCGCCCAACTTGCCACTGTGGAAAACCAGACTCCACTCTGTACCTTAGGGTCAGGAGTTGCAATCTAGTTAGAAAAGCATGCCAGACCCCGGGGCCCAGACACCTGGCCACAGAGAACAAGAATGATTTCAACCACTCTGTTTCACTTCTGTCCCGTCCCTTGCTTGCTCAAGGCTGTGAGAATGCACCTGGCAGGGGGCACCCAGACACACAAGCATGTCCCCAGGCACATAGGCAGAAGGGCATAGGGTTTAAAAATTGTACTACAAAGCAATAGTAATTAGCTCTTTGCCGCATCTACTGAGGATGAAGACCATCCTCAGCAACCAGACCGCCGACATTCCCGAGAATGTGGACATCTCCCTCAAGGGCTGCACGGTCATCGTGAAGGGCCCCCGAGGCACCCTGTGGAGGGACTTCAACCACATCAACGTGGAGCTCAGCCTCCTCGGCAAGAAGGAGAAGAGGCTCCAGGTTGACAAATGGTGGGGGAATCGAAAGGAACTGGCTACGGTCCGCACCATGTGCAGTCATGTGCAGAACATGATCAAGGGGGTCACGCTGGGCTTCCGCTACAAGATGAGGTCTGTGTATGCCCATTTCCCTATCAACATGGTTATTCAGGAGAATGGGTCGCTTGTTGAAATCCGAAATTTCTTGGGTGAAAAATACATCCGCAGGGTTCGTATGAGGTCAGGTGTTGCTTGTTCTGTCTCCCAGACCCAGAAAAATGAGTTGATTCTTGAAGGCAATGCCATTGAACTTGTATCAAACTCAGCTGCTTAGATTCAGCAAGCCACAACAGTGAAAAACAAGGATATCCAAAAGTTTTTGGATGGTATCTATGTTTCTGAAAAAGGAACTGTACAGCAGGCCGATGAATAAGATCCAAGTTTTCTGCCTACAGAAAGCAGAATATACAGGAGGACTCTTTACATCTATTTGTGATAATGAGACGCAATAAAACTGTATGACTACCAAAAATAAAAAAAAGCAATAGTAATTAAAACAGCATAGTATTGGACTAGAAACAGATCCACATACCAATGGAACAGAGTTGAATATTCTGTCACAGTGTCACAGACTCTCAAATATACGACCACTAATCTTTGACAAAGGAGCAAGAAATGTGAAGTGGAACAAGGAAAGCCTCTTCAACAAGTGGTTTTGGGAACACTGGACAGCTACCTGCAAAAAATAATTCTGACCTCTGTCTAATGCCAGGCACAAAAGTCAGATCAAAGTAGATTAAAGACCTCAATATCAGACATGAATCCATAAGGTATACGGAGGAAAGTGTAGGCGGAACCCACCATAACACTGAAGCCAAAAGCATCTTTAAAAATGAAACAGCACTGCCTTTCCGGCCCCGCGCGAGATCGACCCCGGAGGCAACTGAACCGCTTTGGACACGAGTGGCGCCCCCAAAATACCTCCAAACTGTGTGCTCGGAGCTTCTGGCCCAGGCGCTGCCAGGGTATGGTCTTTTCTCTCTCAACTCTTTCTTTTTGAACGCAGCGGGGCAATAGCCGGTTTTTAGACTCTACAGGAAGCCCGGGAAAGCCGATGGGCGGGACTTCCAGATCCGCCCTGTGCCAGCCAACATTTAAGCACAGAGCCATGTGGGGACGCTCCTTTCCGGCCCCGCGCGAGATCAACCCCAGAGGCAACTGAACCACTTTGGACACGAGCGGCGCCCCCAAAATGCCTCCAAAATGTGTGCTCGGAGCTTCTGGCCCAGGCGCTGCCAGCGAGTGATGCAATTACCAAAAGAATTTTCCCTGGACTTCATATAGAAATCCAAAACCGCGCGGCTGCTATCGCGCGACCTAATCTCTCTTGATTGTCAGCAACGTGTAAATGTTCCTTTTTGGCAGGGCTTAACATGGGGGGAAACTCCAAACAATAGTACTAAGTTTTTTGTTGAAGGGTAAAAGATTGTAGCGATAGAATTTTAGGCAGAATTTTCCCTGGACTTTATATAGAAACCCAAAACCGCGTGGCCGCGGCAGCCTAATGTCATCTAATCATCAGCAATATGAAATGGTTCCTTTGTAATGGGTTGGACTTTGGGGGGACCATAATAGAGTTAAAGTTTGTAGCGACTTGTAATTTCTGGCTGTACTTTCCCTGGACTTCATACAGAAATTCAAAGCCGCGAGGCCGCTGCCATGGCCACGCAACCTATTGTCATTTAATCATCACCAATATGAAATGGTTCCCTTTTAACGGGTCGGACTTTGGTGGGAAATCCTAACAAGAATAGTAAGTCTTTTGCTGAAATATTGAAGGCTACCAAAGTGGTAGCCATCTCTATAGACTGAACTAAGCCATATCCCCACGCCGGCTGAGAAGAAATATCCTTCTTTCTCGGGAAGAAACGCGTTAACCATAGTATGATGTCCATTAAGCTGACACAGACCTGGTGGCGTGGGAATGGGATACAAGGGAATAAATTAGTATGTACTTGGAACAGCGGGACGCTGGTGGAATCTCGAGCCGGGGCTGATACCAGCATATTACTTTTGGTTCCAGAAACTGCTTGCAGACATTCTACCAGACTATCAACTAAGCCAGAGCCCCACGCCGGCTGATGACGAGAAATTACCATCTTTTTTGGTTTGTTTTCCCTTTGTCAGGCAGCGTGGTGATTACTAAACAGGCGTGATCTCGGTGGCGCGGGACGAGGGGGGAAAAAAAATAGAACAGTTATGTAACAAACAGCGGGACTTAATATCTCTACATTCTCAGCAATGGAGAGCCATCAAATGCTTCCTTGACAGTGGGACTGTCTTTTCTTTTTTGGGGGGAAACCCTAGCAACAATAGTGAGTTATGTGTTGAAACATGGACTGTAACCAAGATAAAGCGTAAACGAAGTGAAACTTATCACTTACAAGGGCGGGGACTGGGGGGGCGGGAGGGGGCGGGAGGTATAATGGGGTGGTTGGTGATGGAATATGGGCACGGGTGAAGGGAAGGGTGTTTGAGTATTGTATAACTGACATAATCCTGAGAACTATGTAACCCTCCACATGGTGATTCAATAAAATTTAAATTTAAAAAAATAAATAAAAATGAAACAGCACTGACCAAGCAAGTGGAAACAAACATAAACAAATTGGACTACCTCAAACTAAGAAGCTTCTGCACTTCAAAAGAAACAGTGACAGGGGCTGGAGCGACAGCACAGCAAGGAGGGCATCAGCCTTGCACTCGGCCAACCATGATTCCTGAGCGCAAAGCCAGGAGTAACCCCTGAGCATCGACGAGTGTGACCCAAAAAGGAAAAAAAAAAAAAGAAACAGTGACCAAAATACAGAGAGAAAATGAAATGGGAAGAAATATTTACCCAATACCCATCAGATAAGGGGTTAGTATCTGTGATATACAAGACATTAGTAGAACTGTACAATTAGTAGAACTGTACAAGAAAAAGCTCTCCAGCCCCATCGAAAAATGGGGAGAATAAACAGAAGCTTCCTCAAAAAAAGAAATACAAATGGCCAAAAGGCACGTGAAAAAATGCTCTAGATCACTAATCATCAGGGAGATGCAAATCAAAACAACAATATCACCTCACACCTCAGAGACTGGCACAAATCCAAAAAAACAAAAGCAACCAGTGTTAGTGTGAATGTGGGGAGAAAGGGACTCTCCTTCACTGTTGGTGGGAATGTTGACTGGTCCAGGCTTTTTGGAGAACAATATGAAAGTTTCTCAAAAAAACTAGAAATTGAGTTCCCATTTGACCCAGCAATACCACTTCTGGGAATATATCCCAAGGGTGAAAAAAATCACATTGAAACGACATCTGCACCTGTATGTTCATTGCAGCACTGTTCACAATAGCCAGAATCTTAAAACAACCCGAGTGCCGAGAACAGATGACTGGTTAAAGAAACTTTGGTACATCTACACAATGGAATACTATGCAGCTGTTAGGAAAGATGAAGTCATAAAATTTGCTTATAAGTGAATGGACATGGAGAGTATCATGTACTGTGAAGTGAGTCAGAAAAGAGATGGACGGACATAGGACTGCACTCACTTGTGGAATATAAAATATCATAATGAGACGGACACCCAAGGACAATAGACACAGGGCCAGGAAAATTGCTCCATGGCTGGAAGCCTGTCTCATGAGCTGGGAAGAAGGCAGCTGGGACAGAGAAGGGATCACTAAGTCAATGATGGTTGGAGGGATCACTTGGGATGGAAAAGGTGTACTGAAAGTAGATAAAGGACCAAACATGATAGCCTCTCTGTATTGCAAACCATAATGCCCATAAGCAGAGTGAGAGTAAGAGGGAAACTGTCAGCCACAGAGGCAGGGGAGGGGTGGGATGAGGGTGGGGGAGACGGAGACTGGGGACATTGCTGGAAAATGTACACTGGTGGAGGGATGGGGGTTCAATCATTGTATGACTAAAACTTAAACTTAAAAACTTTGTAACTATCACTCACAGTGATTCAATAACAAAAATTAAAAATAAAAAATGAAATAAAAATTTAAAAAAATTTTTTAAAAAACTCTCCTGCAGGGCAATCGAGGTTCCAAGTATGTTAGGCTTGTGAACCCTCAGCGCTGAATTCCTTGTATGAGTGCCCTCAGCACTGAGTCCTTTGCATGAGTGTGTTTGGGTGTGTGAATAAAACCTTGAAAAATCTGTCCTGTCTAAGTGTGACTCAGTCGATTGCTAAGCTCAGACTTGTGGCCACTTAACATCTAGAGATTCCACCAAGATCTCTGGCCACTTAAGATCCTTGCCTCAAAACCCTCCACGACATTGAAGCCAAAGGTATCTTCAAAGCTGACACGCCACTGGCCAAGCAAGTGAAAACAGAGATAAATGAATGGGACTATCTCAAACTAAGAAGCTTCTGCACCTCAAGAGAAACAGTGACCAAAGTACAAAGACAATCTACAGAATGGGAAAGGATATTTATGCAGTACCCATCCGATAAAGGGTTGATAACAAGGATATACAATGCACTGGTTGAACTCCACAAGAAGAAAACTGCCAACCCGATCAAAAAATGGGGTGTTGAAATGAACAGAAGCTTTCCTAAAGAAGATATCCGAATGGCTCAGAGGCACATGAGAAAATGTTCCACATCACTAAGCATCAGGGAAATGCAGATCAAAACAACCATGAGATATCATCTCACACCACAGAGACTGGCCCACATCCCAAAAAACAAAAGCAACCGGTGTTGGCGTGGATTCGGGGAGAAAGGGACTCTTCTTCACTGCTGGTGGGAATGCCGACTGGTTCAGCCCTTTTGGAAAACAATATGGACGATTCTCAAAAAATTAGAAATTGTGGGGCTGGAGCGATAGCACAGCGGGTAGGGCATTTGCCTTGCACGTGTCCGACCCGGGTTCAAATCCCAGCATCCCATATGGTCCCCTGAGCACCGCCAGGAGTAATTTCTAAGTGCAGAGCCAGGAGTGACCCCTGTGCATTGCCAGGTGTGACCCAAAAAGCAAAAAAAAAAAAAAAATTAGAAATTGAGCTTCCATTTGACCCAGCAATACCACTCCTGGGAATATATCCCGGAGAGGCAAAACGGTATAGTAGAGATGGCATATGTATTTCTATGTTCATTGCAGCACTGTTTACAATAGCCAGAATCTGGAAAAAACCAGAGTGCCCCAAAACAGATGACTGGTTAAAGAAACTCTGGTACATCTACACAATGGAATACTATGTAGCTGTCAGAAAACATGAAGTCATGAAATTTGCATATAAATGGATCAACATGGAAAGTATCATGTTGAGTGAAATGAGTCAAAAAGAAAGAGACAGACATAGAAAGATTGCACTCATATGTGGAATATAATGTAACTGAGAAGTACAAGTTGGCAACGATGCAACTTCTGGCAGATATCTCTCTGGACTTAGTTACTAAAATACTAAATTGCAGAAACCCAAAACTGAGAGGCCGCTAAGTGTGGTCACTCGACCTCATACCTCTTCATCCTCAGCAATGGAAAACAAATTATCTAATGCTTCCTTTTCAGCAGGTCTGACTTTAGGGGAGAGACTCTCCAAACAATAATAGTGAGTTTTGCTGAAATATTGTATGCAATCAAAGTGAAAGTAAAGTGAAATTTATTAGTTACACAGGCGGGGGGGGGGGCACTAAGGGTGGGGAGGTTAGGGGTGTGGGGGGGCGGGGTGGAGCTATACTGGGACTCTTGGTGGTGGAATATGAGCACTGGTGAAGGGATGGGTATTCGAGCATTGTATAACTGAGATTTAAACCTGAAAACTTTGTAACTTTCCACATGGTAACTCAATAAAAAATTTTAAAAAAAAAAGGCAGAAAATAAAATTTAGGGGAAAAAAAAAAATCCTTGCCTTGGCAGCTTCCACTGAGATCTCTGGCGACTTATTACTCAGTAGCCAATAAAGCTCTATCTCAATGGGTCATTGTATCTCTTAATCGACAGCCCATCAAGCAGCATAAGATTACAATATAATCAGATAGTTCTTGAGTCAAAGTCCCAGGGCTGGAGAAGCACTTCCAGGCACATCTGTGGCAAATTAGGCACACTTCAGAAGGAAAACTTGGAACATGGACACCCTCTCCATGCTTAACAACCCTGGTAGAAGAAACTTTCCTAGTGCAGGCACCTCATCGAAAGCCTTCCTGTGTCTATACCCTCAGAAAGGAACTTTCCTGTGAACAAGCAAGCAAGCCTGCAGTGGAATGATGGGAATGATGGGAATCGAACCCGGGTGGGCTGTGTGCAAGGCAAACGCCCTACCCGCTGTGCTATCACTCCAGCCCCCATAAAATATTTTTTAAAAAAAGAAAGAAAAAGAAAATTATAGCATAAATGTCAGTACTAAAAAATTTGGTAAATAAAATAAGAAAAAAACTCAATGGATGCCCTCAACAATAGAATCAGTGGGCTTGAAGATGCAGAAAATCTCCAGGCAACAGCAAAGACAAAAAAAGACCTCAAAATAACTCAAGGGCAGACAAGAGAACTATGAAAAAAATTCAAGAGGAAGTACATAAGTATCATCAGTGTCCTCAAGGGACAGAAAGGCAACCCAATGAGGAAGTAACAGTTAAAGACATAACTGCTAAAAAGTTCCCAGAACTGGACAATACAGACACCCAGATTCAGGAATCCCAAAGGGTACCAATTAAAAGAAAACTTATAGACACTCCAAGACATATCCTAATCAGATGATGAAAACAACAGAGATACCATACTGAAAGCAACAAGATCAAAAAAGGAATAACATACAAAGGATCATTCCTAATATGCATAACAAACCTATCGAATGAGACCATCCAGACCCGAAGTCAGTGGTGGAATACATTAAAAAAAAAAAAAAACTTAATGAAATGAAGACCTCACCAAGAATACTTTACTTTACCCAGCAAGACTCATTCAGAATCAAAGGAATGATATATAACTTCATGGATAAACAACAGCTCAGAAACTTCATAGACTCAAAACCAATTTTGAAAGAATCGAAGGACACTTTAATGCAAGACAAAGCCACAAACACACCAAACTTCTATAGAAAGATAACCAAACAAAAAAGACCATAACAATAATCTCTCTCTCTCTCAATGTCAGTTTAAATGCACCAATTAAGAGACACCGGGTGAGAAAATGGATTAAAAAATTGAATCCAGGGTCGGAGCAATAGTACAGTGAGTAAGGAGAGGAGTTTGCCTTGCACGTGGCTGACCAGGGTTCAATTCCCGGCATTTGATATCCCCAAGCACTGCCAAGAGTAACTCCTGAGTGCAGAACCAGGAGAAACCCCCGAGCATTGCTGGGTATGACCCAAAAATGCAAAAGAAATTAAAAATTAAAAACAATTAAAAATGAAAAATTGAATCCAAAATTCATAACAATAATCTCTCTCAATGTCAGTAGTCTAAAATGCACCAATTAGGAGACACAGAATAGCAAAATGGATTTTAAAATGAATCCATCATTGCCTACAAGAAACACATTTGAATAGTCAAAGCAAACACAGACTAAGTCAAAAGAAAACAATTCATCAAGCAAATTACTCCTACAGAAAGGACAGGGTAGCTACACTAGTATCCAACAACATTGATATCAGGCTGAAAACAGTTCTAAGAGACAGCAAAGGCCGTGTCTTAATAATCAAAGGATATGTACATCAAGAAGAAATTACACCCCTAAACATGCAGACACCCGATGGGGACCAGCAAAAAACTTACAACTTCGAAAAGACTTCAAGGAGGACACTCATAGCAATACAATAGTACTTGAAGACTTCAACACCAATTTATTACCTCTTGATAAATCAGTGTGGCTAAAACTCAGGAAGGAAATCTGGCTTTGAAGGAAGAAATGAAAGAGAGGGGGTAGTAGATATATGCAGGGCTTTTCATGTTCCTGAAGCTGAATAGACATTCTTCTCTAAGGCACATGGGACATTCTCTAAAACGGACCACATGTTGGGCCACAAAACATATCTCCATAAAATCAAGAGGATAAAAATTGTATCAACTATCTTCTCAGACTATGATGCACTGAAAATAGAATTTAATCATACACAGATATGTATAATCAAATCAAACTAGAAATTAAACAGCTCACTAATGAAAAGTAGTGGTCAAAAAAGAAATCAAAAGATTTCTGATGAATGAGAATGAGGACAAAAGATACCAGAGTGTGTGGGACACAGCAGAAGCAGTGCTACGAGGAAAGTGTATAGCTCCGCAAGCACTCATCAGGAGGAAGTTAGGCCCACATCAATGACCTGACTTCACAGCTCAAGATTTTAGAAAATGACTAAAAGATCCCAACTGGGCACGAGGAAGGAAATAATAAAATTTACAGCAGAAATTAGCAAACTGGAATCCAAAAAATAACAACAAAAAAAATCAACGAAACAAAGAGCTGGTTCTTGGAGAAAATAAACAAGATTTGACAAACCACTAACAAGACTCACAAGGAGAAAGAGAGAGACAGAGAGAGACACAGAGAGAAAGAGAGAGAGAGAATGTAAAAAAATGAACCTGGAATGAAAGGGGGATATCACAACAAAAACCACAGAAATTCTTTTGAGAATCTTTATACCATGAAACAAGAGAAACTTAAAGACACGATAAATTCCTGGGTTCCTATAAACTCCCAATGCTGAACCAAGAAGATCTGAAATACCTGAACAGATTTATCACTATCAACAAAATTGAAATAAGCAAAACTCTTCCCCAAAACAAAACCCAGGTCCAGATGGATTCACTAGTGAATTCTTTCAAACCTTTACAGAGGACCTACTGCTCATCCTTCCCAAGCTTTTCTAGGAAACTGAAGAAAACAGAAACACTCCCAGTTTCTATGAAGCATATCATCTTGATAAGCAGAGACATCACCAAAAAAAAAAAAAAAAATGACAGGCCGATATCCCTGATGAACACAGATGCAAGGATCCTCAACAAAATACTAGCAAATAGAATCCAACAACTCATCAAAAAGATCATACACCACGACCAACTGGGATTCATCCTGGGAATGCAAGGATGGTTTAATATTGGAAAGTTAATCAACATAATACACCATATCAATAAAAGAAAAAAAAATGTTCATATCAATAGATTCAGAGAAAGCATTTGACCAAATCCAGCACCTGTTCATGATAAAAAACCCTCAACAAAATGAGAGTTGAAAAAACTTTCCTCAATATAGTCAGTCATTTACCACAAGCCAACAGCAAGCATTATTCTCAATGGGGAAAAACTAAAAGGCTTCTCTGAAAGAGAAGAAAGAGGTAACTTAAAAAGAAAAAAAATCCCATTCACAGTTGTGCCTGGGAAAATCAAGTAGCTCAGAATCAGCTTAAAGAGGTGAAGGACCGGGACCCTCTGCTCCTAAAGATTGATCTGAGAGGTATTCTAACCCATTTTGGCACCCAGAGCGTCTTCTTGCAGAAATGCATCTAGACTGTGGGCTGTGCTACAACCCCGTGCCGCCCAGGGAGGGATTTCCCCCTCCACCCTGTTTTTCTGCGCAGAAAATGGCAGCGGCGGCAACATTCATGAGGCGAGAGCCACCTCCTAAGACTCCCAACCCAGAGGTATGAGTTTTGCAGTGACGTTGCTCGTAGGCGATCATGGGGGCGGGGGGCGTTACCAGCACACCCTCCACCCAGATAAGATCCGGAGCTGCCGAGCGTGAAATGGACCCTCTGCTCCTCAAGACTATGATCCGAGAGGTCTTCTAATCCATTTTGGCACCCCGAACAGCTTCTTACAGAAACACACCTAGACTGTGAACTGAGCTAAAATATCAGAAATCCAAAACCACGCGGCCGCGACAGCTCATAGAACTCATAGTCTTCATTATCAGCAATGGAAAACAAATTATTAAATGATGCCTTTTCAACAGGCCTGATTGTTGGGGGAAAATTCCAGACAATAATAGTGAGTTCTCTATTGAAATATTGAATGTATTCAAAGTATAGAGAGAATAAAGTAAAGATCATTAGCCACACAGGTGGAGGGTGAGTGGGAGGGGAGGTATACTGGGGTTGTTGTTGGTGGAACATGTGCACTGGTGAAGGGATGGGGGTTTAATCATTGTATGACTGAGACTTAAACCTGAAAGCTTTGTATTTTTTTCCACGGTGATTCAATAAAATAAAATTTTAAAATAAAAAAGAGGTGAAGGACCTATACAAAGAAAACTATAGAACACTACTTCAAAAAATAAAAGAGGACACAAGGAAATGGAGACACGTCCCCTGCTCATGGAATGGGAGAATTAAATCACCAAAATGGCAATACTCCCCAACACATTATACAGATTCAATGAAGTCCTACAAGAATACCCAGGACATTTTTCAAAGATATGAGATAAAACACTCCTGAAATTCATATGGAACAATAAACCCCAACAAATAACTACAGCAATTCTTGGGGAGAAAAGAAGATGGGAGGCATCATGTTTCCCAACTTCAAACTGTTGGGGCTGGACTGAGCTATCAGGGTGAGCCCATGTGTACTGTACTGTACTATACTACGGACAGGAACATAGGGACCATGAAAATGGGCAAGATTTCTCCTGTGTCCTGACTGGTTTGGATGAAGCTGAACAGTTACCCCCTTCAAGCTGCCTTCAGAAAAATAATTTCAGTATATTGAAAAGAGCAGTTTTCCTTCTCTCACAGAAGCCTGGCTAGTCTTTGACATGCAGATGGTGTTAGCCAGGCCTGACCTCTGATATTGTAAATTGTAGGCTCTGGCCCAGCCTAGTCTTTGGGGATGTAGATTTCAAGTGCTGCCTAGTTTGTATTTCACATGTAGGTTTCTTGTGGCAGCCCAGTTTTGTCTTTGGGATGTAAATCCAAGTGCTTTTAGCCCAAGGAAGGTTTCAGTTTTGGTTTTGTATCTCCTTTAGGGAGGCCTAAATTACTGGCCTGCAGATACAAGAAAATAATGCTGCCTCAATGTTCTTCCTGTAACATCTTTTGATGCCTTTGGTGACATCACTGTATTGCGCCCTTTAGAGCTACCATGATCAATAAAAGGAGGTCCACAAGGCCCTCTGCCTTTGCTAAGAGCCAGAGCGAGCCTGGTCCTCCATGAGACACATTTCTTCCTCGTTCCTTATCTCAGGGCCTCCAACCGCACGAATGTTCACGCAACATCAAACAGTACTACAAAGAGGTAATACTTATAACAGCATGGTATCGGAGTAAAGACAGACGGACAGATCAATGGAATAGCGTTTAATATCCTGACACGGATGCTCAAAAATATGCTCATTTAAGATTTGATAAAAGAGCAAGAAATATTAAGAGGGGCAAGGAAAGTCTCTTTAACAAGTTGGACTGGGAAAACTGGACAGCTACATGGGGAAGGAACCAGAACACCATGCACAAAAGTCAGATCATAATGTATTAAAGGGGGGGGCTGGAGCGATAGTACAGCAGGTAGGGCACTTGCCTTGCACGCAGCCGACCCGGGTTCGATTCCCAGCATCCCATATGGTCCCCTGAGCACCGCCAGGGGTAATTCCTGAGTGCAGAGCCAGAAGTGACCCCTGTGCATCGCCAGGTGTGACCAAAAAAGAAAAACAAAGTATTAAAGGGAGCCGGAGCGATAGCACAGCGGGTAGGGTATTTGCCTCGCACGTGGCCAACCCGGGTTCGATTCTCAGCATCCCATATGATCCCCTAAGCACTGCCAGGAGTAATTCCTGAGTGCAGAGCCAGGAGTAACCCCTGTGCATCGCCAGGTGTGACCCAAAAAGCAAAAAAAAAAGTATTAAAGACCTCAACATCAGCCCTGAATCCATAAGGTACACAGAGGAAAGCATAGGCAGAACTCTCCATGACTTTGAAGCTAAAGGTATCATCAAGGATGAAACACCACTGGCCAACAAGTGAGAGCAAAGATTAAGAAATGGGACTACATTAAACTAAGAAGCTTTTGTACCTCAAAGAAAATAGTGACCAGGATACAAAGAAAACCCACTATTTTATTTTTATTTACCCAACATCCATCTGATAAGGGGCTAATGTCAAAAATATGTAAGGCACTAGTAGAACTTTACAAGAAAAAAACATCCAACCCTATCAAAAAATGTGGTGAAATGAATCAGAAATTTCCTCAAAATAGAAACACAAATGGCCAAAAGGTACATTTAAAAAAATGCTCTACATCACAAATCATCAGGGAGATGCAAATCAAAACAACATGAGATATCACTTCACACCAGAGACAAAAAAAGACACACAAAAAAAACAAAAGACACACACACAGAAAAAGACACACCACAGAGACAAAAAAAGACACACACACGAAAAAGACACAAAAAGAACAAGAATGACCAGTGCTGGCATGGATGTGGGGAGAAAGAGACTCTCATTTATTGCTGGTGGGAATGCCAAATGGTCCAGCCTTTTTGGAAAACAACATAGGTATTCCCCCCAAAAAACTAGAAACTGATCTTCTATTTTTGACCCAGCAATACCACTCTTCAAAATATACCTTACGGGTCCAAAACCACAATGCAGAAAAGCCATCTGCACTTCTATATTCACTGCAGTACTATGCACAATAGCCAGAATCTGGAAACAACCCAAGTGCCCAAGAACAGATGACTGGACAAAGATACATGGTACAGGAGGTGCAGTGCTGCAAGTAGGTCAACCTCCTGTACCCATGGGCGAGTGCATCAGCAGCCTGATGGTGCTTTCAGGCTTCCTGATACCCCAAAATTGCTGCTGTACCTCTGGCTGGAACCCTATAACTCAGAACCAAGTTGCCCAAGAAATAAAATGGCCAAAAGTCAGGTATGTGGGAGCTACGCCCACAAACGACCCCTGATCCAGCTATACAGGCTCATTTATTGGCCTTGCTTCACTGTCACTGTCATCCTGTTGCTCATCGATTTGTTCGAGCGGGCACCAGTAACTTCTCTCATTGAGAGACTTACTGTTACTGTTTTTAGCATATCCAATACGCACGGGTAGCTTGCCAGGCTCTGCCACACGGGCTCAATACTCTTGGTAGCTTGCTGGGCTCTCCGACAGGGGTGGAAGAATCAAACTCGGGTCGGCTGCGTGAAAGGCGAACACCCAACCACTGTGCTATTGCTTCAGAGACCCATAAATAAATCTTGAAAGAGATCAAAAGTCACAGTGAGTCTCAGACCCACAAAAGGCTGAACAGACCAGGGTAAATGGAAGGGAGGCAGGTCAGCCTGATGCCCACTTAAGCAGAGTCCCCATCAGCCACTTGCTCCCACAATCTAAAATCACCGCCATGTCCCAGACCAGACTCCACCATCTCAGGATGAACTTAACCAAGATATTTGGATATGAGGGTTTTGTGACTGATAGCTCCAGACTTTCTCGAAACTGAGATGGGCTACCTCCCCCATTTGTCACCCCCATGAACCAATGCCAGTGCCACCATGTAAGCTCTTCTACAGGGGTTGCTTCAGATACCCACAAATAAATCTCGAAAGAGATCAAAGCAGCAGTTAATCTCGGACCTACGCAAAGCCAAACAGACCTGGGTAAATCGGAGCGGGGAGAGTCAGCCTGGTGCCCTCCCAAGCAGAGCACAGACATCCACTTGCTTCCACAATCCAAAATCACCACTATGCCCCCAGCCAGACTCCACTGTCTCAGGTAGGGCCTCGATGAAATATAATCTTCTAACAATTCAGGTATGCAGGTTTTGTGCCTGAATCTCCAGGCTTTCTCAGGGTTGGGAAAGACTACCTCCAGCTACCTTCCTGTACTTCCGGAAGCCTTAGGAGTCATGTTCACACCCCAAAGCTGCCACCTAGTTAAAAAAGCTAGTCCAGCCTTACCTTTCCAATAAAAATACTAAACACCCTGAACAAACAAAGTGACCTCTTAGTACCTGTATTGCAAACCACAATCCACAATGCACAAAAGGAGAGATAAAAAAAGTGCCTTGCCATAGAGACAGGCTGGGGTGGGGGGTAGAGGATGGGGGAGGGGGGAGGGGAATTGTGGCGGGATAGAAAGTGGTGACATTGGTGGTGGGAAATGGTTAAGAAACAGGTGTTGGAACACTGTATGACTGAAACCCAACCATGAACAACTTTGTAACAGTATATCTCATGGTAATTAAAAAAAAAAAAGTAAGAAGAAAACTTGATAGCAACCCCCAAGCCCACTGTGACCTGGTCCCCAGGACTCTAGGTCCCGACCAGTCCCAAACCAGACCACCCCACTTTCCTTCCAACAGTGAAGTTCTGAGGCAGGGAGCGTGCCTTCACACCACCATCCCTAGTTCTATCCCTGCACTGCATATGCCAATATGCTAAGAAGATACTCTGTAAAAGCCATCTTGAACAAGGAGGGGCACGCATATGCTGCCAGAGCCCATGCACTGCTTGCGCCCACGTGGCCCTAAAATGTTTAATTGCAAGAGAAAGATGAGGGAAGGACTACTAACTACAAAGGCCAAAGAAATAGTACAGGGGTTAAAACACACTCAGCCAACACCAGTTTGATCCCCAGCTTGATCCCTGATACCAGGTATGGTCCTCCAAGTACTGCCAGGAGTAGCCCCTGATAGCCACCAGGTCCCACCCTCCCCCCAAAATAAAACATGATATTGAGCAAAGATTACAGGATGCTGGCCGTGGATGGGATTACATGGCGGGGCAGCCCCTGGGTGTGACCGCCTAGCTACTGGGAAATGGGAAATCTGGGCAGAGGAGGCGCAGTCCCGATCCAAGCAGGCTTGCAGGTCTCAGACCCGGGTCCCACACACCTGGGTTCCTCTGCTGGTACCTTCATGTGTGAGGCTCGTCCGAACATGTGGAGAGGGGCATTGAGCATGCTGTGAGTAGGCTCCGAAGGTCTTCGGCCGCCTCGGGAGCTCTGCTCGGGGAGGGGAGGGAAGCTAAAGCCCAACCCCTCCGAGGGGCCCCGGGAAAGACAGCCAGGCGCGCAGGCAAGTGACTCTAATCCATCCACGGCCAGCGTCCAGAGACTTAAAAGCAAGCTCCTGGAAGCTTGCTTATAGCCTACTTCTCCTCTGGGAGAACCTGGCAAACTACCAGGAGTTTCCTGCCCACATGGGAGAGCCTCGAAAGATCCCCATGGTGTATTAATATGCCAAAGCCAGTAACAAGCTGGGTCTCATACCCCTGACCCTGAAAGAGCCTCCAATGTGGCATCGTTGGGAAGGACGAGTAGAGAGAGGCTTCAAAAATCTCAGGGCTAGGATGAATGAAGACATTACTGAGACCGCTCAAGAAATTCGACGACCAATGGGATGATGATGATAATGATGATGATAATGATTGAGGAAAGATAAATGACTCAAGATCTTTCCTCTTTTTTAATTTTATTAAAGCACCAAGATTAACAAAATTATTCATAATTGACTTTTAGAGTCAACACAGTTCCAGCACCAAATTTAGCTGACCATATTTGTAGGGGATTTTTCTTGGATATTCTATTGTGACCCACTGGTCAAAGAGTCTGTCCTTATTCTAGTACCATGCATGCTGCTTATGGCTTCAGTTTCTTGTTAGGATATGAGATTCACCCCAGTTTCGTTCTTTGGTTTATTTTAATTTTTTAATTTAAGAACTGTGATTACAAAGTTATTGATATTTGAGTTTTCGGCATACGATACTTCAATACCAATCCTACCACCAGTGTCACTTTCCCTCTACCAGTGTTCCCAGATCCCACCCCCACCTGTCAACCTGACAAGCACATTACAAAATTGCAGTAGTTCAGCATCGATCTCATATTTTCAGTGTTGCTAAAGCTGTGCTTTGGATATATGAATATATCCCTCAGCCACGTCACAAGTATAACCGAAGCCCTGACGCCTGTTCACCCATTATTTCCCATTCTCTTCTTATTCACCCTTGATTTCTTTCCTCTGTCCTTCTCTGTGAACAGTGGGATCAGTGGTGAGCTAGGCATCCCTCCCTTTCTACGTTTTCCCATCCAATATTCTATATACCAGAATGTGAGATCATCCTGTTTGTCTTTCTTCTGATTTACTTCCCTCAACAGTTTACTTCCAGTTCTAACCAGGTTGTAGAAAATTGCATGATTTTATCATTCTTTGCAGCTGCATAGTATTCTATTGTGCATATACAGTATATTTTCATAATCCATTCATCCGTTGTTGAACACCTAGATTGATTCCATATCTTATCTATTGTACTGAGTCCAGCAATGAAAAATGGTGTGTATATGTTTTTTTGAGAGAATGTTTTTATGTCTTGGGGAGATATCCCCCAATTTCTTATTTTTCAGTATGGTTTTGGCTATTTGGGGTCTTTTATGATTCCATACAAACTGTATTACTGATTGTTGTAAGTTCTTGAAGAATGCTGTCTGAATTTGAATAGGGATTGGGTTGAATCTATAGAGTAATTTAGGTTGTATGATCATTCTGACAATATCGATTGAAAAATATTTTTATAGGGATTACATCCAACAGAGGCAGTGTTGTAGGCACTTCTGAATATGCTTGAAAAGTACTGGGGCCATCCTGGAGGCAGTCAAGGCCATACCTGACATCCCCAGAGAGTACACATGTTAGGCATATGCCGCACCATTCACACTCTCTCCCTGGTCCGTAAAGGCAACCATTTTAAAGTGTGGAATTCAGTGACATTAGAATATTCAGTCTTGCACAACTATTTTATCCCAAAGCATTTTCATTACATTGAAAAGAAATGCTGTCCCCATTCAAAAGTCAACTCTCACTTAAACTTAATCCTAGCCTAACTACTGGCAACTACAACCACTATTTTGCTTTTGGTCTTTATGAGCCTGCCTATTCTGGCAATTTCATATGAAAGGACCCATACAATACACATGTAGCTCTTTGTGTCTGACTTCTTTCACTTAGCCTATTGTGTTCATGGTTCATTCAGTGCATAAATGAGTACACACCACATGTCATTTATCCATTCATCTACTGATGGGAGTTTGGTCCGTTTTCAACTATTTGGTTATTGGGAATAGAACTGCACTGAACATGCAGTACAGGTTTTTACTTGAACACCTGTTTTCAGTTCTTTGGCTACACACTCAAAAATGGAATTGATGCATCATATGAAAATTATGTTTGTTACTGAGGCACTGCCAAATTGTTTTACACAGCGACTGAACATTTCCATCAGCACTTTTTAAGGGCTATAATTTTTCTGCATCTTGTTAATACTTGTTACTTTCCATTTTTTGGTTTGTAGCCATTCACATGGTGTGAACACAGTGTGTGTGAAAGCACATCACTGTGGTTTCAATTTGCATTTTTCTAATGACTAATAGTATTGCACATGCTTTCAGATCCTTTCTTAGCCATATGTATGTCTTTTTTGGATTAGTGGTTATTCTTTTTTTTTCTTATTAAACATTTTGGGGGGCGCTGGTTGGGAGCTTCCAAGAAATGCAGAAGTAGTCCAGGGGCCACTCCCAGTAACGCTTGGCCAACTGGCCAGTTAGCTCATGTTGGGTCCAGCATGCAGTGCTTCTCAGCCCCATCGCTGCACACTTTGTTGCAGTGTGGGAGTCACTTATGGCATGGGGATTGCATCTGGCAGTGCTGCAGGCTCCAACAGCAGTGTAGGACAGGGCTGGTGATTGAATCCAGGGCTGTACATGCAAGGCATGTGCTCTGCCACTAAATCACATTCTTTACGTCTACAGTATTAGTGTCTTCTGTTTGTTTTTGGGTTTGGGGCCATACCTGATGGTGCTGGGGGCTACTTCTAGGTTGGTGCTCAGGGTTTGTGTCTCTGTGTTGCTCAGGAGATCATGGTAGAACTTGGCCTCCCAAGTGCAAAGCATGTGCTCCAGCCCTTTGAACTATCTTCTTGGACCTAATTACATAATCTTTTTTTTTGGGGGGGGGGGGCGGGGGAGGGGGAGTCACACCTGGAGATGCTCAGGAGTTACTCCTGGCTCTGCACTCAGAAATTACTCCTGGCAGTACCTGGGGTACCATATAGGATCCAGGGATTGAACCTGGGTTGGCTGTGTAAAAGGCAAATGCCATCCCTGCAAGGGAATGCAAGGGAAGCACTCTACCCTCCAGTCCCAACCATTTAGAAATAAACGATTGGGAAGCTCTGATCACGTTTATTGTGATCATTAAAAGAAACAGCAGGGGAAGCTGATTTTCCCCATGGTCTTTTTCTTTAAGTGTTAACTGAATAAATGCATTCTCCAACCATAAACTGTTGACTCAGCCTTTATTTGTTGGTCATGGAATAGTGTGCTAACACACATTTGCAAGGGATTTTATAAATACTCCTGTAAAATTTTTGCATTTGCATTCAAAGACTATTGAATCTGTACCTAAAGACTGTATCTGTGTCTTGGTCACAGTTTAAGTACTAGGGTAACGCTAACCTTGCAGGATAAATAGTTTGTTGTTGTTGTTTTCTTTTTGGGTCACACCTGGCGATACACAGGGGTTACTCCTGGCTCTGCACTCAAGAATTAGTCTTGGCAGAACTCAGAGGACCATATGGGATGCTGGGAATTGAACCCAGGTTGGCCTCGTGCAAGGCAAATGGGAAGGAAGGAAGGAAGGAAGGAAGGAAGGAAGGAAGGAAGGAAGGAAGGAAGGAAGGAAGGAAGGAAGGAAGGAAGGAAGGAAGGAAGGAACTTAAATCACCATACACAATATGGTATGTGTCACAATCAGACATTTTGTTTTCTTTTTTTTGTTTGTTTTTTAATTAATTTATTTATTTTTAATTCGTGAATCACCATGAGGGCACATTTACAGATTTATACACTTTTGTGCTTATGCTTCCCTCATACAAAGTTCGGGAACCCATCCCTTGACCAGTGCCCATTCTCCACCACCAGTAAACCCAGCATCCCTCCCACCCTCCCCGATCCCATCTCCCCCCCACCCCGCCCTGCCACTGTGGCAGGGCATTCCCTTCTGTTCTCTCTCTCTAATTAGCTGTTGTGGTTTGCAATAAAGGTGTTGAGTGGCCACTGTGCTCATTCTCAAGCCCTCATTCAGCCCGCAACTCCCTTCCCCCACATGGCCTTCGACTACATTATAGTTGGTGATCCCTTCTCTGAGTTGCCCTTTCCCCAGAATGTGAGGCCAGCCTCCAAGCCATGGAGTCAACCTCCTAGTACTTATTTCTACAATTCTTGGGTGTTAGTCTCCCACTCTGTTATTCTATATACCCTAGATGAGTGCAATCTTTCTATATCTGTCTCTCTCTTTCTGACTCATTTCACTCAGCATGAAACTTTTCATGCCCATCCACTTAACTACAAAATTCATGACCTCCTTTTTTCTAACAGCTGCATAGTATTCCATTGTATAGATGTACCAAAGTTTCCTCAACCAGTCATCCATTCTAGGGCATTCGGGTTTTTTCCAGATTCTGGCTATTGTAAATAGTGCTGCGATGAACATACATGTGCAGATGTTGTTTCGATTATACTTTTTTGCCTCTCTGGGATATATTCCCAGCAGTGGTATTGCTGGGTCAAATGGGAGCTCAACCTCTAATTTTTTGAGAGTCGTCCATATTGTTTTCCAGAAGGGCTGAACCAGTCGGCATTCCCACCAGCAGTGTAGAAGGGTCCCTTTCTCCCCACATCCTCTCCAACAGCGGTTGCTTTTGTTCTTTTGGATGTGTGCTAGTCTCTGTGGTGTGAGGTGGTATCTCGTGGTTGTTTTGATCTGGATCTCTCTGATGATTAGTGATGTAGAGCATTTTTTCATGTGCCTTTTAGCCATTCGTATTTCTTCCTTGGTAAAGTTTCTGTTCATTTCTTTGCCCCATTTTTTGATGGGGTTGGATGTTTCATTCTTATAGAGTTCAACCAATGCTTTATATACCCTTGATATCAACCCCTTATCTGATGGGTATTGTGTAAATATCCTTTCCCATTCTGTGGATAGTCTTTGGATTCTGGTCACTGTATCTTTTGCGGTGCAGAAGCTTTTTAGTTTAATGTAGTCCCATTTGTTGATCTCTGTTTTTACTAGATTGCTTAGTTCTGTGTCACCTTTGAAGATACCTTTATCTTCAATATCGTGGAGGGTTTTGCCGACCTTGTCTTCAATGTACCTTATGGTTTGTGGTCGAATGTTGAGGTCTTTAATCCATTTTGATATGACTTTTGTGCATGGTGTCAGGTCAAGGTCTAAGCCCATTTTTTTGCATGTGGTTGTCCAGTTGTTCCAGAACCATTTGTTGAAGAGACTTTCCTTGTTCCACTTCACATCTCTTGCTCCCTTATCAAAGATTAGATGATCATACATTTGGGGTTGTGTGTAGGGATATTCCACCCTGTTTCATTGGTCTACGGCTCTGCCTTTGTTCCAGTACCATGCTGTTTTAATTGTTACTGCTTTGTAGTAGAGTTTGAGGTTGGGGAGGGTGATGCCTCCCATCATCTTCTTCCCAAGAATTGTTTTAGCTATCCGTGGGCGTTTGTTGTTCCATATGAATTTTAGGATTGCTTGATCTATTTCATTGAAGAATGTCATGGGTATACTTATAGGGATCGCGTTGAATCTGTATAATGCTTTGGGGAGTATTGTCATTTTGACATCATTGGTTCTCCCTATTCACGAGCAGGGTATATGTTTCCATTTCCTCATGTCTTCTTTGATTTCATGGAGTAGCGTTTTATAGTTTTCTTTGTAGAGGTCTTTTACATCCTTGGTTAAGCTGATTCCGAGGTACTTGATTTTCTGGGGCACGATTGTGAATGGGATTGCTTTTTTCGTGTCCCTTTCCTCTGCCTCATTGTTTGTATATAGGAAAGCCATGGATTTTTGCGTATTGATTTTGTAGCCTGCAACTTTACTGTATAAGTCTATTGTTTCTAAGAGTTTCTTAGTAGAGGCTTTGGGCTCCTCTAGATATAGTATCATATCATCTGCAAATAGTGAGAGTTTGATTTCTTCCTTTCCTATCTGGATGCCCTTGATCTCTTTTTCTTGTCTAACAGCTATCACGAGTACTTCCAGTACTATATTGAAGAGAAGTGGTGAGAGTGGGCATCCTTGTCTTGTGCCTGATCTTAAAGGAAAGGCCCTTAGTTTTTCTCCATTGTGAATAATGCTTGCCGCAGGCTTGTGGTAGATGGCTTCGACTATCTTGAGGAAAGTTCCTCCAAAACCCATTTTGGTGAGAGTTTTCATCATGAAAGGATGTTGGATCTTGTCAAATGCTTTCTCTGCATCTATTGATATGATCATATGGTTTTTATCTTTGCTTTTATTGATATGATGGATTATGTTGATTGATTTCCGAATGTTAAACCATCCTTGCATCCCCGGGATGAATCCCACTTGGTCATGGTGTATGATCTTCTTGATGAGTTGTTGGATCCTATTTGCTAGTATTTTGTTGAGGATCTTCGCATCGGTGTTCATCAGGGATATTGGTCTATAATTTTCTTTCTTAGTGGTGTCTTTGTTTGCTTTTGGTATTAGGGCGATGTGTGCTTCATAGAAACTGTTTGGGAGAGTTCCTGTTTTTTTCAATTTCCTGGAAAAGCTTGAGGAAAATTGGCAACAGGTCTTCTTGGAATGTTTGAAAGAATTCACCAGTGAATCCATCTGGGCCTGGGCTTTTGCTTTTGGGGAGATTTTTTATTACAGTTTCAATTTCCTTAACATTAATGGGTCTATTCAAGTATTCCAAGTCTTCTTTGTTCAGACTTGGGAGATTGTAGGAGTCAAGGAATTCATCCATTTCTTTTAGGTTCTCTTGTTTTGTGGCGTATAGACCTTCGAAGTAGTCTCTAATGATCTTTTGAATCTCACTGGTTTCTGTTATGATGTCCCCCTTTTCATTTCTGATTCGATTTATTAGGGTTCTCTCTCTCTCTTTCTTTGTGAGTCTTGCTAGCGGTTTATCAATCTTATTTATTTTCTCGAAGAACCAGCTCTTTGTTTCATTGATCTTTCGGATTGTCTTTTTGGTTTCGATGTCATTAATTTCGGCTCTAATTTTTATTATTTCTTTCCTTCGGTCTGGTTTGGGTTCCTTTTTCTGGTCCTTTTCTAAGGTCTTGAGTTGTGAAGTCAAATTCTCTATGTGGGCCCTTTCTTCCCTCCTGAGGAATGCTTGGAGAGCTATAAATTTTCCCCTTAACACGGCTTTAGCTGCGTCCCATAAGTTTTGATAACTCGTGTCCTCATTTTCATTTGTTTCTAAGTATTTCTTGATTTCTTCTTTGATTTCCTTTCTGACCCACTCATTGTTCAGCATTGAGTTGTTTAGTTTCCAGGTGTTTGATTTGGTTCTCCGTGTCGGTGTGTGGTTGGCTTCTATCTTCAGCGCTTCGTGGTCTGAAAAGATGGTTGATACAATTTCTATTTTTCTGATTCTATTGAGGTATGTTCTGGGGCCCAGTACATGGTCTATTTTGGAAAATGTTCCGTGTGCACTGGAAAAGAATGTGTATTCTTTCTTTTGGGGGTGTAAAGCCCTGTATAGGTCTATTAGGCCTCTCTCTTCCATTTCTTCTTTCAGAGTCAGTGTTTCCTTGCTGAGTTTTGTTCTTGTTGATCTATCCAGAGGTGATAGGGGGATATTGAAGTCTCCAACTACTATTGTACTGTTAGTGATGTCCTCTTTGAGGTCTGTAAGGAGTTGTTTTAAGTATTTAGCCGGTCGTTCATTGGGTGCGTATATGTTTAAGAGTGTGATTTCCTCCTGTTGTACATATCCCTTGATGAATAGAAAGTGGCCTTCGCTGTCCCTTCTAATCTTTTTCAACCTGAAATCTATATTGTCGGATACTAGGATGGCCACTCCAGCTTTTTTAAGGGAGTTGTTTGCTTGCAGGATTGTTTTCCATCCTTTGACTTTGAGTCTGTGTTTACTCTGTTTGTTCAGGTGTTTTTCTTGTAAACAGCAGAATGTTGGGTTTAATTTCCGGATCCATTTTGCCACTCTGTGTCTCTTGATAGGTGCATTTAGGCCATTGACATTGAGAGAGATTATTGTGATGGGGTTTTGTGTCATCTTTCTGTGGGGTTAGTTGTTCTTATGGGGTTCCTCCTTAGCTTACAGTAGCCCCTTTAGACCTTCTTTTAAGTTTGGTTTTGAGTCTATGAAGTTCCTGAGCTGTTGTTTATCTGAGAAATAGTGTATGGTTCCTTCGAGTTTGAGTGAGAGTTTAGCCGGATAAAGTATTCTTGGTGAGGCATTCATTTCGTTGAGTTTTTTCACTATGTCCCACCATTGTCTTCGGGCTCGGAGAGTTTCCTCTGACAGGTCTGCTGTAAATCTGAGGGGTGCTCCTTTGTATGTGATTTCCCTCTTTGACCTTGCTGCTTGTAGAATTGTGTCTCTATCTACAGCATCCGCCATTCTGACTATGATATGCCTTGGAGTCTTTTTATTTGGGTCTCTTTTTGCTGGCACTCTTCGGACTTCTTGTATCTGGACGCCTACCTTCTCCAGCTCTGGGAATTTCTTAGTAATGATGTCTTTGACTATGTTTTATTCATTGGGGTTACTTCCCTGTGGTTCTGGTACTCCAATGATTCTTATGTTGTTCCTCTTGAAGTCATCCCCCAGGGCTCTGATTCGCTCTATAGCCATTTTGAGGTCTTTCGCCATTATTTGTTGTTGTCTGTAAGCTTTCTGCAGCTCATCCTCAAGCTCGCTGATTCTGTCTTCGGCTGTAGTCATTCTACTGTTGAGGGCATCTACTGTGATTTTTAATTCATCTACCGTTTCCTTTATTTGTGTGACTTCCGTTCGTAGGTTTGAAATTTCTGCTCTCATTTCTTCCTGCATTTTTTTGGTAGATCGTTCCAGTGATTCATTCATCTCCTCCCTTAATTTATTGGACGTCTGTTCCATGGTTGCTTGGAGTAGGTCGACTCTCCTCCAGATTTCCTCTCTGAATTGTTTATCTGAGAGGTCGTAGATGTTGGGAGCCTCTTTTGAGGTTTCTAGTATCTTTTCTTCTCCCTCTCTTCCTGGAGGGGATTTTCGCTGCTTCTTCATATTGTTATGGAAGTATAGGATTGGAACTTTGTAGGTGTTTATTCCTACTACCTCTTGCTGAGAGAAGGAGGGGCTCTGTTTGTGCTATTGCTGATGGCAGCTTTATTCCTATTCTAGAAGTCTTCCTTACACTCAGCCTTTTCTTTCTGATTGATGTTGGGGCTTTAATGAAGACTTAAGGCTAAGTTGTCTTTACAAAAGCTTTGCTAAGCTTCTCTTATTCACTGATAATTTTTCTAAACTTAGAGCTGATAGGCTAGTTCGCATAAGTGAATGAGATGTGTTAAAGCGATTTTCAAAGCAAGAAGACTATACCTAATGTGCTAAGGTAGGAAATAATAACTGCGGCCGTGTTAGCGGCCGCCGCTCTGGCAGGAGGCCACGACCCTTTTAGGCCACGCCCCTTTCAGGCCACGCCCCCGTTTCTTCCTAGCAGGGGCTCCTGGGACGTGGGTCACAGCGGCCGCGTGGGAACCGGGGGCGCACCCGGGAGGCGTGGCTGGGAGTCTCCTGATTACCTGGGAAACGGCCGGGTTGGAGGGAGCCGGACGGACGGGAAAGCTGGGGCGGTGGGACGCGGGAAGTGGCAGCGGCAAGGGTCCGAAGTCCCGGTGGCCGCCCATTTTGTTTTCTTGTAACTCATTTTTATTGTGATCATTAAAAGAAAATGTTTGGAAGCCCCCCCCCCCCCCCCGCAAAGAAAAGAAAGATCTTGAATCACCAATACAGCAAAGTGCCTGGCTACAGAGTCAATATACAAAAATTGAGATGCGGTGCTGTCCAGCAGATGAACCTTTACCTGCAGGGCAAGTGCATCAGCAGCCTGATGATGCCTTCAGGCTTCCTGACATGCCAAAATTGCCACTGTGCTTCTGGCTGGACCCCAACAACATGGGGCCAAGTTTCCCGAGATATTAAATGGCCAAACATTAGGTGTGGGAGTCAGGCCCACAAACCACCTCTAGCTCAACTATACAAGCTCAGTTATCCTTCCACCTTGCTTCAGAGACCCATAAATAAATCTCGAAAGAGATAAAAAGCAGGACATTTAAGTGTATTAACAGCCATGATTCAGAGACTCATAAGTGAACCTCGGAGGAGAGCAGCAAGCCACAGAGATGTCTCCCCATCCCTCGCCTGGCTGATTTCACTGGGGCACCTCAGATGGGGGCAAATGTGTCCCTCTGCCTGTCCCAAATGAATTGTGGCAGCTGCAAACCTCCAGAAGCCAGTCACCGCCACACTCATAGCTGACCTTCAGAAGCTCATCCCGAGTACCGCACACATGAAAATGAATCCGCTAGAAAAAAACAGGTATGAGGGACTAGTGACTACAAACTCCAGGCTTCATGGGGGTGGGGGTGGGCTACTCCCCCATCTCCTCGCCCTTCCCGTTCCCTGGCAGTCACGCCCAAGAACTGCCTCTGGGCACCATGTAAGTGCATTAATGGCCATAATTCAGAGACTCACAAATGAATCTCTGTTGTGAGAAAAGACTCACAGAAGAGAGCAGCACTCCACAGAGATGCCTCCAGATCCCAATATTAAAATTTAGAATTCCAGGAGCGCGTGATGACTTTTGCAGCCACACAACACCTCATACTATTCATAACAAGCAATACAAAATAAAGCATTTAGCATCTGCCTATGGGCAGGTTTGGGAGGCAGTGGGAAAATTCGAAATAATGGAGGTGGGAAGGTGTAATGGCGGTGGGATTGGTGTTGAAATGTTGAATGTAAACAATTATTGTGAACAACTTTATGAAAATAAAATTTTAAAATGCTTAAAATACACAAAAATTCCTTGTATACAAATAATAAATCAGAGAAGGAGATCAAAGAGTGTCCTATTCAAAATAGTGCTCCAGGGGGCTGGAGTGATAGCACAGCAGGTAGGGTGTTTGCCTTGCATGCAGTGGACACAGGTTCGATTCCCAGCATCCCATAGGGTCCCCCGAGCACCACCAAGAGTAATTCTTGAGTGCATGAGCCAGGAGTAACCCCTGTGCATCACTGGGTGTGACCCAAAAAAGCAATACAGTGCCCCCAAATGCCAAGTACCTAGGAGTCAACTTAACAAAAGAGGTAAAAGACCTGTACCATGAAAACTTCAAAACACTTATGAAAGAAATAGAGGACCTTAGGAAACAGAAAAATATTCTATGCTTTTAGATAGGAAGAATCAATTTTATCTAAATGACTATCCTACCTAAACTACTAGATAAATTCAATGCAACCCCTATCTAAATTCAGCAGTATTCATCAAGGACTTAGAACAGTCAATAATAAAGTTTGTATGGAATCATAAAAATCCCTAATAGTCAAAATCATACTGAAAGAGAAGGAACTGGGATGTATTTCAGTACCTAAATTGAAACTATACTACAAAGTCATAGTGATCAAAACTCTGTGGTATTAGAGTTAGGACAGACTCTCTGACCAAGGGGTAGGAATAGAATATCCAAGAAAACCGCCACATATATGGTCGGCTAATTTTTGACAAAGGAGCTGAGAGCATAAAATGGAGTAAAAACAGCCTCTTCAAAAAATGGTGCAGGCAAATCTGGATAATTACATGTAAAAATTAAAGCTGATCTATATCTCACACCTGACACAAAATTCAATTTAAAGTGAATCAAAGAACTTGAGATCAAACCAGAATTTATAAATTTATAAAGTACGCTGAGGAAAATATAGGCAGAACACTCCAAGATCTGGACCTCAAAGGTGTCTTTCGGTGATATGCCACTGGCAAAGGATAACAAAATAAAATTTAAAAATGGGAGTTGGAGCAATAAAACAGCAGGTAGGGCATTTGCCTTGCATGCTGCTGACCCAGATTCGATCCCACCATCCCATATGGTCCCCAATATCACTCAGGAGTGATCCCTGAGTACACGGCCAGGAGTAAAGGCTGAGCACCACCAGGAGTTGCCAAAAAAAAAATACATAAATAAATAAGTTGGTTGGTTTCATATTATATATTATAGCATAATACAAAATTAATTTTATAAATGATGGACTTAAAATTCAAATGATAGGTTAAACTCTAAACTACACACAGTCAACTGAAAGATTTAGTACACTGGAAGATTCACAAAACACAGCAAAAAGAAAGTGATTAAGACAATATACCAGGGGCTGGAGCGATAGCACAGCGGGTAGGCGTTTGCCTTGCACGCGGCTGATCTGGGTTCAATTCCCAGCATCCCATATAGTCCCCCTGAGCACCGCCAGGGGTAATTTCTGAGTGCAGAGCTAGGAGTAGCCCCTGTGCATCGCCGGGAGTGATCCCCCCCAAAAAAGCAAAAAAAAAAAAAAAAAAAAGACAATATACCCATCATTTGCTTAATAAATCCATTGATGAAAATTACCAGGAAGTTCATTAAGTTTTATGTGTTTCTGAATTTGGAGACCCTAAATCAATAGTTTTGGCTAATTAATAAACTTCCTACTTATCCCACATGAATTCAGACTTTCTTCATCCTTTTGTTATAGGGTGCAGGGAAGTTTGGATGACGCCTAACAATGTTCGGGGGTTACTCCTGGCTTTATACACAGGGGTCACTGCTGGTGGGCTCAGGGGAACATATGGATGCAAAAGACTGAACCCAAGTCAGTTGTGCACAGGCAAGTGCCCTATAGCTGTACTATAACTCATTCTTCATTCTGCACTTCTGAGTCGTTTCATGTTATTGGACTATAATAATACTGAAAACAGTTTTTTTCTACCTTTGAACACAATGCATCTGCTGTTTTTAATTGCCCTTACTTCTTCCAACTGGATTGCTGTATTAGATGCTACAGGGCAAGAAGAGATGACCTTCATATCAGAAAAGTTTGGAAACAGCTAGTGTTGGTAGGGTTGTGGTGAGAATTGAACCCTCATCCATCACTGGTGGGAATGTAGTCTGGTTTTGCTTCTATGAAAAGCAATATGGTATCTACCCCAAAAATAGAAATAGAACTCCCATGCAACTCAACAATACCACTTCTTGGTATCTATCCCCAGAGCCAAACACATAATGCAAAATAAAATATACAACACCTATGTTCATCACAGAGATTTGTACAATAGCCAAGACACAGAAACAACCCAGCTGCCAAATTACTGATAAAGGGATCAAGAAGTTACAGTAGATACAGTGGAATACTATGCAATTCTAAGAAAGAAGAAAGGGACTGGAGAGATAATACAGCAGGTAAGGCACTTGCCCTGCATGTAACCAACCTGGGTTCAATCCCCAGCACCTCATATAGTTCCCCAAGTCTGCCAGGAGTGATCCCTGAACACAGCCAGGTGTGTATGTGTGTGTTTAGAAAGAGGGGGGTTACACATGTAATTTGCAACAACATGTATGGAAGGATATCGTGCTGAGTGAAGTCAATCAGAAAGAGGGATAAACACAGAATGACCTCTCTCATGTGTGGAGCTTAAAGATACATATCAAGGTAACAACAAAGGGCCAAAGGCAACATAAAGGGGGAAGTGACCCACACAAGTGAGTTGAAAGGGAGGGGTAGAAGTTCTTGGGAGAGGAGGGAGATGTGTACACCGGTCATGGGTATGGTGTTAGAATTGTGCGCATGAGAAATGATCATTACAAATATTGTGGATCACATGGAAGGGAAGGAGCTGTCCCTGGAATTTATAGTCAGAAAGCTTGGTAACTGCTTAGGAAATGAAAAAAGGGGGGGGGGGGGCAAGAAGAGCAAGAGGAGCAGGTAGGAGTAGCTGAGAGAGGGGTGAGATGGAGGAAGAACAAAACCTGTCCGCCTCCATGGACCCAAAGTTATGCATCACACAAAATGGCCCAGCACCCATGAGGCACAGACATTCTGCTGTAACATCAGTGTGCTGAACCACTAACAGATCACTGACGCTTGCTGTGAATTTTGTTGAAATAACATTGGTTTACAACATAGATTTCAGGCACCCAGCATTAGAGGCATGCAGCATTATAAATAAGCATCTGTGTAGACAAGCTTATCACTGAAGGTCTAGTTCCCATTCTTCACTCTGCAATCAATTAACCCCTTTCGCCAGTACTGCAGGCCACCAAGATCACCGCAGTGATGCTCAGGAGCCACCAGTATGTAGTGCCTGAGGAATCACACAGAGCCAGGAATCCAATTAGGAATCTCACACATGCAAGGAATGTGCTCCATCCCTTTGAGTTATCGCCCCATCACTCACAGCTTTTCAAGATGGCTACAAAATACTTAAATGACAGATAAAATTAGACTGTTGGTCGCCTTGTATACATATTCAGCTATGAAGATCAAGAAAATCAGGAAGGCCAGAACATTAATCCAGGGGTTAAAGCAATTGCCTTGCAAACCTCCAACCCCAGTTCAATCCCCAGCACCTTATATGGTTCCCTGGAGTGATCCCTGAGCACAGAGCCAAGAGTAAACCCTGAGCACCGCCAGGCACAAACACCAAAAACACCAACAACAACAAAAAATAAAATCAAGAAAAGCTAGATTTCTTTTTTAATGGATATATTTCAGGGCCAGAACAATAGTATAGTGGGTAAGGCATTTGCCCTGCACTCAGCCAATTCAGGTTTGATCTGTCACATACTATATGGTCCCCTGAGCTCACCAGAAGTGATCCCTGAGCACAGGACCAGGAGTAACCCCTGAGAATTGCTGGGAATGGCCCAAAACAACAACAGTTTTTTTAATAAAATAAAATAAAAATGGGCACATTTAAAACCAAAGTCTGACAACTGGGCAGAAAAAAAGTAAACTGTAGCCATAAAATATGTAGAAACAGTATAAGATCAAAGAGATGGGCCGGGAGATGGTTCGCAGGCATCAGGCCGTATGCTTGCTCCCCAGAGCCGCCCCACGCACCATGCAGTCCAGGCAGCTCTGCCATGGGGCCTGACAGATCTGCATTCCCAGCAATTCCCAGCCACTCTAAACCCAGATGTCCACCAGCACCACAACTAAAAGATATGACCCTTGGCAAAAACTGCTATTAGAAAGATATGGGAGTACTGTAGACAGGAGTGCAACCCCCACCCAGTGAGCACTGCAGTAACCCCAGTGAACACTACATCTAAGAAGTACAACCCCCACTAAGCACCTGCACAAGACTAAGATCAAAGAAACGTGCCCCTATATACAATTACTACTCGGCTTTATGAAAAGATGAAATGATACCATTTGTGGTTTCATGGGTGAATCTGGACAGGATCGTACTGAATGAAGTTAATAAGAAAAGAGGGACTGGGCACCCAAGATGGAGCAGGTACACTCTCCCCACCCACTCCAGAGGGAATCCTGGATATCAAGAGGTTCCCCAAGCATGGCCCAGGTATGCGGGTTCCAGAACTAAGCATTGGAGCTGACTCCCCACCCACTCTTGATTCCTGATGTCACACCCACAACCCACCCCCGGGCGCCATCCTGGCACACCAACAGCCCTGGTCCAGAAACTCCCAATTGAATCCCAAAATGGATCAATGCCCTATAGAGATGTCCCTGGAACCCAACCATTTACAATCTTAGAATCCCAGAAGCATGCATACACGACCTCTCATGATATTCAAAAAGAGCAATGAAAAATAAACTATCTAGCTTCTGCCCCGGCAAGCAGGCTTAAATGGTGGTGGGAAATTTCGAGCAAAATATAATCCCCAAAAGTAGAGGGAGAGTATCAGGAAAATTGTCAGAGAGTGAGGACTGGGATGGGGGGGATGGATAATGGGGTCATTAGTAGTAGAAGATTTGCACTGGTGGAGGGATGGGTATTCGATCATTATATAGTTGAATCTCAAACATGGAAGCTTTGTAACTGTATCTCATGGTGATTCAATTAAAAAAAAATGAAAAAATGGGAAAAAAAGAGAGGGACCAACACCTGTATTGCAAACCAAAGATGCCCAAAAGTAGAGAGAAAGGAAGATACCTGCCATGGAGGTGGAGGGCGGGGGATGAATTAAGGGTGGCATAAGGGATATTTGGGACATTGGGGATAGAAAATGTACAGTGGTAGAGAGATGAGTGTTAGATAATTGTATGATTAAAACTCAATCATGAAAGCTTGTAACTGTATCTCATGGAGATTCAATTAAAAAATAAAAGAGGGGCCGGAGCGATAGCACAGTAGGTAGGGCGTTTGCCTTGCATGCGGCCGACCCCAGGTTCTATCCCCGGCATCCCATATGGTCCCCCAAGCACCGCCAGGAGTAATTCCTGAGTGCAAAGTCAGGAGTAACTTCTGAGCATCGCTGGGTGTGACCCAAAAAGCAAAAATAAATAAATAAATAAAAATAAAAGGAAGGAAGAAAGAAAGAAAGAAAGAAAGAAAGAAAGAAAGAAAGAAAGAAAGAAGAGAGAGAGAGAGAAAGAAAGAGAAAGAAAGAAAAAGAAAGAGAAAGAAAGAAAGAAAGAAAGAAAGAAAGAAAGAAAGAAAGAAAGAAAGAAAGAAAGAAAGAAAGAAAGAAAGAAAGAAAGAAAGAAAGAAAGAGAGAGAGAGAGACACAAAATGGTCTCTCTCATATGCAGTATATAAAGAAACATAGTAGAAGAATAAATACCCAAGGGAACAGAAACTGAAATCTGTCTTGAGTAGGAAGCTTGGGGGGGGGGGGCAGGACAATGGGAAGAACAGTGGGAAATGGCAGGGGAAGTAAACTCTCTGGTGTGGGGTATGGTACTGAAATGTTTTATGTATAAACCCTATCAATATCAGTTTTTTAAAACACAGTGCCTACTTTTTAAATTTAAAAATAGAATGTTTAGAATGAGCCCACGGTGAACATTGCAGCCCCATGTGTGAGCACCGCCACCTGATGGGAACCCCCAGGGTGCACCAGGAACAAGCCTTTGTGTGAACTCCCAGACAGAAAGTAAGGGGGAGAAATAAAATTAAAACAAAAGATATTCAGGGGGGGCCGGAGCGATAGCACAGAGGGTAGGGCGTTTGCCTTGCACGCGGCCGACCTGGGTTCGATCCCCCGGATCCCATATGGTCCCCCAAGCACTGCCAGGAGTAATTTCTGAGTGCAAAGCCAGGAGTAACCCCTGAGCATTGCTGGGTGTGACCCAAAAAGGAAAAAAAAAAAAAAAAAAAAGATATTCAGGGACTGAAGAGATAGTAAGTACAGAGTGGGTAACACACTTGCTTGAATGCAGCCAACCAGGTTTAACTCCGCCAGGACTAATCACTGAATGCAGAGCTAGGAGTAAGCCCAACACTGCCCGGTGTGACCCCAAAAATAAAAATAATAATAAAGTAAGAGATTATGTAGAAAGAAAGATGGTGGTAAGGAAATTACTGAAAAAAATGAATGAAGCAGAAGGACAGGAACTATAAATTAACCTGGCCAAAGTAAATCATTTATCTATGTCCAGCTTCCCCATGAGGATGCTGACCCTGTCATTTATCAACAAGGAAGATTCACCCCCCCACTGTGATCTCCTAAATACACATGAGCAATACTGCCCCTGGTATCACAGTTCTTGCTGAAGTGTGTAAAACAGCCTTCCAATAAAATTTCACTCATAATGCTAAAATGTATTAAAAATGTACTGTAAAAAAGTACTAAAAAGAACAGAAAAATTAAACAAATCTACAAAAATTAAACACTAACCATGGAGCAAAAACCAGATGTGGTCTTCTTCCTCCTGGCGCCTTCTCTTTGCATTACGCGCCTGTCGGAGTCCAGGTTATAATGGCCTTACACAGAATGAACAGAGCCAAGGAAATCAGCAGCTGCTGCCGCCTTAAATGTCTTTCCACATTTCTCCACAATAGATCAGATCCCACAGAGAATATATAGAAGCTTTTTTTAAAATACCAGGGCAGTTTCTCATTTACTGAACAAAGCCAATAGGTGAGTACTTTCCTGCGCCCATTATAAACAGCTCACTCACAGCTGGAACAAGAAGCTTTAAAAGAAGAGATTTTTCTTTCCAAGGATTCTATTTTGGTGCAGCATCTAGTTCTTTCCTGACTCTAAAAATAATGCATGCGCAATTCTCAGATATGAGCATGTTAATGTGTCTCACTAAACCACCACCCAAATTGGGTGATAACCACCTCCAGGGAACAATGGAACAATCCAAGGGGTGGTAGTTGCCCCAGTGTAATTGGGGGTTGCTTTCTATTTGTTCACTTAAAGAAGGCAGATTTCCAGAGGGGTGCTGAATGATTTTTTTTTTTTTCTGAGGAGTCAGTAGGCTAAATGAGTCTGGAAACACTTGCACAAAATGTTCTTTCAGCATTCATCTAAAGGACGAACTGCTGAGGGCAAAATCAAAGCCTTTTCCTTGGTTCACTCAGTTGAGGATTCAATAAAGCATCCTTAACTTCTGGCTCATTATTTTCCTGTTCAATAGATAAAAATTATTAATTTGTACCCTAGGGTGTTTTTTTTTCACCCTTCATACAATTATTTGAAGAGTCTCTTTTGAGAGCATCAGAATTTTGGGTGGTGAAAGGACAAAAGCTGCCCACAGACTCTCTGGCAGGCATTCCCTTGCAAATGGTCTACTTGCCTCTCCTGGGACCTGGGCAGGCTGTTAGAGGATTTGACCAACAGCTCATGACTAATGATACAGGCCTCTGTCTGACCGTGATGTCAGCCTCAAGGGACTGACAACTCTTATTTCTAATCTCTTAAAACACCTCTTAGGATGCCTGCTCTGCTAAAAGCCACCAATCATAAACAAAGCCCAACCACCCTGAGACCGGTGAGAAACGCAAGCAATGTGGGGAAGCCTTGGAGGATGAGATGAGAAGGAGTCGGGGGAAGAGAGGCAAGATCAACAGAGGTTAACTCAGAAGACCCCTAAGCCCCATTCAGTACCACATGCAAAGACAAGCTCCCAAACAAGTCCTGACCCAGAGGATTGTGAAGGAAGTACAATAGTGATTGTTTTGTTTTGTCTTGTTATTGCTTTATAGGTCACACCAGATTATGCTCAGGGGTTACTCCTAACTCTGCACTCAGGAATTACTCCTGGCAGTGCTCGTTTTGACCTTGTGCAAGGCAAACTCCCTACCTACTGTAAAATCGCTCTGGTCCCACAATGGTGATTCTTTTTTTTTTTTAATTTTATTTTTTATTGAATCACTGAGATACAGTTGCAAAGTTCTCATATTTGATCCACCACCAAACCCCCGCATACTCCCCCTCCCACTCCCCCTCTGCCTATGTGGCAGATGTTTTTCACTTTACTCTTTCCTTACTTTGATTACATTCAATTTTCAACAGGGATCTCACTATCATTATTTGGAGGTTTTCCTCCAACAGTCAGACATGTTGGATGGCATCAAAAGATTGTATGTTTTCATTTTTCAGAAAAGGTCGCGCAGCCGCTAACGCTGTCCCAGTCCCACATCCCAGAGCCGTGTTAGTTGCTGTTCATTGTCGCCGGGGCTCCATCTGGAGAAAGTGTACCGGCCGTACCTCCTCTGTCTGGATCCCCAGTGTTGCTGGCCCAGTCTTGGGTCCGGAGCATTCTCCGGCCTCGTTGCTCACCGGAACACCCGGCTTCTTCTCTGTTGAATGTGGCAAGATGGCCCACAATGGTGATTCTTAAGCCACCAAATGTTAAGGTAATATGATGTGGAGTAACAGAGAACTGGAGTGTAAGAGAATAAGCCAAAACAAAGCTGGCCAGAAGCATAATAGACTAGATGGTGGTCTGCAGGAAAAACTTAATGGACTTAGCATGCTTGAACCTGGGACAACGTGATTCCAAACATAGCCAGGAAGACCCCGGAGCACCAAACTTGGAATACCCTGAAAATTTTCAAGTGTGAAAAAAAAAAAATACCTAGACAGAGGCAGGGTACAAGGACAAAAGTTAAAAGTGAAAGCAGACGTTCCCAACAGACTGAGATTTCTGGTCATGTTGATATGGTCGAACCTACAACCAAGTTGGTTTAAAGTACTAAATCTTCCATTCCCATTCAGGGTGATTATGGCATAGTCAGTCCTTCTCCTCTCCGTTTTCTGAGTAAAAGGGAGAGAGGGAGGGAGAGAGGAAGGAAATGTGTGCATTGGGGGGTGGGGAGGAAGGTGGGGAGGAGGGAAATGGAGAAATGAGAGAGGAAAAGCCTCTGAACAAGTGACCCTGCACTAACTTTTTTTTTTTTTTTTTTGCTTTTTGAGTCACACCCAGCGATGCACAGGGGTTACTCCTGGCTCATGCACTCAGGAATCACCCCTGGCGGTGCTCAGGGGACCATATGGGATGCTGGGATTCGAACCCGGGTCGGCCGCGTGCAAGGCAAACGCTCTACCCGCTGTGCTATCACTCCAGCCCCTGCACTAATACTTTCTGATGCTTGAGTTCACAGCTTCCCTCTGGTCCCAGATGAAACATGTCTTTGATCCTTCCTAATGCCTTTGCTAGTAGCAAATAGGCCTAATCCACCTGATAGATGAACAAGGTATCAGACAGCAAACAACACTTTCTAGCATTCTGCTCTCACTCTTCCTCCCAACTCTGTTTTCCAAACCTCTAGGGTCCTATCAGGCGAGTCAGATTCCTGTCTGGAAAAAGGTAGGCATATAGGCATTTCTGTTCCTCCAGTCATGTATGTGGTTATCCCTTCTACTCTGATGCTCAACCTCACTCCTCACCTTCTTGGTATGCTCTGCTCCAGACACTGGATGGGAGGCCAAATAATTTTGGGAACCCCTGAATTAACAAATTTTTTTAGCATTCACCTGAAGGATGAAATTCCTGGGAGACTGAAGAGAGCCAAATCAACACTATTTCCTGGGTCTGCTCAGTTGAGGATTCAGTGAATCACCCTTTACCTTCTGGCTCATTCTGCCGTGTCCTGTCTCATTTGGAAAACAGCTGTTGCAATACCAAGAACTGCCCTACTCCATTGCTGTTTCCTAGGATGACCAGCATTCTAGCTGGAAATTCCTACAAATACTTGATTTTTGCTCTGAGGTTCATCTCTCCATGACAAGAGGGGGAAAAAAAGGGTTCACAGAGTTTGGGAAAGGGGAGCAAATGGAGGTGCCACAATGTGTACGGCGGCTGTCTAGTAGCCCAAGCTTCAGCTTTCCCAGAGATAAGAGCACTTGCATCCACAGGAACAACCTTCCCTGTGAGCATCAGGATGATGAACAAGAAGGCCCAACACATAGAAATGGGACCTAAGTGGGTAACTAAAATCTTCCACAACAAAAAAAGAACTGAAAGCCTAAATTAACACCATCACTCCAAGTACCACTCCCCTGTTACTAGAGCCTTGTAAGTCCAAAAATATTCCACTAATTTCCCTGTTCATAGCAAAGGCAAGAATGTCCCTATAAATGCAATGAAATCTGAAGGCTACAGAAAAGGCCGGCAAGTCAAGAGGATATGCATTTTATAGTAAGTCAAAAACGTCACTGAAACAGGCTCTAGAGATGGCTGCTAGCTCCTTTCCTGGCTTTGCCACTTCCCCCCCCCCCCCCGCCCAAACCTCCCCCTCTGCGAAACAAATGCAATGCTAATGTCCAATAGGGCTATTGTGAAATTCCATAAATAAGATAAATAACAGAGAGTAGAGGCCGCAGCAATAGTACAGTGAGGTAGCTGTCTGCCTTGCACATAGTTGACCTAGGTTTAATCACCAACACCCCCTGCTGGTCCCCAGGGAGCACAGAGTCAGAAGTAAGCCCTGAGAACTACCAGATATGGCCCCAAAACAAAATGAAAGGAGAGCATTTACTGTCTAGCCATGAACAGATTTTGGCACTCTCTGCACGAATAATAATGATGATGATAATATTAATGATAATAGCAGCAATCATGAGGACCAAACCATAACCAGCTTGCTTTCAGGGTTCCCAACTGATAGAGAATCTAGAAAAAAGCAAATTGAGATCATGTAACCAAGCAGCAAAGACACTCTAACTCTGCTGTCTAGCAGAGTCTCAGCTGGGCTGGTGCAGAACCATGACTTGCAAGGAAATGCCTGAAAGCACCTGGGCATAGGCTGCAGGCACGAAAGTACAGGAAGGCAGAATAAAGGAGACAACAATCCTTCCTCTATTCCATCTTTAACAAGAAAAATAAACTAAGGGCCAGAGGTAGTACAGCGGGTAAAGCACTTGCCTTGCATGCAGATGACCCAGATTTGATTCCCAACATCCCATAAGGTCCCCTGAACCCACCAGAGTGATTGCTGAATGCAGAGCTAGGAGTAAGCCCTGAGCATCACAAGGTGTGGTCCAAAATCCAAAGTAAGTAAATAAATAAAAATCTGAAGTCGTTTTATAAGGTCAGAGAAATCATACAGCAGGCAGGGGGCTTAGGCAGGGGGCTTTCTTTGCTTGAACCCAACCTAGTGATTACAGTGTGACCTATAATCAAAAAATAAAATAAAATGTTTAAATAGTTTTAGTAACTTAGAGAAAGAAATGAAACAAATATTAAATTCAATTAAATCAATAATCAAGATATGAACATAACCTGTCATATATTCATTAACAGATAAAGAAAATGGAAAATATAGCAGTATACAGATATATACACACATATATATGTTATGTATATGTGTGTGTGTATATATACATGTACAACATATATATACACACACACACACACACATATGTATACTAATCAAGCCATTTAAAAAAAGGAAATTGGGGCCAGAGCACTAGTACAGCGGGTGGGGAGCTTGACTTGCACAAGGCCAACCCAAGTTCGATACCTGGCATCCCTTATGGTTTTCCTAGCCCACAGGATTAAGTTCTGAGCACAGAGCCTAGAAAAAGTCCAAAAAAAAGAGAAACAAAAAAGACAAATACTACATAATCTATTATATATGGATACTAAAAAAAAAAAAAACTCAGATACAGAAAACATACTGGAGGGCAGCAGGTGGGGGGGCAAAATAAAAAAAGTAGCCACAGGTATAGGTAAAGGTTTCACTAGGAGAAAAACCTTCTAGTTATAAGATAAATTCTGGAATATAATATACAGTATGGTGATTATAATTATCATACTCTACCAAATACTTGAAAATTGCTAGGAAAACAGACTGTAGAAACTGTCAATATAAGAAAAAATGTTTAGGGGCTGGAGCAATAGCACAGCGGGTAGGGCATTTGCCTTGCATACGGCCGACCCGGGTTCGATTCCCAGCATCCCATATGGCCCCTGAGCAATGCCAGGAGTAATTCCTGAGTGCATGAGCCAGGAGTAATCCCTGTGCATTACCAGGTGTGACCCAAAAAGCAAAAAAAAAAAAAATAGAAAGAAAAAGAAAAAAATGTTTAACTGTATGAGTTGAAGGATGTCCATTGAAACTATACAGCTAATAATTTCACAACATATGCATATATAAAATTATCTATTAAATAACTGAGTGTATTAAATGGCAATCACAGTGAAATAAAACCGGACAGGGGAATAAACTACCTTAAGCCTTCAAGTTGCTCAAATGGCCATAAAAATCTTGAAATAAAAAAAATTAATTTATTGGTTTGTTTGCTTTCCAATATCCCTTCAGCTCACAAAAAGGCCTTTTCATAATGGAGTTGGAAGCCAAATTCTCAGAGTCAAGCCAAGAACAATAAGCCTGTAAAAGATGCCCTGTGAATTTTGTTTCACTTAAGATTTTTAGAGATTTTTAAAAAAAAAAAAAGTGGGGGCTGGAGCAATAGCACAGCAGATAGGGCGTTTGCCTTGCACGCGGCCGACCTGGGTTTGATTCCCAGCATCCCATATGGTCCCCTGAGCACCGCCAGGGGTGATTTCTGAGTGCAGAGCCAGGAGCAACCCCTGTGCATCACCGGGTGTGATCCAAAAAGCAAAAAAAAAAAAAAAAAAGTGAAGCACTATTCTGAAAATCCAAAGAATATGAAAATTAATTTTGATTAAAATTCTCTGCATAATTCGTGATTTTTCATCAAAATGCTTAGATGGCTTATCTCCCAGCACATTTAAATATTAATTCATTATAAAATTATGTTGTTTATAAAATTTGCTTTATGGTACTTAATATAATGATCTTGATCAAATACACAAAGCAAAAGGCACTTTTAATAACACATACCATCATAGCACTTACTAATATAAGAAACACTCTTCTTTAAGGACTTACATGGCAGCTGTTTTGTATTCACTCAGTCATTCCCTAGCAACCATCAGTATTCTCCCTTTAGAGTACCTTCACTTATGCTTTTATAATATTCCTTGTGCTCATTCCTTCAAAGGACTTCAGTGTATTCTAAAATACATCTGAGACTACTGAGAAAGAGATGATTCTATAAACAACAAGTAGAAAAGATAATGCCAGCAGCATTTAATTCTTGGCTCAGTAAAGAAAAATAATTATTCAGTGGACTTAATTACTAATTCTGGGAAGAAACATCTGAAGCAAAGCAAAATTGAAAGATCCCAGTGGACGTGGGGTAGGGAAAAAAAAAGAAACACATCATGCATTCATGATGAGATTTGGGAATGAAGTGTCTAAACATGGCTATTTCCAGAGGAGTAAAATATTATATTTTATTATAGCTCTGGTAAGATTGTTACATTAGTACCAAAATATATGGTATTGTTGAATAAAATTACTGCACCATAATACCACCAAAATGACAGTGACCCTTCATCGCTGTCCTTGTGTCACCTCTACTACAGTCCTTGTTCCTCCCGTTCCTCACTCCAGGGTTTGGTAATCAATATTTTCATCAGGGTAGAGTTTGCTATCATTTGAGATTCTTTTCCCTTGTCTGCCTCACTATAGTCTACAGATCTGTATGATCGTCTGGCATATGATCTCTCTCTGACTTATTTTACTTACCATGATACCCTCCAGTTCCATCCACATTTCAGCAAACTAACTGGTTTCTTATTTCTCTTGAGCTATGTAATATTCTATTGTATATACGCCACAACTTCTTTATCCGTTAGAAATGTAGGTTTCTTCTATATCCTGGCTATTGTACTAAGTGCTGCAATGAATATCCGTATGCATTTAACTTTTCCAATTAAGGCTTTTGTATTTGGGGAGAAGATGCCAAGAAGAGGTATTTGAGTCATATGGAAGTTCTATTCTTACTTTTATAATTAGTCTCCAAACTTCTTTCCATAAAGGCTGAGCCATGGTCAGCACGTAAGGCACTTGCCTTGCATGCAGGTGACCCAGGTTCAATCCGTGGCACCACATATGGTCCACTGAGCATCATAACACTTACTCTCCCTCCCAGGAGAGATTCCTGAGCATAGAAAGCCAGGAGTAGGGGCTGGAGCAATAGCACAGCGGGTAGGGTGTTTGCCTTGCACTCGGCCGACCCAGGTTCGATTCCCAGCATCCCATATGGTCCCCTGAGCACCGCCAGGGGTGATTCCTGAGTGCAGAGCCAGGAGTAACCCCTGTGCATCGCCGGGTGTGACCCAAAAAGAAAAAAAAAAAAGAAAGAAAGCCAGGAGTAAAACCCCAGCATCACTGGTGTGACCCAAAAACAAAACAAAAATATTGACCTAGATGGTATTGACCCAGATGGTCAATAGTGGATGAGGGCTCCTGCTCTCCCATCCGCACCAACACTGACTGTTTCCCCGTCTTGTTAATAAATCCCATTTTCACTGACAAAATATCATTGTTGTCTTGATTTGCATTTCTCTGATAACAAGTGATGATGAACACTTTTTCATATGCCCACTGGCCAACAATATTTTTGGGAAAAATATTTATTTCCTCCCCATTTTTTTGGTGGGGTTACTGGTGCCCGCTCGAGTAAATCGATGAACAACGAGATGAGAGTGATACAATGATATTTTTTTTATTATTGAGCTATGTGAGTGCTTTATAGATTTTGGAAAGTATCCCTTTATCTGACACATTGTGTGCAAATATTTTCTCCCATTCATTATAGAGTATCTCTTTATTTTAATCCAATTTTTTTTTGCCTTGCTATGCCTTGCAAAATCTTTCTAGATTGATAGTCACATCTATCTATTTCTGCTTATGTTGTCTTTTTCCCCTAGTATTAAATCACTGAAGATACCTCTAAAGAAAAAAGTGTTTTCTATTCTATCAGGACCCAAGTAAAGTGTGAAACTTTAAGGCAGGAATGTTCCAGTCACACAGAATTCATTATCCTTGTGGCAAACACTTCACACGAGCAAAAAGAAAATTAAATGAAAGGAAAGATCAAAGAGAGGTAATCTTACTCATCTAAACTAGAGCAGTTTATGATCTGACAATCCTCAAGGTAAGGTTCTGCCTGAAATTAAAAACATGTAAAAATTATACTACTGAACGGTGAAAATAGGTCCAGAAAGAAAGATGTCTGAGGAAACAGAGAAACAGTACAATAGGAAGGGACCTGCCTTGCAGACAGCCAACCTAGATTCGATTCCCAGCACCCTACATGATCCCCCAAGCCCTACCAGGAATGATCCCTGAGCACAGAGCCAGATATAAACTCTCAGCATTGTTGGGTGTGGCCAAAAATCTAAAGAAAGTAAAAAGAAAATGAGAGACATCTGGTTTTGTTCATTTTAGAGAAAAATTAATTACGGGACACACTACAAAATTAACTATTAACAAGTATTAGATATTTATAAAAAAGTACAATGGTAGCAAAAGGAAGTGCAGTTAGATATAAAAAGAGATCTACACTTAGCTGGATCCCACAGAGAGGTGCAATACCAGAGGCTATCTATTCTCTTCTAAAAATATCTAAAGGGGGGCTGTAAAAAATACAAAAGTGGGGCTGGAGAGATAGCACAGCGGGTAGGGCATTTGCCTTGCACGCGGCCGGCCCGGGTTCAAATCCCAGCATCCCATGTGGTCCCCTGAGCACGGCCAGGGGTGGTTCCTGAGTGCAGAGCCAGGAGTAACCCCTGTGCATCGCCAGGTGTGACCCAAAAAGCAAAAAAAAAAAAAAAAAAAAATACAAAAGTGCGCACAGAAGGGGTGATGTGATGTGTGGTGTTCGCAGGCTCTCCCCTCTCCCCCCACCCTCTCTCTCTCTCGCCATTCGTGTTCAGTGCTCTCGAGCCGCTGTGTATGTACCGGATCGGGATGGCTCCTCCCTGTGCTCTGCTTCTGTGTGTGCTGCTGTGCTCTCTTCTGTCTATCTCTGTCTCTATCTCTGTCGACTCTCCTCTGGTCTCTTCCGATTTCTTTTCTTCTGATCTCTCTCCGGAGCCCTTCTGCTTCAGTCTCTGGAGCCCCACTCGCTCACTTCTGACTCTGACTCTCACTCTGATTCTCACTTGCTTTGTGCTTTCTTTCCCCTGCTTCTGGCTCCGATGACTCCGATTCTCTTTCACTCTGTGCTCTGCTTCTGTGTCTTCTCTCTGCTTCTGTGCTCTGCTTCTGTGTCTTCTCTCCCCATTTCTGTGCTCTGCTTCTCTGACTTCTCCCTGCTTCTGTGTCTTCTCTCTCTACTTCTCTTATAGTCTTAGTTTATATAATCACATAGGTGGGTTGAACATTAACAATTCAACAAAGAGGGGTAAAACCACTCCTCCAGGAGATTAACAAAATCTCATCTAAGGAGATTACTCTGGATTACTAGGAGATCTGCTTAAGGGCAGGATGCCATCCAGGGTGTGTCACTTTCTTCTTTCTTCAGCTAGTAATCCACTCAAATAGTTATTTTTACTTCTAATATTTCCAGCATCATTCTGTATGAGCACAGTAAGAGATATATCAAACTTAAAAGTTTGGTTCTCCCTAATGACATTTCACTATAATTTCTAGACCACAGTCCTCAGGTCATATTAGTCTTCCTAACCCCAGCAGGGTCCTAGTCTCATCGTTACTTCTGGATTATGACAGCATTTGTCTATGACCATGCTCTCAACTTAAAGTTGAGTATTGTGGCGCTTTGGCCTGGTCCATTTCAATGCCAGGGTAGCTCACAGCTTGCCCTGGGTCCATTTCATCCCTTGTCAGGACCTTGCTTTTCAGGTGCTAGGAACTAAGGGCAACTGAGTTGAGAAAGCAGATGCCCAGGAGTAAGTATTAGTAGAGTCAATCAACTCCCAAGTTACAAAGCATAATATTAACTGTCTTCCTGTCTCCATATGACACTGCTTTAAGGCAAACGAGGTTCCCTGCGGCAAGGATGAAAGGATAAACCCAATGTTATCCTACAAGGGCCCAAGGGTTCTGCACTCTAGTGCCTAGGGCTCAGTCCTGGACTGAACCACATGGTCCCCTGAGCACTGAGGAAGGAAGAGTCCCCAGGTACCACTCAAAAATTTAATAAATTGTTAATTTATTAATAAAAAATAGTAAGTAAATATTCTGCTGTAACAGGCAATATATGATGGTAAGTGCAATTTAAACTCCAAAACATGAACACAGTAGAAATAAATGGCCATCCTAAAAGGACTCCAAATTTCAGATTCATATTTCTATGACAAACTAGGGCAACTATTCTACAGCATTTTCTAAGCTAAATCTGGATTAGTAAAACTAGGCATTTTCAACACTAAGTAGGTAAATTAAGACCTAACGCTACAGATCCAGTATGGAAACTGCTAGCCATGTATGTTACTAGGCACTTGAGTATGGTTAGTTTGAATTGAAATAAATGTGTTGTGAGTATGTTTAGAGATTTACTTTTTTTTTTTTTGAGATTTACTATTTTGAAAAATGTAAAATCTGAATATTTTAGATATACTAGATTAAATTAAGATCCACTTTCAAAGTTTATTTAACAGGACTGGATATGTGGCTCAGTGGTGCAACAATTGCCTGGTCCAGGGTTCAATCCCCAGGACCAAGCAAACAACATTCAATGTACTTGTTTCATTTTCCTTTTTTTTCTTATTATGGCTTCCAGAAATTTTAAGTGCTCTAATTTGTGACTTGCAACATACTTTTGCTGGCCAGCATAAACATCCCAATTAAAACCAACAGTGAGGGGGCTGGAGTGATAGCATAGCAGGTAGAGTGTTTGCCTTGCACGCGGCCGCGGCCAACCCGGGTTTGATTCCCAGCATCGCATATGGTCCCCTATGAGCACTGCCAGGAGTGATTTCTGAGTGCAAAGCCAGGACTAACCCCTGAGCATCACCGGGTGTGACCCAAAAAGAAAAAGAAAAAAAAACAGACGCTGAGACAGTTTGAGATAAAACACAGTGTTGCTTTTATGCAGCTAAATATATACAAATATAAGCAGAAGAATAAGGAATTCAAAGTAAATGGTATTGATGGAGCATTTAGAATGTTCAAGGGCAGTAGCAGTGGTTACTATACTGTTGTAAGTAAAGGATATGTTGCAACTGCAGATTCCCACCCCTCACCACACCATTATATCTCCAAGACTCCTCCTCTCCCACATGGGTCTACCTTTTTGGGCTTTGTTTTGTTCTAGGGGATAAGAAGAGTGTGAAGGAGCCTTGGGCCATGTGCTATTCTTGGCTCTGTGTTCAGGAATGACCTTTAGTGGTGCTAGAGGGACCATACATGGTACTAGGGACTGAAGTGGGATCAGCGGCACACAGGTGAGCAAGCACCTTAATCCCTGTGCTATCTGCCCCATTCCTACCTACCTTTGATGAGCTCTGGCTTGTACGTCTTCCGCAGCTGCTCCAAGAAGCTGTTGTAGAAGCTCTCCGCCTGCTCTGTGGGCATTGCCAAGTGGAAGTCAGGCTTGTTCCCCTTGAGGACACATTGCAAGGTGAACTGGCTAACACACAGCACCTCATACTGTTTGTCCATCACACTCTTCGACCAGTGTTTTCCACTCTCATCCTCAAATACACGCAGGTTTAAAATCTTTCGGACCCTATGAGTGAAAAATAACAGTGAAAGCTACCTGAAGAATTACAAGTGCCCTGCTCATAAGGCATTTTCCTTCCACAAAGCCAATGTGGTTCAATTCCCAGCACCTTATATGGTCCCCCGAGAACTGCCAGGAGTGATTCCTGAAAGCAGAGTCAGGAATAAGCCCTGAGGACAGCCATGCATGGCCAACACACACACATACGAATTGTTGGTGTCCTGAAACTCAGTACCCACCAATGTTATTGGCATTCTGCCAAATAAAAGCTAAAACCATCACTTATAGGAGGCATATCCTTCAGCAAGTTCCATATTCACTGGATAGCTTCCTTATGTGTACTATGGGGTAAGTAATAATGCTATTCCAGAGTGTTGTGTGCGAGTTCCTTCTTTTTCTTCTGTCAGTCCCTCCAATTCCGCAACTGCTAGAGGAAAATGGAGCTCCAACAGAACCACTCATTAACTGCCCTTTTGGTGCTATGTTAAAACATAGGTCTCATTTGAACTTTTCTAGACTCTATATTTACAATGATATAAATTGTATCCTTTTTGTATTCAGCTACTCAAAATGATCTTAGGAGAAGCCAGAGAGATGTTCAGAGGTTAAAGTACATGTCTGCCATGCAGTTAACCCCCAGTTCAATCCACAGTAACATATGGTGCCCCAAGCATGGCCAGGTATGATCTGAGGATCCCCAAGCTCTACAGGTGTGATCATGGAGGCCCCAGAGTATGCCATGGTGACCCATATGGTCCCTGATACCACAGGACCCAAAGCAACACTATATGCTCAGGCCCTCACACTGAGCTGTCCAGGCCCATTGTCCTGAATTGTCAGGATGAGATCCCACACCTCATAAGCATCACATCCTCCACCAAATGAAGATCTGAGGAAATAAACTACAATTTGACAACTAAGCCACATGCTCCTTAAGAATCAGAAGGGCACACTCCCTGTACATGTGGCTGATTAAGGACTTCCTCGGCAAGAAAGAGGACCAGGTAACATGAATATGGTCAGATTTGAGAAATATGACAAAGAATTATCTGTACAAAAATTCAAATTTTGGAGCCAGACAGATAGTACAGTGGGCGGGGCCTTGCACAGAGCCCAATGGTTCCAATCCCAGCACTGTAGATGGTGCCCTGTGCCGCACTGAGTGATCCCGAGAGCAGAGCCAGTAATCTGAGTAGACAACAGCAAGGACAGTTGGGTGTCACTCCAAAACTAAACAAAAACTGAAACTGCACCACTTGAAAGCCACTTTTTTGAATGATGCTAGAAACATATTCAAGCACATTACATGGAGTAATTGACTAACTAAATGGACACCCTATGTGGTGGGCTCTTCCCATACCTTTGCTTTATGTGAAGTCACGCCTCTAGATCTCCTAAACTATTACATTCAGAGCCCCTTTTTCAATTATCACACAACTCATCTGACTCTGAGTAGACAGAAAATTTCTGGTAAATCACACCAGGCCAGAGAAATAGCTCAAAGGACTGGCGCACACACCTGGCATATGCAATACCCCGGGTTCGATCCCTAGCACCACATGGCTCTCGAACACCAGCAGGTTTAGTCCCAAAGTCCCTCAGCATCTCTAGGATAGAACCCTGAAAGCAAGCACACTAATAAAACATCATCATCCTGAACTGAGTATGGGCAGTCCCACTGCTCACCAATGCACTGGCAGGAGCTAGGTTTCAAGTCTGATTTTTAATCTAACACAAAAGGAACAACTGGGCACAGTTATACCCAAGAAGCAGAACAAACAGATCCAAGCACAGGATATGGATGTGCAACGTGGTGCTGGCAAGAGGGCTGAATACAAGGAGAGGCAACTGCCAGAACCTAAGAGAGTCAGTTGGACAACAAAAACACAATCCCCTCTCTTTGCCAATGAACAGTGCCAGCCTTCTGGTAAGGCAGCCTGGGTTCGAGTTCAGATTCAGGGTTTGTGTGTGTGTGTGTGTGCATCAACTCAGAAAATCAGGGGATTTTTAAATTTTATTTTTATAAGGTTGTTCACAATAATTGATTACATTCAATATTTCAACACCAATCCCACCACCATTACACCTTCCCGCCTCCATTATTTGGATGTGTCCCACCACACTCAAGCCTGCCCCCCAGGCAGATGCAAGATAATTTATTTTGTATTGCTTGTTATGAATAGTATAAAATGTCTGTAAAGGTCTATCTCACAGTGATTCAACAAAAAGCAAAAAAAAAATAATAATAATAATAATATGAGACGTCAGCCATGCGCTCCTGGATTTGTAAAAATTAATATAACTGGGGTCCAAAGCCATCCCTGTAGCGAGCTCCTTGGTTCCAAGATTCATTTGTGAATCTCTGGATCATGACCTTTAACACGCTTGAATGGTACCCGGAGGCATTTCATGGGCATGATAGTCAGTGCCCCGGAGGGCGGGGAGATGGAAAGGGACAGCTCAGTCCCAACCCCATGAGGCCTGGCGTTTTCAGTCACTGGTCCCATATGGCTGGTTTTTTAAGTGGATTTATTCTCTGGCACGGGCCCAGGACAGGCCTGTGAAGATCTGCCGTGAGGGTGGCGGCAATTAGGAGAACCAGTTTTTTTCTTAACTGTCCTCTCATGCCTTTAAGAGTCAGCCATAGGCTCAGAACAACTCTCCTATACATAGAGAGAGAGAGTGTTGTGTACTCCACCAAACTTCACTGTTGGAGCTATGCACAATGGGCAGGCAAAGCATGGGACAAAGCTATCAGAAACCAAATTCAACTTGAGTACCAGACCCTGTGTGTACGATGAACAACTTGGAGGTTTTAAAATGTGTGAGTCCTGCACAGGTTATAATTGCTCAAATTTAAAAAAACAGGTGAAGAAATGCTTGGGTTTTGCATTTACAGAATGGTTGGCAGATAAAAGCAAAATGGGACAGAGGTTGTCTGCTCCTGTTCTGCTGACATTGTTGGTGATTTGTAACAAATCTCTCTGCCTTGGCCTCCTTCGATATGGGCCAAGGAGATGGCTCAAAGAGCTGGAGTTCATGCTTTGTATGCAAGAGTCCTGGGTTCAATCCCTGACACTGCACAGTCCCCAGAAACACTCTGGGAATAAATACCTAAGCACCAAATCAGGAGCAACCCCTGAGCACTACTCTGTATGGCATGAAAACTAAAACCCCAAAAAGTATTTACTTTAAAGTAAGCATAAAGGTAACCAAACTATATTAAATACAACATACGTAAAAGTGACATGTTCTCTATGGAGACACAAAATACTATGGAAGTTCCCAGAATGGATATACTGATAAAACAAACATAGAAAGAACCAACACATATACCAATCAAATAGCAATAACTCAGATGTGTGCATCTTGGACCACAGTGATATTACAGAGGGCTGGCGAGCATGTGCTGGATGTGGAGGCCCAGGTTCAATGATCACACTACTGTAAGTGGCCCCACACATTATCCCAGGAGCACACCCCCTGGCACCACTGGGTATGGCCCTCCCCAACCAAAAAAAAAAAAAAAGAAATCTGCATCTTACATGTGTTCCAGCTCCTTCTGTGTATCTTCCAGAGAAATACCCAGTAACACACAAATGCCCTGTCCAATGGCACTTATCTGCTCACCGGCAACTAAAGAGGAAACAAAAGAGAGAAAGAAGATTCAAAACCAAAAGGCTCCTGAAGCATCTTAAGTAACCGTAAAGTTTAGGCATCACACACTTCTTATAACTTCTTTGGCAGTCAGTAAGTATTCAAAAATAAAACGAGTTACATAAACGGAGAATCAGAATTAATGTTTATTGTTTTGTTTCATGGACATGCCCAGCTTGTTCAGGGCCAGTCCTGGCAGCACTATATATGGAGTGCTGGGGCACCTTCCCCACTATACTCTCTCTCCAGCTCTTTAACGTCCATTCTGATTTTGTACCTGGAATGAGTGAGTCACAAAGTGAACAACCAGGGGCTGAAGTAATAGTACAGTGGATAGGGTGTTAGCCTTGCACACGGCCAACCTGGGTTCGATCCCTGGCATCCTATATGGTCCCCCAACTACCACCAGAAATAATTCCTGAGTCCAGAGCCAGGAGTAACCCTTGAGCATTGTTGGGTGTGACCCAAAAAAGAAAAAAAAAAAAAAAGTGAACAACCCGTAAAACAAGATTTTAGGGCCATATTTTTATCTGTGTTACCTTGATTAAGATGCCTGAAACTTCCTATAAGCAAGTGTATCCATCTGTTAAAAACTAAGTACTTGTTTTCTCCCAGCGAATTCAGTTCACCTATAGTAATTCTCAGAAAATCAATACCTGTTTTTACTGGAAATCTGATAACACAATAGACAGCATAAAAGGGACACATTTATGCCATAAAAGCAAAGAAATTATGTTTCTATTTTATCACAGAGAAGCAAAATATACATAAAAACCACCATTTATATATCAAGTTTTAAATTGCCAACTTCTAATTCCCAGCTTAGCAAAGTCTAAGTCAATGTTTGCCAAATCTAGGGACTTTTTTGGTGGGAGGACATGAGTTTTAAAGTGTTTTTAACTTATTGAGAATAACTATTTTCATCAATATTAAATTAAAACATCACTGTCATCCCGTTGCTCATCGAGTTGTTCGAGCGGGCACCAGTAACATCTCTCAATGTAAGACTTATTGTTACTGTTTTTGGCATATCCAATACGCCACGGGTAGCTTGCCAGGCTTGGCCTCGAGGGCACAATACTCTCGTTAGCTTGCCAGGCTCTCCGGGAGGGGCGGAGGAATCGAACACGGGTTGGGTGCGTGAAAGGCGAATGCCCTACCACTGTGCTATCGCTCCAGTCCTAAATTAAAACATATTAACATTTATAATTATAAATTGTAGCACTGTAGCACTGTCATCCCGCTGTTCATCAATTTGCTCAAGCAGGCACCAATAACATCTCCATTGTGAGACTTATTACTGTTTTTGGGATATCGAATACACCACGGGTAGCTTGCCAGGCTCTGCCATGCAGGAGGGATACTCTCTGTAGCTTCCCGGGCTCTCCGAGGAGGATGAAGGAATCGAACCTGGGTGGGCCGCATGCAAGGCTAACACCCTATCCGCTGTGCTGTTGCTCCAGTCCTATAAATTATAGCATAATCAATAACTATAAATGTTAACAAATGTAATATTTATCATGTTTAAATTTATATTAATATTGAATTAAAACATAATATTAATGTTTTAGGTGTGTAATTACTGCACCACACCCACCACCAGAGCTAATATCCTTCTACCGTCCCTCAGCCCCTTCTCTTCTGCTTCACACGTCAACTTTCCAGATCCTTTTGAACCATTCACATACACCACACACACAAAAAACTCTCATCACCTCACACCAGTGAGACTGACACATCAAGATGTGTACAAACACCCAGTGCTGGCAGGGATGGGGGCAGGGACAGAAACCCTCTTCCACTCTTGGTGGCTCAGCCTCAGTGGAAATAGTATGGAGATTCTTCAAATGTTACAAATGAGCTTCCTCGGGGCACAGATGTAGTGGGTGTATCAAATTGACAATCGATTCAAATAAATAATGAAAAGAAGTTAATGCAAATAAATCACAGTATCACTGTCATTCCGTTGTTCATCAAATTGCTCAAGCAGGAGCCAGTGAAGTCTCCATTCATCCCTGTTGTGTGTGCTAGTGTAGTCCGATGGCGTATTAGGGGCTCTTTCAGGGTCAGGGGAATGAGGACCGACCGTCATCGTTACTGTTTTTGACATATCGAGTACACCAGAGGTAGCTTTCCAGGCTCTGCTGTGCAGGCGGGATACTTATATACACACACGTATGTGTGTGCATGTGTTGGAGGAATGAGTGCATGGCTGAATCTATGAGTGAATAAACGTCATCTTGGCAAAATCCTTTGGTGATCAAACTGCTATTGTTTTCCTATTTTGCTTTGTGCATGAGAGAACTAAGGCTCAGGGAGGGCGGAGGACTTGGCCAGTCACGCCTGAGACTCATGGCCAGGTCCCTGTCTCTCCACCAGAGGCTCTGTCTTCCCTGGGCCAGAAGGGCAACAATTCTGCTGCAATCATGGTGAAACACTTCCTGATTTCCTTATTCTTCTATGAAAGCTGGACGCCTTTTACAATTCCCCCAGAGCCGTGTTTGTCCTGCCGTGGCTCTGCCTTCCCTGGATTTGTTCTTTTTTTTTAATTTTTTGGCTTTTTGGGTCACACCTGGTAATGCTCAGAGGTTAATCTTGGGGATGGTAGATACAAGGGCCAGGGGGACTGCCCATAGCTGGAAGACTGTTTCATGAGTGGAGGGGAAAAGGCAGATGGAATAGAGAAGGGGTCACTAAGAAAATGATGGCTGGAGGAACCAGTTGGGATGGGAGATGCATGCTGACAGTAGATAATGGACCAAAAATGATTACCTCTTAGTGTCTGTGTTGCAAGCTATAATGCCCAAAAGTAGAGATAGAGTATGGGGAATATTGTCTGCCATAGAGGCAGGGGGAGGGTGGGAAAGGGAGGTATACCTGGGATACTGGTGGTGGGGAATGTGCACTGGTGGAGGGATGGGTGTTTGATCATTGTGAGATTGTAACCCAAACATGAAAGCTTGTAACTATCTCACGGTGGTTCAATAAAATTTAAAAAGTTAAAAATAAATAAATAAATAAATAAATAAATAAAAGGTTAACCTAGGGTCTGCACTCAGGAATTACTCCTGGAGGTGCTCGGGGGACCATATGAGATGCTGGGGCTCGATACTTGGTCAGCTGTGTGCAAGGCAAACGCCTTACCCACTGTGCTATTGCTCCGGCCCCTGACCTGGATTTTTCTTACAATGATTTTCTGGACACATCTCCTGTTGACAGTAATGACTTTTCTCTTCCTAAGATGGCATGCTGGGAAGCAGTGTGCCATGGTGGTTATGAACTCTCACTTTGAAGAAAGAGCTGGTGTCAAATCCCAGCCTTCGTAAAGAATTATTCAGACCTAGGGCAAGTCACCTTACTTCTCAGTGCCTCAATTTTCTCACTGAATGGGAATAACTCTAGCATTTAATTTATGGAGTTGTTGTATAGACTGAATAAAATAGTGCATGTGAACTACATGGCACAAGTACTCAGAATAAAATAGTATTCTGAAAGTCTTCATGAACAATGGTTTGGAAACCATTGCCAGCATCTCAGGGGCTGCTCCCAGAGATGGTGGGAAGAATCACAAGGTGACAGATTTCAAACCCAGGGCTTCTGTATGAAAGCTCCAGTCCTCTGGCCCCTTTCTTCATACACAATGGAAGAGGGCAGAGAAGATGGTTTGATTGCTTGGTATCTGCCAATCCAGTATCAAAGATTTTTCGACAGTCTTTTGTTTCATCTTCATGATGGCTCTGTGAAGGAGCATTATTCTCTTCTTCGCCAAAAGGAGGAAACTGGCTGAAGACACTCCACCATACAACTGGTAAGGACTCCAAAGTTCATTTTCATTCCATGACTTCATGATGCCCCTGGTTATCTATTTGCCATTGAGCTTTGATAAGCTGTATCTTGTGTGTACTTTTTTCCAATGTATGATTTCCCTACTGGAGTTTAATTATACTTTGTCAAGCAAATGCATGTATTTAAATCCATAAATCTTGTCTCTCACAAAACATACGATTTCTTGAATTGGCAGATATTTTTCATCTCATCAGACGTAAGAAAACATGGGGGCTAGACAGAGATCAAAGGGCTGGGGTCCATGCTGTGCATGCAGGAGACCAGGCTTGATCCCTGCAAGCACCATTACAAGTTAAACCCCGCCCCCCTCAAGAAAATACAAAAACAATAACAAGATTTGGGGCAGGAGAGATAGTACAGGGATTGAGGCACTTACTTTTCATGCAGCTAACCTGGCTTTAAATCTCCACACCACATCTGATCCTTGTGTGTACTGCCAGGAATAACCCGCTAAGGACAGCCCTAACTAACTCGCCTGCCCAGAACTTTGATTTAAAATTTGGTGGCACGCCGGCTGATGACGGGAAATAATCATCCTTTTCGGTTTTTTTCCCTTTGTCAGACAGCGTGGCGATTACTAAACAGGCGTGAACTCGGTGGCGCGGGGCAAGGGGGAAAAAGAAAAGTTATGTAACAAACAGCAGGACTTAATATTTCTATATTCTTAGCAATGGAGAACTATCTAATGCCTCATTGGCAATAGGACTGTCTTTTTCTTTTTGGGGGGAAACCCCAGCAACGGTAGTGAGTTGTGTGTTGAAACATGGAATGTAATCGAGATAAGCATAAATGAAGTGAAACTTATCACATACAAGGGTGGGGACTAGGGAGGTGGGAGGGGGCGGCAGATATACTGGGGGGGTTGGTGATGGAAGATGGGCACTGGTGAAGGGAAGGGTGTTTGAATATTGTATAACTGACATAATCCTGTGAACTTTGTAACCCTCCACTTGGTGATTCAATAAAAAAAAAAATAATAAAAAATAAATAAAATAAAATAAAATTTGGTGGCAATCCCAGAACGGATGACTGGTTGAGGAAACTTTGGTACATCTATACAATGGAATACTATGCAGCTGTTAGAAAAAAGGAGGTCAAGAATTTTGTAGTTAAGTGGATGGGCATGAAAAGTTTCATGCTGAGTGAAATGAGTCAGACAGAGAGAGACAGACATAGAAAGATTGCACTCATCTATGGTATATAGAATAACAGAGTGGGAGACTAACACCCAAGAACTGTAGAAATAAGTACCAGGAGGTTGACTCCATGGCTTGGAGGCTGGCCTCACGTTCTGGGGAAAGGGCAACTCAGAGAAGCGATCACCAACTATATTGTATTCGAAGGCCATGTGGGGGAAGGGAGTTGCGGGCTGAATGAGGGCTAGAGACTGCGCACAGCGGCCACTCAACACCTTTATTGCGGGGCCGTAGAAGCTAAATAGAGAGAACAGAAGGGAATGCCCTGCCACAGTGGCAGGGTGGGGTGGGGGGGAGATGGGATTGGGGAGGGTGGGAGGGACGCTGGGTTTACAGGTGGTGGAGAATGGGCACTGGTGAAGGGATGGGTTCCCGAACTTTGTATGAGGGAAGTATAAGCACAAAAGTGTATAAATCTGTAACTGTACCCTCACGGTGATTCTCTAATTAAAAATAAATAAATTAGCCCTTTGGATCCGGCTGCGGAGCGAGCATGATGGAAGAGCCCAAGGGAGCGCCCTTGGACTCCAGGCAGCCCACTGAACTAATTCCGGCATGGGACCAGAGACCCCACAGTGCGCTGAAACAGTGGGAACCGGGCATCCCCCAATTCTTTTAACCTGTCTCTCTCTCTCAACTCCTCCCTCCTGAGCACAGCGCAGGATCCGCGGTTTTCCTGACCGCAAAATGGAGCCGGCGATCCAGCTGAAACAGGACGCTTTCGCGCGCTTGCGGGAGACCCCAGGGGGCGGGGGCGGCGACCCCCGCCCACCGCAGATAGATATTTAAACCCACCTCCCCCACGTGTGCTTCCCTTTGGATCCGGCTGCGGAGCGAGCATGATGGAAGAGCCCAAGGGAGCGCCCTTGGACTCCAGGCAGCCCACTGAACTAATTCCGGCATGGGACCAGAGACCCCACGGTGCGCTGAAACAGTGGGAACCGGGCATCCCCCAATTCTTTTAACCTGTCTCTCTCTCTCAACTCCTCCCTCCTGAACACAGCGCAGGACTTCTCCATCTTATGAGCACCATAAAAGGGTAAAAGTTTGTAGTGATGTTATTTCTGGTTGTACTTTCCCTGGACTTTATACAGAAACCCAAGACCTAATGTCATCTTAGCATCAGCAATATGTAATATGTCCCTTTTTAATGGGTCGGACTTTTGTGGGAGATCCTAACAAGAATAGTAAGTCTGTTGCTGAAATATTGAAGGCAATCAAAACGGTAGCCATCTCTCTAGACTAAACTAAGCTATATCCCCACGCCAGCTGAGAAGAAATTTTCTTCTTTCTCGGGAAGAAACGCGGCGTGTCGTCAACTACAGTGTGATGTCCATTAAGCAAACAGACCTGGTGGCGTGGGAATGGGATATAAGGGGAAAAATTATGTACATGGAACAGTGGGACGCTGGTGGAATCTCGAGCCGGAGCCGATACCAGCGCAAGACCTTCGGTTCCAGAAACTGCTTGCAGACACTCTACTAGTCTATCAACTAAGCCAGAGCCCCACGTCTGCTGATGACGGGAAATAACCATCCTTTTCGTTTTTTTTTTTTCCCTTGTCAGGCAGCGTGGCGATTACTAAACAGGCGTGAACTCGGTGGCGCGGGGCAAGGGGGAAAAAGAAAAGTTATGTAACAAACAGCGGGACTTAATATCTCTATATTCTTAGTAGTGGAGAACTATCAAATGCCTCCTTGGCAATAGGACTGCTTTTCTTTTTTGGGGGAAACCCCAACAACGGTAGTGAGTTGTGTGTTGAAACATGGAATGTAATCGAGATAAGGCATAAACGAAGTGAAACTTATCAAGTACAAGGGTGGGGACTGGGGAGGTGGGAGGGGGCGGCAGGTATACTGGGGGGGTTGGTGATGGAAGATGGGCACTGGTGAAGGGAAGGGTGTTTGAGAATTGTATAACCGACATAATCCTGAGAACTATGTAACCCTCCACATGGTGATTCAATAAAATTAAAATAAATAAATAAATAAATAAAAATAAATTAATTAAAAAAAAAAATTTGGTGGCAATGGGGTCAGAAAGATAGTACAGCAGGAAGGGCACTTGCCTTGTATGCAGCTGACCTGGGCTGAATTCCCAGCACTACATATGGTCCCCTGAGCACTCCAGAAGTGATCCCTGTGCACAGAGCTAGGAATAAGCCCTTGAATATTGCGGGTGGTGGGAATATTCATATATTTACATTTTATTTACACAAATATTTATTTATGTAAATAAATACAAAGAAACAAAACTATCTGGCATACTTATCAAGACTTTTATTAGTTATTACTTTTATTAGTTATGGGGCCAGAATAATAGTACAATGGGTAGGGCCTTGCACATGGCCAACCTAGGTTTGAACCCAGTTTCAGATGGTCCTGTAAAACACACCAGGAGTGATCTCTGAGTGCAGAGCCCTAAGAAAAGCTGGGTATGGTCCCAAAACCTAAATAAACAAATCTTTTACTATTACAAGTAAATTAATTTTCATAGCCAAGTGTAACTCAAAAACCAAAAAAAAGAAATCTTTAATTATTACAACTAAATTAATTTCTACAGTAGAAAACTTGAGAATTATCATTTTAGACAAGACTACAGGGAAAGCTTGAAAAATTATTTAGTCACTTTCCAAAATGTTAATCAAAGACATTTTCCCAATTAACGCATTCAAGCCCAACCATTTTCATGATTCTCTCCCCAATCCTGACTTCCATAGAATCCTATTTTATGATTCTATTGGGATTTTTAGTTGCTGTTGCTAAATGATGGAACATGAAAGTTATTGTAATATTCCATCTGTGTAACCAAATGAATATCTGAAATGTTCCATAATAAAGCTTTTCAAGTTAGATTGCAACAATAACCAGGCCACAGCATCAAAATGTGTCGAACTTGAAAAGTGAATCATTCACATAACAAAATACAACTCCTAATATTTCTACTTTATCCCAAACATAAAATAGGAAGTGACACTTTAAAACCCCTGAAATAAAATGCAATTTAAGTACAGCCACTTTTCATGGTGGGCCAAATTTTGAAGGAATCAGGAAATCTTTCACTGCAATTCACTAAAAGGCTTGACTGGGGCTGGACGATAGCACAGCGGGTGGGACGTTTGCCTTGGCAGCCAAGCAGGTTCAATTCCCAGCATCCCATATGGTCCCCTGAGCATTGCTAGGAGTGATTCCTGAGTGCAGAGCCAGGAGTAACTCCTGTGCATTGCCAGGTGTGATCCAAAAAGCAAAAAAGAAAAAAAGAAAAAAGGCTTGATTAACAGAAAGCACTAAAAATCCCATTCTATTAACATCAAATTAATAACATCTTCACATAGTTAACAGTCTTTAGTTAAATTCAGGTGGGTTTGCTTCTAAGAGCACACAACATAAATAGTAAACTAAAATTACTCAAAGTCTAATCAGAGAATCACAGACTACTGTATTTCCAATAATCTAGATCAACAGGATGCAAAGTTCAGGAGAGAAAGGATCAAACTTAAACTCTCACGAGGCCGGAGCATGTCGATCCACATGGTACCTGCCTTACAAGCTCGAGACCCTGGCATGGATGCCCATTACTGCCCCAGAACCCCCAGTGTCATCCCCAGACAAGATCCTCAGCACCCCAACAACCACGTGTGCAACCCATGTCACACCACAACCAAGCACAAAAACTAAACAAACATGTGATGCCCAACGCACGGACACTAGAGAAAGGTGAGGGAAAGGACTCTCTCCTTTACTTACTGGAAATGGCCACATAAACCAAATTATTTTCAAGCCAAAAAAAGTAGTTTCATCCATGACTTTTTGTAGTGAACTTAAAAATTAGCTGAAATATGCTGAAACATGATTAAAATTCAACAAATGGAGGGGCCGGATAGATAGTAGGGAGCGAGTGAGAGTACACCAGGTAAGCGCTTCTCATTCCTGGTTCCAAGCATCCCCAGGAGTGATCTCTGAGCACAAAACCAAGAGTCAGCCCTGAGCAGTCAGGTGTGGCCCCAAAACCAAACTGAAATCGATTGTCAGTATTGTCAGTATCCTATTCCCTCTTACTCCAGAACCATATCCAGGGGCTGGCGCGATAGCACAGCGGGTAGAGCGTTTGCTTGCAAGCGGCCAACCCGGTTGATTCCCGGTTGATTCCCAGCATCCCATATGGTCCCCGAGCACCGCCAGGAGTAATTCCTGAGTGCATCGCCCCAGAAAGCAAACAAAAACAAATACATATCCAAAAACCGTTAAGCTATCAGCACAAAAATCACTAAACAAAGTTGAAAATAATCTTGGGGGTCTGATGTTTCCTCGTGAGACTGCATTGTTTTTAGTGTATAGTTCTGTGGACACATGAACACATTTGGTGTCGGCTGAAAAGTTGGACAACAAGGATACCTAAACTGGGCAGAAACATCATGGCTCTGCCAACACCAGGAGAGAGCAGCTCCCTCCCCGGGGGGTGCGGGGGAGGGCGTGCTCCCTCGGGGTGGGGGGGCGTTCGTGCGGCTCTTGAGCAAAGATGAACCGACCAGCTGTGCCGCTGGCTCCGTGCCCTTAGTGTCGCTATTTTCTCGGCGCGTGTGTTTCAAACGGTTCGGAGTGGCGGGGCCGGCTGCTCCCGGCGGGGGTCGCGGCCCTGGACACCGCAGACCACCGCAGCCCAGCCCCTCACAGCTGCCGCCGGCGGGGCGACCCTACCCGCGACCGGGAAACCCGCCCGTGTCGCGGAAGCCCCGGGCCGGCGACAGCGCGGCGGGCGGCGTCTGCGCGGCACGCGGCAGCGGGTCTGCCCCGGCCCCCCGAGTCCCCGAGCGGCCCTGCGCACCGCCGGAGTGACAACGGGGACCTGACAAAGCGGCCGGGAGCCCGACGGCGCGCCCGGAAACGCTCCTACGCGCCGCTGCGGCCAACCCTCTCGGGAACGCGCCCCGGGTCCGAGCGCGCGGGACACACGAACCCGGGGACGCCGCGGGGCGGACCCCGGGGCCGCGGGGACCCGGCCGGACCCGGACAAAGCCGAGCCCGGGCCAGGGTGGCTCCTCCCGCGCCCGGCCCCGCCCGACTGACCTGTGACGCTGGCCCGGGTGACGCGCTGTACCACGGCCTTCATGGCGGCGACGCGGCGAGCCAGCGCGAGCGCCGCGCCCCTTCCGGCCGCGACCGCCGAGCCGCCCGGAGCCGCGCCCCCTGCGGGGCACTCCCGGAAGCGCGCGCCGCGGCCCGGCCCGACGGCTCAGCAGCCACGCCCAGCCGCGGGGGGGGGGAGGGGTGCCCACGTGCTCCAGCGCGGCCTGGTTCCCCCCCCACCCCCGACCCAGCCAAGCCCGAGGCCACGCTTTCCCCTGACCTGGAAACGTTATTTATGTCCTTCATTACCCACTCTCATCCCCACGCCTCAAAGCCGGTCATCCTAAATTCTCATCTTGTCCTGACCCTCTTCCTGTGTGCCCCTTCTTTTTTTTCCTTTCCTCTGCCCCAGAACCCCAGATTCTTTAGCCTCTTGCTTGGATGACTTCTCAAAAGCCAACTAGAACAGGATGGGCTCCATTTATGTATTACTTGATTTAACAATATTGTGGTAGTACTCTCCTCTCTCTCTTCTCTCTCACGTCTCACTTTTATCTCCTCTCTCTCTCTCTCTCTCTCTCTCTCTCTCTCTCTCTCTCTCTCTCTCTCTCTCTCTCTCTCTCTTGCTTCTCTCTCTCTCTCTCCTTCTCCCTCTCTCTTTGTCTCTCTTTTTGGAAGCAACCCACTCAATCAAATAGTTCTTAGGATTGTTTCTTTATGCCTTCACTTTTTTCTGAAGTCACCCATGTCACATAAAACATACTTTTAATTAAGTTTATTCCGTTACAACTAAAATGTAACACAGTAAAGCAAATTCAGTACATTTATTTGCCTTCTCTTGTTAATACTTATCAGTTTAAGTTACAAACACTGCCAAGGAAGTTTTCCCTAACTGTACTCCAGAAGTGAAGAACAAGGAACTGTCCCTTGGTCAGAAAAGACTATAACAAGTAGGCATCCAGGCATCCTTGTGAAGAAACAAATGAACATCATCTGCTACTTACCTTGTTGTGAGAAGATACAATGTCAGTTTTTGTGGCATTGCTGCCCAAAATATACAATTTGAATGCAATCATTTTAATAATCAGAGAAGCCTAAGTTCAGGAACTTTCTACAAAACAGGATTCTCAAAAATGACAGGGAAAAGAACATGTATGTCCCCAGAATGTAGCTGAGCCGCAGAGCACCCACTTTGCATATGTTTGAGGCGGCACGCTTTTGCCTCCCATTGCCAAGGGGACCCCAGCACTCTGATGTGATCCCTTAGCACCAGCACAATGTGGGACCCTCTTCCCCATCGACAACAGTCAAATGTGTGAGTCCTGGCACTGCAGCAAGAAAAGGAAAGGGAAAGAAAGAGAGAAAGAGAAAGGAAAGGAAGAGGGGAAGAAAGGAAAAAAGAAGGGAGAAAGGGAGGAGGAGGGATAAGGAAGAAGGAATGAAGGGAGGGAGGGAAAGAGAGAGAAAGAGAAAGAGATAAAGAGAATGAAAAACATAAAGAGAAAGGAAAGGGAAACGTCACTGTACTGTCACTGTCATCCCATTGCTCATCAATTTGCTCCAGCGGGCGCCAGTAACGTCTTCATTGTGAAACTTGTTGTTATTGTTTTTGACGTATCAAATAGGCCACGGGGAGCTTGCCAGGCTCTGCCGTGCAGGCGAGATACTCTCGGTAGCTTGTCGGGGTCTCCAAGAGAGGCGGAAGACTCAAAGCCGGGTCGGCCACATGCAAGGCAAATGCCCTACCCACTGCACTATCTCTCCAGCCCAGATAAAGAGAAAGGAAATAAAAAGAAAGAGGAAGGAAGGAGGGAGGAGGGAAGGAAGGAGAAAAAGAGAAAGGAAATAAAGAGAAAGAAAAGGAAGAAGAGAGAAAGAGAATCAGAAGAAAGAGAAGGAAGGAAGGAACCCCCTAGAAATGGTTCAGGGTTCCTAGGGAGGATGCTTTTATTGTTGTTTGTTTGTTTTTGTTTTGGGGGGCACACCTGGCAATGTTTAGGAGTAATTTCTGGCTCTATACTCAGGACTTACTCCTGCAGATGCTCGAGAAACCATATGGGATCTGGGGATCGAACCCATGTCAGTCACTTGCAAGGCAAGCACCCTATCTGCTGTACTCTCTCTCCAAGCCCTCCTAGGGAAATGCTTTTAAAGTGGACTTCTAGCCCACATCCAAAAGAAAAAACACAACCGATGTTGGTGCGGATGTGGGAAGAAAGGGACTCTCCTTCATTGCTGGTGGGAATGCCAACTGGTTCAGCCCTTTGGAAAACACTATGGACGTTTCTCAAAAAAATTAGAAATTGAGCTCCCATTTTCCACCACCAATGGTTCCAGCATCCCTCCCACCACCCCACCCCATCTTCCCCCCACCCCACCCCGCCTCTGTGGCAGTGCATTCCCATACTGGGAAATGAACCCGGGGCCTCTGACAACCAGGGCAATCCAGCTCTTGCAACCATCTCTCCAACTTTCAAACATTGGTATCTCAAGACCATTTTATAGATCTCTGTATATATCTCAAGACTGAAAGGACAACATAGTGGCTAGAGCACTTGCACATGATCATGAGTTCAAATCCCAGGTGTTCCAAGAACCAAATGAGATCCTTGCAGGGAATCAAACTTAGAAAGGTGCCTGTCAAGATGGCAGGCTGTGAGCATGGGGGCGGGGGTCCCGGGAATATTCACGAAGGGAAGCTGACACTGGGGATGGAATCGCTGCTAGGACATGGTATGTCTGAAACACAACTATGGATAACGTTGTAACTCAGGAGGCTTTATTAAAATACAAATTAAAAAATTGTAAATGTGTAAGAACCTCATGCATAACCCCCAGTCATCACCACAACAGCAGGAAAGGGAAGAGGATGGAATAAAAGGATGGAATTATTTACATATTAAATATATAAATAAAAATTTTTTTAATGTTTTTACATTCTTAAAAAAATGCTGAAGAGTGAAGAATCCTGGCCGGCAGGCACTGCAAACTGGAGAATGCTCCAGACCCCAGACCGTGCCAACAACACCGGTGTGCCCCAGACGGAGAAGGTGCAGAGTCCCCGCCTTCTCCAAATGGAATCCCAGCGACACTGAGCTAACATGGCTCCGGTATGTGGGGACCGGGACTATTTCTCCAAAAAGCAGCCGCGAGACCTTTCCTGATTAAAAAAAAAAAAAAAAAAAACCGCTCAGGAATGGCTCCCCTGCCCCTGAGCGGGCCATGACCCCAGAGACACACAAACCAATCTCAGAACCCAGCAGCTGCTGGCAAATATACTCCTCAACTGTGAACTAAGCTACAGCCCCGTGCAGCCCTGGGAGGGAAAGGGTTTTTGTCCCTTGGCCTTTTCCCCTTTGTGGCAGTATGGCGACCGCCACCTTTCAGAGCCAATTGGACAGAGAGGTAGGAGCTTGCAGTGATGGGGTGTGTGGGAAATCTCAAGCTGGGGGGGCAGAACCAGCCCTGCTCCCCACCCAAATGAGACCCCGAGCAGCCCCCACAAACAGCTCCTCTGCTCCTGAACAGCCATGATCCCAGAGTCACACAAACCAATCTCGGAACACAGCAGCAATCTTGGAACTCAGGAATGCTGGCAGAAATACCTCTGGACTTAATTACTAAAATACCAGAATTCCAAAACCACACAGCTGCTTTCTCGGCCACGCAACATCATGTGCTCTTCGTTATCAGCAATAGAAAAGAAACGATCTAGTGATGCCTTTTTGACAGGTCTGATTGTTGGGGGGAAAACTCCAAATAATAATAGTTGGTTTTCTGTCGAAAATTGAATGTAATCAAAGTAAAGAGAGAGTAAAGTGAAAATCATCTGCCACACAGGCAGGGTGGGGAGTGGGAGGGGGCGTATACTGGGGTTCTTTGTTGTGGAACATGTGCACTGGTGAAGGGATAGGTGTTTGATCATTGCATGACTAAGACTTTATCCTGAAAGCTTTGTAACTGTTCTCAGGGTGATACAATAAATAAATTTTAAAAAATTGCTGAAGAGACTCACAAATTAATCTCAGTGTCTCATACTATTCATAATAAGCAATAAAAATAAATTACTTATCATCTGCCTGTGGGACATGGTTGAGTGGTTGTAGGAAGGTGTAATGGTGGTGGGATTGGTGTTAAAATATGAATGTAACAAATTATTGAACAACTTTATGAAAATAAATTGAAAATTAAAAAAAATTAAATACTGAGGATCAACCCTCTGTATATAGAGCCAGGACTGGACCCTGAGCACCACTGGATATGACCCCCAAACCATGAATGAAAAATGTATAATTACTCAACCAACAGGGAGGTGGGATTTGCTTAGAGTTATGTTTACATCCACTAGGACAGAAGCAGTAACTTGAATTGCATAGAATGTGGTTTTTCCCATCACCCTTGGGGCTCCAAGGTCGTAGAACCAAATCCCTTCTGTCCTGTGGTGCTATCATACCACAGGCATTGTTTTCTTTTTTATTATTATTTTCTTGCACAGGCATTGTTTTCATCTGAGTGCAGGAGGCTCATAGCCTCATCACTACAGACCCAGATGAAGGTGTGTTGGTAAAGGGGGCAACCTCACAGGAAAGCCCACATCACTCTTCCTCAGTCCCCTTTAGGTAATCACACCTGCCTGCAAGAGAAGCCATACTGTGTTCAGAGACACCATCCCTGAGCCCCACCAAGAGTGATCCCTGAGTACAAGCCTAGGGGTAAGACCTGAGCACAACCAGGTGTAGCTTAAAAACAGTAGCAAACAAACAAAAACAAAAAGGAAGTGCAGGGGCTGGAGCAATAGCACAGCAGGTAGGGCGTTTGCTTTGCACGCTGCCGACCCGGGTTCGATTCCCAGCATCCCGTATGGTCCCCTAAGCACCACCAGGGGTAATTCCTGAGTGCATGACCAGGAGTAACCCCTGTGCATTGCCGGGTGTGACCCAAATAGCAAAAAAAAAAAAAAAGAAAGAAAGAAAGAAAGTACAGTTTAACCTTTTAACCCTAGTCTTGTCTTCCTCTCTCCTGCCTCCTCATTCTCTTTGTTTTTCTATTGTGGTGGACACACCCAGAATTACTAAGTGCCTCTCATTCCCGTGATGCTAATGGTGCCCTCAGGTGTCATGAATTAAACCCAGAGCCTAGAATATGAAAGGCTTGCACTCTACCATTTGAGCCACATCCCCCATCCCTAGCCTCAGTTTTCTTTTTTTTAAAATTTTTTTTAGAGAATCACTGTGGTGTACAGTTACAAACTTATGAACTTTTGTGTTTGCATTTCACTCATACAGTGATCATTTACCCATCCTCCACCAGTGCCCATTCACCTCCACCAATGATCCCAGTATCCCTCTCACTACCCCCACCCCATCCCCGACCACAACACCCTGCCTCTGCGGCAGGGCATTCCCTTTTGGTCTCCTTTTGGGTGTTGTAGTTTGCAATAGAGGTATTGAGTGGCCTTCATGTTCGGACTATAGTCTACTTTCAGTTCACATCTTCCAACCTGAAAGGGTCCTCCCAACAACCTCTACTTGGTGTTCCCTTCTCTATCTGAACTGCCTTTTCTCCCAGCATGTGAGGCCAGTTTTCAAATTTAGCCTCAGTCTTCTTATCTGTAAAGTGGGGATAATTTCTCTGCAATTAGTGAAGAATAAATGTAATACAGATGTTCTCATAAAATTTTCTTGACAACCTGAGCACATTTATAAAACCTCATATAAATGGGCTACATATGTTATTTCAGAAATAGAGACCATATGTAGCATTGTAGCACTGTCATCCCTGGTGTTCATCAATTTGCTCGAGGAGGCACCAGTAACGTCATCATTGCTGCTACTGTTTTTGGCATATCCATTATGCCACCGGTAGCCTGTCAGGCTCTTCCATGTGGGCAGGATACTCTCGGTTGCTTGCCAGGCTCTCTGAGAGGGACGGAGGAATCAAACCCGCGTCAGCCACATGTAAGGCAAATGCCCTACCCGCTGTGCTATAGCTCCAGTCTTACATTATTATACAGTACTACATTATTATCATTATTAATATTTTTAATTTGGGGATCACACCCGGAGTGCACAGGGCTTACTCTGGGTTCTATATTGCGAAACCACTCCTGGTTGTGTGCCATATGAAATCTCAAAAATTGAGTGTTGGTAGGCTTCGTGAAAGGTAAGGGCCTTACCCAGCTCCATAATTAATCTGAGAAAGAATGATTAGCAGCTGAATCTTCCCAGGTGGTACCAATCTACCAGCTGGAAACTCGGAAGTGTTCTCAGAATGGGGGGCAGGTCAAGTCCCCCAAACTACCTCACCCTAGCCACCAGAAAACCCAGAAGTTCCCCCCCACTCCCCCCCAACACACACTCCAGCTATCTTGGAGGGAGAGTACCAGTCCAGTTCCACAACTATTCTCACGGCAATGAATTCCTGAGAAGTAACCCACTAGCCCTAAGGCTTTTGGAACCCACCTGTGAACACAGGAACCAATGCCTGATAAGACCTATACCAGTACCTGGCTCCAGTACAGACAACCGCCCCCTCTGCCCCCCCACCTCCCCCTGCAGGAGCATAGGCCAGGAAAGATCAAAGAAGACCATCAACTTCACCCAACTCAACACCCCAGGTGATTACTCTTAAAACATTTAATTTTGGCAGTTAAAACAGTTCCCCTTGGAACCCAAAGCTCTGCATGCTATCAGACATTAGATCACAGATGCCCTAAAAAATGTGTCCTTTAGTTTCCTTGTGTGAATTTCTGTCACTAAGAGACCCTCATTCCACTGCTTCTTTGACATCTGCCATTCTGTTTTTATTTGCATTATGCAGTGCTCAAGGCTTACTCCTGCCTCTACACTCAGGAATCACTTCTGGTGAGCTCAGGGAGCCACATGGGATGCCTGGGATTGAACTGATCTGCCACAGGCAAGGAAAGCACCCTATCTGCTATACTCTCTCTCCAGCCCTGACATTTGCCACTTAAATTTTTGTTTTGTTCCCTTTTTTTTTGTTTTGTTTCTATCTCTAATACAATCAGTACACAATTGTATACTGACTTTGTTCTCTGAAAATGTACCCAGATCAGGAGAGTCTTATGTTCATTTTGACAGAGATTGAATCAAAGATGAAAAAACACCAGGACATATCAGCAAGCTTTTACCAGAAAGATCCTTCAAGGGCTCCACAAATTTGGTCTCTTACAGGAAGCTCTCAAAATACCTCCTATTAATACTTGGCTCATCTACATTGTTTGGTAAATCAGAAATTCTTGGGCAGAGCTGGCAACTAAGCAGCTGAGTCCTGGATCCTGAGATCCTGAAGGAGGTCTCTGGGATGCAGTCAAGGGGAATTATCCAAAACTTGGATCATGAGACAAAAGGAAGATGGGACTGGAGAGATAGTTGAGGGGGTAAGGCGCTTGCCTTGTACACAGCCAACCCACCCAAATCCCCACAAATCCCTATGGTTCCCCGAGCACAACCAGGGATCACCCTTGAACACAGAGCCTGGAATCACTCCTGAGCACCAGCGCATGTGGCCCACGCCTTTTCCAGCAGACAAGGAAAGAAGCAGTACTTTTAATTATTTCCTTTGGATATAGGAGTTTACCTTTTTGAGTCATACCCAAAGATTCTTTCATTGTTCAGGGCAAGATGCTTTTTTTTTTTTTACCATATCTGCTTATTATGATTATTCTGTTCTGTTTGGGGACTATGATGTTTAGGCTTCCTCCTTGCTCTGCTCCGAGAAATCACTCTTGGTGGTGTTCAGTAGACTATATGGGATGCCAGCAATGGAATCTGGGGAAGACGCATATGAGGCAAGTGCCTTACTGACCCACTAGACTATTTTTCCTGCACAAGCCTAGATGTTCCCAAGTTACATGTTAACTTATAAATATTTACCCAATGAAGATTAAAAAAAATGTTTTATTGGGCCAAAGAAATGGCCCAAGGATTAAGATGCTTGCCTTGTACATGGTCAACCTTGGTTCGATCCCAAGCATAAGCTCCAGGAGTGATCTCTGAGCATAGCGCCAGGTGAAAGCCCTAAGCACTCATGGCAGTGCTCAGGGAATCATATGTGGTCCAGGGGATCAAACCTGGGTGGGTCATGTGCAATCCCCTATTCTCTGTACTATTTCTCCAGCACACAGCAATGTCTTTTTATAGAGAAAGAAAATAAAGTATAATCATCAAATGGAGTGATGTCTGAAGGAAAATATATGCATGCTTCCAAAATCCAAGGAAAAGCTTAATTCCTCCCACTTTTGCTTTTGGGGATAGGTGTGTGTGTGGGGGGGGGGAATGGGGAGAAATACCCAGCAGTGCTTAGGAGCTACACTTGGCTCTGTGCTTGGGGGGTCATTTCTAGCAGTGTTTAAAGACCTAACCAGGGTTGACCAAAACAAGACCTTAAGCCCTATACTATCTCTCTCTATTCCTCCCCTCCCTTCCCCTCTTCTTCCCTCCTCTTTTCCCTTCTCCTCCTCCTCTTCTCCCTTCCCTTCCTGTGCCAGAGACTGAGCCCAGGCCTCCCATACGGAAAGTAAGCGCACCAGTCTTTTGTGCTCTCTCCCAAGAAGAAACCATCACGAATTTCAGTGTCTGTGTTTGGGCCTCTGTTGAGAGCAGCATCTAGCAGCTTTCATGATATAAAACCTATGCCCAAGCAAACAAAACTGGGACTAGAGAGATAATATGGTGGGACGAGCGCTTGCCTTGCACACAGCCGACCAGGGTTCCATCTCCAGAACCCCATATGACACCCCGAGCCCTGCTAAGAGTAGCCTCTGAGCACAGAGGCAGAAGTAAGCCCTGAGCACCACCAGGTGGGCCCCCGCAAAACACCCCTGCTCTGAATGCTATCAGGCCGCTCAGAATTTAAGAACTTGTTTCCTATAAGGCACTTCATCAACAGTTCCCAACTTCTGCATACTGTGTACATTTGCAAGTAAGACATTAAAAATTTTGCAAAATACTTCCCCAGAGAAAAATTATAAATTATTTGTTCTTAGATTAGTCCAAAAATAATATACTAATTATATGTAAACATAAGTATATTTAAATATATTTCTATTTATTATATATAACATAATATATTATTATTATTATTACTTATCTCTTAAACAAGTAAATCATTTTCAAGGATGACTTACTAAACTATAGGTATTGCTGCACCTCCAGGCTCTTTTAGGCCCTAATTGTTTGGGTTGACTGGCTGGTCTGAAATAAGTGTTATGAAAAAAGAAATAATTTTTTTTCTTTTGTTGGTTTATTTTTGGCCACATCTGGTGGTGCTCAGTGCTTACTCCTGGGCTATATGCTCAGGAATCACTCCTGGCAGGGCTCAGAAGACCATATGTAGTGCTGAGGATCAAACCCAAGTTAGCCATGTTAAAGGCAAGTGCCCTACCCACTGTGCTATTTCTCACCCCCAAAAGAAATGGACATAAGTAAGCAGTCAGGGCCAACGTTCTTAGATAATTTTTGTTACGTAAGTTTTGGGCCCACATCTGGCAGTGCTCAGGGCTGACTCCTGGCTCTTGCACTCAGGGATCACTTATGGTGGTGCTCGGGGACCATGCCAGGATTAAGGCCAGGTCAGCCATGACCTGCTGTACTATCATTCTGGCTCCATGGAGCCAAACTTTTTTGTAAAAAGGCAATAAGGGTTGGCATACCTTACCTGCTGTACTATCATTCTGGCTCCATGGAGCCAAACTTTTTTGTAAAAAGGCAATAAGGGTTGGCAGTATTGTTCACTGGTACTGTCAAAAGAGACAAAGCAAGGGCTGGACTGATAGCATAGTGGGTAGGATGCTTGCCTTGCACCGACTGACCCAGGTTCGATCCCCAGCATCCCGTGTGCTCACCCAAGCACCTGAGTGCATGAGCCAGGAGTAACCCCTGTGCAACGCCGGGTGTGACCCAAAAAGAAAAAAAAAAAGACAAAACATCTAAAAGAAAATATTGGGGCTGGAGCAATAGCACAACGTGTAGGGCATTTGCCTTGCACGCAGTCAACCTGGGTTCTATTCTCAGCATCCCATATGGTCCCCTGAGTACCGCCAGGAGTAATTCCTGAGTGCAGAGCCAGGAATAATGCCTGTGCATCGTTGGGTGTGACCCAAAAAAGGCAAAAAAAAAAAAAAAAGAAATATCTGTAGCTATATTGAATAAAATAATGCAAATGTATTTTAAATATCTTTAAACACAGGGGCTGGAGAAATAGCAAAATAGGTAGGGCGTTTGCATTGCACGAGGCTAACCCGGGTTGGATTCCCAGCGTCCCATATGGTCCCCTGAGCACCACCAGGGGGTGATTCCTGAGTGCAGAGCCAGGAGTAACCTCTGTGCATCGCCAGGTGTGACCCAAAAAGAAAATAAATAAATAAATAAATAAATATCTGTAAACACGTACTCTCAAACTTTAACTCTAATGAAATTAGGAGCACAAGTCTCCCAGACCGTAATCTATAAAGACAGGACTCAGACAGAGGAGTGGTAACTGACACAATGTAGCAGAAAGTCAGAGGTCTAGCTGTTGAGGAAATGGAGATTCAACCATCCCTGCTCAGACGTGCTAAGGAATGCTTTGCTCAGGGCAGGAGGTTCCCTCTGTGGGCACAGGGCCACCGCTGGAGAGGAGAGAAAAAGTGGATTCTCCTTCAGATACAGCAGGAGCAAATGGAAATTTTCCGTCAAGGCACAGGGTGGAGGTGTTGGTGGGTGGAAAATGACTGCAAGAAAACATCAGGAATAAGAATAAGAAACAGTCTAAGTTCAACTAGCCCAGCATGAGACTTGGGTTAAAAACAGGAAAAAGCAGTCAGATATGAAAGAGGAGGAATCTGATTAAACTGACTTAGCAGGATTCTTGCTAAAACTGGAATGTACTTGCAAGAGTCCAAATAGTTCTGGAAGTGGCCTTAGAGTCTGGCTATTGTTTATGGGGGACAGTGGCCCCAGAGGCCACTGCCAGAAGCCCGTCTTTGCCCCACAGAAACTCGAACAGGCTCAGTAACCAGAAGCAGCAGGTCCACTGGAATATACGTGGGGGGTAGCTGAAAAGAGAGGGAGGTTTGAGTCATGGAAGAAGAGATTGTTCCGCATAGGGCTTTTGTTTTTTAATTACTGTGAATTACACAGTTACAAAGATATTTATGATTGAGTTTCAGGCGCATTGTTCCAACACCTACCCGTTCACCGTGCCTATCAAGGAACTTCAGCGATGTCCCCAGTTTCCCTTCTGTTCCTAGTGTTTTAAAGAGCACCATGCCCACTCAGGACCTGCCCAGGGACCTCCCTCACTTTCTTGAGGAGATCTGTGGCTTCTCTCTGGAGAGCCTCATGGGCGCTTACCTGAGGTGCAGATCCAGCACGGGGTCACAGTGAGGGCTGACAATGGACTAGCACCCCACGTTCCTCCACTACCCAAATATTAGAACCTCTACAGTGTGCCATTCAGCCACCGATGCCCCCCAGTATCTCCCTCCCCCAGAGGGGACTGGAGGAAGTTTCCAGAAGCTGGGGAAACAGTGCAAATGCTGGAATGTCAACAGCTTGTTATTTGTTTTTTGTTTGTTTGTTTGCTTGGGGGGGCTGGGGGAAGGGTCCTGTGGGAGAGACCACACTCTGGTGCTCAGGGCTTACTCCTGGATCTGAGCTCAGGAATCACTCCTGCCTCAGAGGACCATAGGCGTCACCAGGGAATTGAACCTGGATCAGCAGTGTGCAAGGTGAGCACCCTCACTACTGCACTACTATCCTCACAGCCTCATAGGTGCTGAAACTTTGTAACTCCCCAAAAGCCTGCTTGATACAGAAAGGGCATCTGTCATCTTATTCGCCAGTTTACAAACTGGTGAACATCCTATGTTTGGGGACTTCCTGCCTTACAAACCCACATTTCTACAGAAGCAATGGAAAAGCCAGAAGACTCATTTTCCCCAGGTTCCTTTGCAGTTTAGGCCTACTTCTGTGATCAAGACCCTGGCCGGTAAGCATCACTGCATGACACTGAGAAGCTGGTGAGGGGAAGCAGACTGCTCGGGGAAGCCCTTCCGCTGTGGGATCCACAAGACTGCAGGGTCAGGGCCCCTGGCACTTTGCTTCCAGCAGTGCTTGTCCTGGGCAGGGATTTGCCCGACCTAGACTTCCATTCCCGGTTGTATCACCTTCAATCGGGCTTCCTGACCCTACCTTCAATTCTGAGAGTTCTCCAGTGTCCTTCTCTTCAGATTGGCACCAAACCAGATCCTGTCCTCTTGTGTCAGCTCAGACCCTCGACTGGAATACCAGTAGAAAGCTTATTCTAGGGCTAAGCGATAGCACAGCGGGTAGGGCCATTGCCTTGCACACAGCCGACCCAGATTCAATTCCCAGTATCCCATATGGTCTCCCGAGCACCTCCAGGAGTAATTCCTGAGTGCAGAGCCAGGAGTAACCCCTGTGCATCGTGGAGTGTGACCCAAAAAACAAACAAACAAAAAAGCATATTCTTATTGATCATAACTCCTCCCCAGATTTCTGAGGGGAGGTGGTGGGAGGTTGGAGTATGGGCACTGTGGAGGGAGGTTGACACTGGTGGAAAGATTGGTGTTGAAATATTCACTATATCAGGATATCACTGTCATCCCGTTGATCATTGATTTTCTCGAGCGGGCGCCAGTAACGTCTCCATTCGTCTTAGCCCTGAGATTTCAGCAGCCTCACTTTACTCGTTCTTCCCAGCGGTGCCACATTGGAGGCTCTTTCAGGGTAAGGGGAATGAGACTCGTCATTGTTACTGTATTTGGCATATTGAATACGCCACGGAGAGCTTGCCAGACTCTGCCGTGAGGACAGGATGCTCTCAGTACCTTGCCAGATTCTCTGAGAGGGAGAACTAGGCCATAAGAGGTTGAGGCCGCATGCTTCCGGGAGCTTTGTTTTATAGTCTCTGGATCTTGGCCCTTGATGGGATTACACAGTGCCCAGGGCAGTTGGTGGGTGTGGCTGCCAAGCTACTGGAAAATGAGGGATCTGGGTGAAGAAGTTCCAGACCTGATATGCGCAGGCTTGGAGAGCTCAGCCCCGGGTCCCGCACACCTGGGTTCCTCTGCCGGTTCCTTTATTCGTGAGTCTTGTCCTAGCCTGTGGAGAGTGGCCTTGAGCATGGCTGTGGCTGGGTTCCAGAGGTCTTCAGCTGCGGGGCTAAGAATCACATTTGAGGGCTGGAGCAGTAGCACAGCAGGTAGGGCATTTGCTTTGCATGTGGCCGACCTGAATTTGATTCCCAGAATCCCATGTGGTCCCCCGAGCACCACCAGGAGTAATTCCTGATTGCAGAGGCAGGAGTAACCCCTGTACCTTGTGCCTCGCCGGGTGTGACCCAAAAAAAAAAAAATCACATTTGAATAGTCAGAGCAAACACAGATTCAAAGTCAGAGGCTGAGCATTATATAGATTCAACGCGATCCCTATAAGGATACCCATGACATTCTTCAAAGAAATGGATCAAGCAATCTTAAAATTCATATGGAACAACAAACGTCCAAGGATAGCTAAAACAATTCTTGGGAAAAAGATGATGGGAGGCATCACCCTCCCCAACCTCAAACTTTACTACAAAGCAGTAACAATTAAAACAGCATGGTACTGGAACAAAGGCAGAGCCGTAGACCAATGGAACAGGGTGGAATATCCTTACACACAACCCAAATGTATGATCATCTAATCTTTGATAAGGGAGCAAGAGATGTGAAGTGGAGCAAGGAAAGCCTCTTTAACAAATGGTGCTGGCACAACTGGACAACCACATGCAAAAAAATGGGCTTAGACCTTGACTGACACCATGCACAAAAGTCAGATCAAAATGGATTAAAGACCTCAACATCAGACCACAAACCATAAGGTACATTGAAGACAAGGTCGGCAAAACCCTCCACGATATTGAAGATAAAGGTATCTTCAAAGGTGACACGGAACTAAGCAATCTAGTAAAAACAGAGATCAACAAATGGGACTACATTAAACTAAAAAGCTTCTGCACCGCAAAAGATACAGTGACCAGAATACAAAGATTATCCACAGAATGGGAAAGGATAGTTACACAATACCCATCAGATAAGGGGTTGATATCAATAGTATATAAAGCACTGGTTGAACTCTACAAGAAGAAAACATCCAACCCCAACAAAAAATGGGGCAAAGAAATGAACAGAAACTTTACCAAGGAAGAAATACGAATGGCCAAAAGGCACAGGAAAAAGTGCTCTACATCACTAATCATCAGAGAGATGCAGATCAAAACAACCACGAGATACCACCTCACACCACAGAGACTAGCGCACATCCAAAAGAACAAAAGCAACCGCTGTTGGAGAGGATGTATGGGAGAAAGGGACCCTTCTACATTGCTGGTGGGAATGCCAATTGGTTCAGCCCTTCTGGAAAACAATATGGACGATTCTCAAAAAATTAGAAATTGAGCTCCCATTTGACCCAGCAATACCACTGCTGGGAATATATCCCAAAGAGGCAAAAAAGTATAATCGAAATGGCATCTGCACATGTATGTTCATCGCAGCACTGTTTACAATAGCCAGAATCTGGAAAAATCCCGAATGCCCTAGAATGGATGACTGGTTGAGGAAACTTTGGTACATCTATACAATGGAATACTATGCAGCTGTCAGAAAAAAGGAGGTCATGAATTTTTTATTTAAGTGGATCGGCATGAAAAGTTTCATGCTGAGTGAAATGAGTCAGAAAGAGAGAGACAGACATAGAAAGATTGCACTCATCTATGGTATATAGAATAACAGAGTGGGAGACTAACACCCAAGAATTGTAGAAACAAGTACCAGGAGGTTGACTCCATGGCTTGGAGGCTGGCCTCACATTCTGGGGAAAGGGCAACTCAGAGAAGGGATCACCAACTATAATGTAGTCGAAGGCCATGCGGGGGAAGGGAGTTGCAGGCTGAATGAGGGCTAGAGAATGAGCACAGTGGCCACTCAACACCTTTATTGCAAACCACAACAGCTAATTAGAGGGAGAGAACAGAAGGGAATGCCCTGCCACAGTGACAGGGTGGGGTGGGGGAAGATGCTATTGGGGAGGATGGGAGGGATGCTGGGTTTACTGGTGGTGGAGTATGGGCACTGGTGAAGGGATGGGTTCCCGAACTTTGTATGAGGGAAGCATAAGCACAAATGTGTATAAATCTGTAACTGTACCCTCATGGTGATTCATTAATTAAAAATAAATAAATTTATTATAAAAAAAAAAGTCAGAGGCTGGAAACCTGTCTTCAAGGATACAACTACTTAAAAAAGACTGGGGTGACCATATTAGTATCTGAAGGCAGAGATGCAGAACAATATAGAATATTTTTATTATTTTTATATTACTACAGCACCATAATACATATTTAAAATGATAAGAATTAAAAACAATTTACCCAGGGGCAGAGCCCACTGAGCTCATTTTGCCTTCCCTAAATCAAACAACTCTGTGGCTGGGAAGATACTATTTCTCAAGGCATCTCTGAGGCAAATCTAGGCCAGTGATCTAATTTATTTTAAAAAATCAAAAGAAAAGGACTTTTAAAAAGTCATACAAGTAATGCACTGTCATCAAAAAATAGTTCACAAACCATTTATTTAACAGTCTTGTCTAAATCTCTTTTTTGAACTCAAGAGAATATTTACTGACCTTCTGCAAAATCCATATTCCTCCCTTTGGGAAAAATTATAAGAAAAAATGACATTTCATAATTTTCACATTTTGCAAAAATCAACACCACTAGTATATTTTTTAGATAGAGACTAGAAACTCTTATTCTAACTCTTTACCACAAATTGAATCATTCTACTACCAAATATCAAGCTACCAATGATCCTCCCCATTTTCAGAAACTGCTAAGCCAATTCATATTTTCTTCCAATATTTTCTTTCTGACGTCAGTCTCTCTCCTCACAATGTATCAATCTTAACTACAACCTACATGAAGTATCAAGCAGTTAAGCATAAGGTTAGTGATGAGAACAAGAGCAGAAACGGAGGAATCCTGTGCGGTTGTTAGATGGACAGAGTTGAATGTTTGAGTTTGAGATGCGGTGGAATCCTGGGGGATGGAAAGCAAAGAGGACAGAACAGTAAAATAATAGGATAGATTATGCAAGAACTGACCATGGGACCCCAACAAAAGCTGTAACATGCCTAATGGGGGGATGGAGTGGAGAAGAGACAGTATTTGAAGGGAAATGCTCCTCGAGAATTCTAGATTGAAGGTGCATGATCCTGAGCAACATAAATAAATTTGTTTGTAGAGACACCATAAACTAGATAAGCAAACAGGAAAACCCAAGTAACCTGAAACACAATATTTTATCCTGTTCCACAGTTTAGCATTTCCTAAGTGTTTTATGAACTGATGTGAAGTCTAGCATTTATTTGCTTTATGAAGTAAACTTTGAACATAGCTCAGAAATGGTCATACAAGTAATGTTACCAAATCTACATAATAGTCTTATCCAGGTACCAAATTGTGCACCTACTTTGTATAGTGCTAGATTCCATTTTATTGCTTTTCAGTTAGAGGCTCAAACAAACAAACCAATTTTGCATTTGAATCGTTAAAAAGAACATTCAATAAAGTACACCGCTTTACTTCACCTGGATCCTGATACCTTTTCTGTCATTTAATGACTATATTAACCTAGCCTTGGTATTTCTCTCCTATGAATTTAGGGTAAAATGGTGCCTATCTTAATAGAGTTAACTGTGAGAATCAAACAAGAAATTGCTGCTTAGTTTTTCATTTGTAGCGAGTGCTAATTAAACAAGACCTGTTGTTACTACTAAGAAATAACTACTTTTGATTTTGCGATGTAAGCATGGTAAAAGTGCCATATTTAATATGCTAACAAATCTAAAATTCTTCTGATATTATAGTACAAAAGTTCATAGTTGTTTAAATCAAAACTTGATATTTTTTTTGGGTTTGTTTTTGTTTTTGTTTTGCTTTTTGGGTCACATCTGGAGATGCACAGGGGTTACTCCTGGCTTTACACTCAGGAATTACTCATGGAGGTGCTCAGGGGACCATATGGGATGCTGAGAATCGAACCTGGGTGGGCTGCATGCAAGGCAAATGCCCTACCAGCTGGGCTATAGCTCCAGCCCCTAAATCAAAATTTGAAATCTCAAAGTCTTTTTTTTTTTTTTTTTGCTTTTTGGGTCACACCCAGCGATGCTCAGGGGTTACTCCTGGCTTTGAACTCAGGAATTACTCCTGGCGATGCTTGGGGGACCATATGGGATGCCAGGGATCGAACCTGGTCGGCCACGTGCAAGGCAAACGCCTTACCCGCTGTGCTATCCTCCGGCCCCTGAAATCTCAAAGTCTTGTATGGCAATATTCTTTAACTTATGGAGAAGTCTAAATTAATTTATAGACAAACTAATCTTTTTAAAATACAGATCTCACGTATAGTTCAACACAAAAATTAAAATACTCTAAAAACCAGACGACCCATGTGTTGATTTTGAGGTATAAATTTCTTTCTTTCTAGATTGTTATGAAGACGCTCTTCTTTTATTTATTTTTGATTTTGTTTTATTGTTTTGGGACCTCATTAAGCAGGGCTTACTCCTGGCTCTGTATACAAGGATCCTTCCTATGGGAGTTCAGAGACAGGTGTGACCCAAAAAGAAAAAAAAAACCCATATAATCACATCAATAGATGCAGAGAAGGCATTTGACAAGATCCAGCAACCATTTATGATAAAAACCCTCAACAATCTGGGAGTTGAACGAATTTTCCTCAGTATAATCAAAACCATCTGCCACAAACCTACAGCAAGCATTATTCTCAATGGGGGAAAACTAAAAGGCTTCTCTCTAAGATCAGGGACAAGACAAGGTTGCCCACTCTCACCACTTCTATTCAATATAGTACTGGAAGTACTTGACATAGCAGTTAGGCAAGAAAAAGATATCAAGGGCATCCAGATAGGAAAGGAAGAGTTAAAGCTATCACTATTTGCAGATGACATGACACTAGAAAATCCTAAAGAGGGGGCTGGAGCAATAGCACAACAGGTAGGGCATTTGCCTTGCACGAGGCAGGCCCGGAGTAATTCCTGAGTGCATGAGCTAGGAGTAACCCCTGTGCATCGGCGGGTGTGACCCAAAAACAAACAAACAAAACCAAGAAAAAAAAAAGCAAAGAAAATCCTAAAGATTCTACCAAAAAGCTTCTAGAAACAATAGGTTTGTATAGTAAAGTGGCAGGTTACAAAATCAATAACCAAAATTCCATGGCTGTCCTATATAAATCATGAAAGAGAAGAAAGAGATATTTTTTAAAAATCTTGTTCACAATAGTTCTTCAGAAAATCAAGTAGCTTGGAATCAGCTTAACCACAAAGAGGTGAAGGATCTACACAAAAAAAACTACAAAACACTATTTCAAGAGGGGCTGGAGTGATAGCACAGCGGGTAGGGCGTTTGCCTTGCACACGGCCGACCCTGGTTCAATTCCCAGCATCCCTTATGGTCCCCTGAGTACCGCCAGGGGTGATTCCTGAGTGCAGAGCCAGGAGTAACCCCTGTGTATCACCAGATGTGACCCAAAAAGCAAAAAACAAAACAAAACAAAAACCCCCCACTATTTCAAGAAATAAGAGGACACTAGGAAATGGAGACACATCCTCTGCTTATGGATAGGGAAGATTAACATTGTCAAAATGGCAATACTCCCCAAAGCATTATCCAGATTCACTGCAATCCCTATAAGGATACCCATGACATCTTTCAAAGAAATAGACAAAATACTCCTGAAATTTATATGGAGCAATAAACCCCTCGAATAGCTAAAGCAATCCTTGGGAAAAAGAAGATGGGTGGCATCACCTTCCCCAACGTCAAACTGTACTACAAAGCAGTGGTAATTAAAACAGCATGGTATTGGAATAGATAGAGACCAATAGAACAGAGTTCAATATTCTTACACAGCGTCTCGAGTATATGATCACTTAATCTTTGATAAAGGTGCAAGAAATGTGACGTGGAAAAAGAAAAGCCTCTTCAATGAGTGATGCTAGGAAAATTAGACAACTGCATGCAAAAAAACCCCAAAACAAACAAACAAAAAAAAACCCTCAGACCTCTGTCCAAGCACAAAAGTCAGATCCAAATGGATTAAAGACCTCAATATCAGATGTGGGCAGAACTCTCCATTATATTGAAGCTAAAGGCATCTTCAAGGATGAAACACCACTGCCCAAGCAAGTGGAAACAAACATGAACAAATGGAACTACATTAAACTAAAAAGCTTTTGCACCTCAAAAGAAACAGTGACCAAAATATAGAGAGACCATGAAATAGGAAAAAAAATACTTAACCAATACCCATCAGGTAAGGGGTTAATATCCAGGATATACAAGACATTAGTAGAACTGTATAAGAAAAAATCCTCCAATCCCATCAATAAATGGGGAGAAGAAATGAACAGAAGCTTCATCAAAAGAGAAATACCCACACACACAAAGAGAAATACAAATGGCCAAAAGACACATGAAAAAGCGTTCTACGTCGCTAATCATCAGGGAGATGCAAATCAAAACAACGAGATATCATCTCACACCACAGAGACTGGCACACATCAAAAAGAACAAGACCAACCAATGTTGATGAAGATGTGGGGAGAAAGAGACTCTCTTCTATTGTTGGTGGGAATGCCAACTAGTTCAACCTTTTTGGAAAACAATATGGACATTCCTCAAAAAACTAGAAATTGAGCATCCATGTGACCCAGTAATACCACTTCTGGAAATATATCCTGGGGATGCAAAAAAGCACAGAAGTGACATCTGTACCTGTATGTTTATTACAGCACTATTCACAATAGCCAGAATCTAGAAACAGCCTGAGTGCACAAGAACAGATGGTTGGTTAAAGAAACTCTGGCACATATACACAATGGAATACTATGCAGTTGTTAGGAAAGAGGAAGTCATGAAAATTGCTTATAAGTGGATGGACATGGAGAATATCATGCTAAGTGAAATGAGTCAGAGAGAGAGAGGGACAGACATAGAATGACTATACTCATCTGTGGAATATAAAACAACATAATATGAGACTAATACCTAAGGACAGTAGAGACAAGAGGCAGAAGGATTGCTCCATGGTTTGGAAGCCTGCTTCATGTGTTAGGGGAAAAGGCAATTGAGATGCAGAAGGGACCACTAAGTCAATGATGGCTGGAGGGATCACTCAGGATGGGAGATGTGTGCTGAAAGTAGACTAAGGACCAAACATGATGGCTTCTCAGTATCTATATTGCAAACCATGATGCCCAAAGTTGAGAGAAAGAAGGAAGGTGCCTGCCACAAAGGCAGGCGGGAGATGGGATTGGGGTGGTAGGAAGGATACTGAGGACATTGTGGGTGGAAAATGCACAGTGGTGAGGGGATGGGTGCTCGATCACTGTAGACTGAAACTCAATCATAAAAGCTTTATTAACTGTATCTCACAATGACTCAATCCCTGGCACCCCATATGGTCTCCCAAACTCCACCAGGCATCCCTGAGCACAGAACCAGGAGTAAGCCCCAAGTACCATAGGGTTGTATCTCCCCTTCTTTCCCAGAAAAAAAAAAATCAGCTTGCTCTTCAAGCCTGTGTTCTCCTTGAACATGTATCTTACTTGTCTTTATGTATCTTCACAAGCTTGATTTTCCACTCTGGAGGAGTCCATGTTCTCTCTTAAATGTACATTTCCTCTCTTTCTCCATTCATATCTTTCCAATGTGAAAGGAGCAGGTTTCATTCAATACAAACTATCTGCTTCACTAAAAAATTCTTACTAAAAAAAAAGTAACAAATATTCAATTTTGTTTGTTTGGGGCCTACACCTGGTGTTACTCAGGACTTACTCCTGATTCTGTGCTTAGGGATCACTCCTGGCAGTGCTGGTACATAGCAGCAGTCAACTATATAATGTTAGATCAACGAGTTTCAGAAAACTGAGATTATAGAAAAAAGTGAGATTATGCTCAATGTGCAGTTTGATTTCAACCTTTTTCTCAGGTGAGTAGAGGGGCATCATTTGAAATTTTAAGTTTCCTTTACCCCAGGGAAATATTTATTGGATATTAATAGTGATTCTATTTGACAGAAAAATTCGATACACATTTTTCACAAACATAAAATGGAAATCAAGGCATCGTTCACATAATATGTTAAACCAAAGTCCTGGTTTTGAGAATTCAGCAGTCAGTCATGATTTTGGCCCAGGACCACCAGTCCATGAATTCCAATAGTTGAGAATCCTGTCAGTAAGTGGAACAAAATCTTCTCTAGCTGTGACAATTGTTTCCATATAAAACCCCTTAGGTGGGGGCTCAGCTACTTCATTTGTTGAAATATCCTTCTGCTTTATTTCACCACCTTAAATAAAAAGGGGGGGGGGAAATAGTAATTAAAACCATTAGCAAAGTCTTGGAAATTAATCCCCTTCCCCATATGGTTTGTCCCCATAGGATTTATTCTCATTCTCAAATTTCTGACACTTCTTTCCTTTAAAAAAGAAGAAAGAATGAAAGGAAGAAAGAAAGAAGGAAAGGAAGAAATGACATGACTTTTATAGCATTAAAAAAGAAAGTGCATAATATAACCACTTTGGACACAGAATTTTTTTTTTTTTTTTTGCTTTTTGGGTCACACCCGGTGATGCACAGGGGTTACTCCTGGTTTTGCACTCAGGAATTACTCCTGGCGGTGCTCAGAGGACCATATGGGATGCTGGGAATTGAACCCGGGTCCGCCATGTGCAAGGCAAACGCCCTACCCGCTGTGCTATCGCTCCAGCCCCAAGACACAGAAATGTTTATAAATGTTCAATACATTCGCAGGGCATACGAACTTTGTGATCATTGATGATGTTCCTCACAAAATGTCATTTTCAGCACAAATTCTTACTTAACATTAATTTATGTACACCTCACACACGCAATTACCTTGTTTAAAAGGATACTTAAAATGTCCTATTCAATAGTTTTTCAATATATTCAGGTTTGCGCACCCAGCACCACTATTAATTTCGAATATGTTCACCACAAAAGATATCTGTACTCTTTGTCAATCACTAATCTTTCTGTATCTAAGATTTCCAGCCCATTTTTGAAGGCTGAAAATTTTTCTTTTCCGACCCCAGAAATTGTAAGATTTTAGGCTCTCTTGGTTGCTAGAAGACCTGGAATTATTTGCTCTCCAAATGCGAAAGGGCTTATGTCATAGAAGAAGCATCGCTCAGTTCTCGTCCAGAATCTTAGAAACTCCACCTGGAATCGCACACAGATTTATGCGAACGTCTTCGTTCAAAATACAAGATTTTGGTAAGCGGATTTCCATTAGAGCCGGTGCTCCGGGCAGCGTCCCAGCTAGTTCTGCAGAAGAGCGATCAGCAGGGGCCCCGGCCGGAGAACCGTACCTGACGGTCTGCTCTCTTTCCGGTTGTAGAAATACAAGGAGCCCAACACCGTCCAGGCGCCCACCGCGTAGATCACTGACATACGCCGGTACCACGACGAGGCCTGATCCACACGCATGATTCCTCTCGGGCTCTCAGGGAGGCCAAGGGCGGAGGCGGGACTTCCTGTCCCGGCCCAGCCGCCGCCGCCAATGGAATACCGGTTCTGCGGCCGCTTCCGGCTCGGGCTCCAATGCATTCTGGGACGGGTAGTTCCAAAATCCACTCCTGGGTTCCTCTGGTTGCCTTGTGAGGCGGACTGACTCAACAAGCCTGTTAGAGGAATCAAATAATAGATTCTCTTCAGCCAATGTCTCATTTGCAAGACTCCTTCCTTATGTAGTCTGGTGGGATCTTTAAAGGCCAATTCAATTCTGCCTCCAGCTCTCAGATTTGTGAGAGCACCACTTCATCCTACTCTCCCATGGGTCAAGCCCAGGATCCCTCCACGTAGGGATCTCCATCCCGCTACTGTGCTCTCTAGATCTTATGCTTCCTGAGAGGCATTCTCCATCAAGTGCAACCTTTCTGCCCCACATTTTATCCCATTTTCATGATAGTACTTCTACCCTTCATCATACATATGCCCATATCTCAAAAACAAAATATTTCCTTGAGCTCTGACCACCACAAGTTTTCCTTTTATCCACACATTTCCTCAAAACAGAATTAGTCTACCCTCCACTCCAACAGACTGAATAACGTGAGAGCAAAAGTGATGTACTTGTTAACTCACCGACCCGCGGTGACAATGTCCTCTGGTGCCTTCAGGCCCGATACACGTGTCCCCCGCTAATGGATGGAAGAACGGGTTACAGGCTGGTGGCCTGCAACATTCTTATTGGGATCAGACAGGGCTTATGTAGAAGAGAAACCAGGATCCGAAAGGGTGTGTGTGAGGGGACAGGGACTAACATGGATTTGGCTGAACATAAGTATTAATGAGGGTTTGGTTGAATATAAACATGTGAAGTGCTTCCATTATGGGGAATTCTGCAAAGAGATCCTCCCAGGAGTGGCACTCCATCTCAGGGAATCCAGCGTTCTGGATTCTGGACCCCAGCAGTTACTGAGTGGACATCAGGTACATCGCCATACCAAGAACTACTTTTCAGCCAAAATAAATCTTGATTGTGTTTGCTTGTGTGCGTGTTATTTCCTCTCCTCTCCTCTCTCTTCTCTTCCTTACTGTCTTGATGATCCCAGGGTCACACTCATGCCTGATTGTGAGGTTTGCAGGAGGTTGTATCAATTTGAGGAATAAAGATGTAGATGTTCTGCTCCATAGGGTCGCTGTGGTATTCACATGTGTGCTCACCAGGTCAACAGTCGCCCTTCCTGGCAGTGGGGCTTTAATATTAAGGTGTTCACCGTGCCAGCAACTGACCCTGGTTCAATCCTGGACACAGCATATTGTCTCCAGAACCCTGACAGGAAATGATTTCCCACCTCCTAAAAATGCTACCATCAGGGGCTGGAGTGATAGCACAGCGGGTAGGGCGTTTGCCTTGCACGCAGCTGACCTGGGTTCAATTCCCAGCATATCATATGGTCCCCTGAGCACCACCAGGAGTAATTCCTGAGTGCCTGAGCCAGAAGTAACCCCTGTGTATCGCCAGGTGTGACCCAAAAAGCAAAAATAAATAAATAAAAATACAACCATTAAGCCCCCTCAGGGTCTCACCATCAGAGTTGCATCCCTTTGTAGTGCTTGTGTAAGTGGCTGTGGTGTGTTCAGAAATTGCTCATGGCACCAGATGTCTCAGAGCCAACAGTTGCACTTAGCACATGTGGTAACACCGGGGAATTTAACTCATGACCACACCCTTCTAAGGCCAGCATTCTAAGCTGATGAGCTGTTTTTCAAGCTCAGATTTTATTTCTAAAACATTTAATGCTGTTTCACAATTTCAAGAATGTTTCTGGTAATTTTAAGGATTCACATTGCCCATACTCTAGAAAAAAACAATATTGATAATTGAACTTAGTTTTGCTCCTTAAAAGTCAATGAAAAAAAAAGTCAATGAAAAAAAGAAAAATGATCAAGGAGAGAGATTGAAGAGTAGACTTTGCATTCTTTGCATGTGGGGTACAGGTTCAATTGGCAGCACCGCATGGTCCCCTCAGTACCACCAAGTGTGCCCCCTCCCATACCAAACAAGTGGAACAAGTCAAATAGTAACATATTCAAACATATATTCAATGGGCTTGTATCAAGATTATGTAATGACCCCTTAAAATTTAATTTAATAAGGCAAACCAACTAAGAAATTGTCAACAAATTTGAACACTTAACAAAAGTAAGCAATAGCCAGTAAACCTAAGAACATCACAAAACCACAACTTAAATGACCCCATTAAACATCTATCAGTATATATAGAAATTACCTGGAGAATACCCAGAGTTGCAAGAATGCAAAGCAATCAGAACTCTCTTTTGTTGTTTGTTGTGGGGCTCAGGGTTTACTCCTGCTCTGGGCTCAGGGATCATCCTGGTTGGGCTTGAGTGAACATATGTGGTACAAGAGATTGAGCCATGGGTTAAGTGTTTGCCCAAGGCAAACACTTTATCCCTGTATTATCTCTCAGGTCCAGTCAGAGTCCCCAACTCTTACTATTGGGGACTACCATTTTATCTAAACACATAGCTACTAAACAACTCAAATATTCCATTCTCAGCTGTTCAAAATAAGTGAAAACATTATACCTACACAAAGCTATTAACATGTTCAGGTATTTTTGTTGTTTTTGAGCCACATACGGCGATGCTCAGAGGTTACCCCTGGCTCTGCATTCAAGAATTACTGCAAGCGGTGCTTGGGGGGCCATATATGATGCCAGAGATCAAACACAGGTCAGCTACATTCAAGGCAAGTATCCTTCCTGCTGTACTATCTCTCTGTCCTTGGATGTCCACTTCTATTCCTAAAAACACTAGAGTGGAAGCAATGTAAATATCACCACAGTGATGGATGAACAAAATGGAATAAATTACTTAGCAATGAAATAGAGTAGTACTTGCAACCACTGATAGTTGGAACAGATTAATAGATTTATGCTAAGTGAAAGAAGCCAGACACAAAAATGAAATTCTAGCAGTCAAATTTATACTGCAGGAAAGCTGACAAGTGGAGAAAGGGATGGACCAAAAGGGGCTCAAGGACACTTTTTTGGAGGGGGTAATGGAAATACTTTTAAAATTTTGTTTTGCATTCGGGACACACCAGGTAGAGCTAGGGATTGCTCCCTGCCATGCTGAGGACCATGAGGTGCCAGAGAACCAATATACACCTCCCTGTGCAAAGCATGTGCTAAGTCTTTTGAGCTCTCCAGCCCCAGGAATGAACTATTTTGACAGTGGTGGTGGCTTCTTAAACATTCATATAGATCAAAATTCAGGTAAGTTGTGTTTATTTGTTTGGATCCACACCCAGCAGCGCCCAGGGCTTACACCTGACTCTGCACTCAATAATCACTCCTGGCAGGGCTGGGGGACCATAGAGATCAAACCTGGGTCAGCCAAACGCAAGTCAAGTGCTCTACTCTCTGTACAATCATTCCAACTCTAAGATTTATTTTAAAGCAGAAAAAATTGGTATTGTTTTAATAAGCAATATCACTTGTTACCTAAGTTAAATATTAGTCTTGTTTGCTTGTTTCTCTTGAAACTAAATCCAGATTACTGCTAATCTTCTTGGGCATTTCCATCGTTATATCATGTCTCTTCCTTAAATTACTCAGGATAGAGCCTAAGAATGCTACCTCCCAACCAGTAGCCTTTCCTTCCTTTTCTGTAATACAGAAAATGATCATGATGCACAAATTTTGATTTATCCTCTTGTCTAACATGCCACCCATCAAGTAAGCCAACTGCTTCTAAATGAGCCTCCCCTGGACTCCAGCCTCAACCATTTTTCTTGTATACCCCAGAGTGCTTAAAATCCTTAACTGATCATTTCACCCCTGCTTAAGAAAGATGAGAGTTTTTCTTATTTTGATGTTATTTGACGGGGAGGGAGAGGAGGGAGTGGCATTCACACTGTAGTACTCAGGGCTCATTCCTAGTAGTACTTTCTAGGCCTGGATGAAGTGCCAGGGATCAAACTGGGGTAGGCCACCTGAAAGTACTCACCTCTGTACTCTCTTCTCTCCCATCCCAGTCGGAGGTTTTTGATAGGTCTGATGTGAGGTATAATGGACGAATAAAAAAAACAGGACAGAGATAATGTGAAGAAAATAAAAAAGTTTACTCTATAGGGGCAGAGGGCCAGAGATCTTTGGAAATTTTGGCCCCTGAGAATGGGGTGTACAATGGTGTAAAATGAGGCAGACAGTTACACAGAAAATGCAGATGACTCAACAAGAAAAACACAAACCAGTGTTATTTGCCAGCAGTTTTTTTCTCCAGCTGGTTACAAGGAGACAAGATGATTACAGGAACAAGATGCCGATTTCCAAGGCCACTTATTTCTCTTTACAGGGGAGCCTTTTGATTTACTTTCAGTCTTTCATTTGCTTGGAGAGTCTCCTTGTTCTTTCAGTCCTTGTGAGAGATTGATGAGAGTTAGCTACCAAGGCTCCATCCCGGATAACGTCCTCTTGGTTTCTTTTTGTCTTCAGGGTGGAGGTTCTTCTGGTTCTCCGTTAGGCAAATCTGGCTCAGTCATCCCCCCTGAGGGATAACTGTTTTCAAGACAACAGGCCCCTCCATGTTCGTTTTGAACTGCCTCTGATTCCCTGAAGTAGGACCTGCTTGGCCATATTTTATGTTAGAACAAAGGGGCCACCCCTATCTCCCTAGCCCAGTGCCTTAACTCGATGTCACTAAAGAGAACACCAGCATAAGTTTCTTACATTCTTACATTCTTACAAGTTTCTTACATTCTTTCATCTGCCAATTTCAGATGAAAGGTCTGAGGAGGAAATTTCAACCTTCATCTGTATACAGTTTTTGTAGTTTTTGTGTACAGTTTTATGTATGGCCTGAGTCTAACACCCAGCAAAGCATGATCCCCTGAGAACCAAGCAGTGAGGCGCCATGCACTGCTGGGTGTGGTCCCAAAACAAACAAACAAACAAACAAACAAATGTAATCTCTAATAACAACACAGGAAACTTTCCAGAATGCAGAGCACAGTCAAAAAAGGCAGCAACTCAAGAGACATAGTCAACCAAGATTCAACGTTCAGTTAAGTTCCCCAATGTTTCTACACACTACACATACCTTCTAGTCAGTTATGGAACCTACTATTTCTGTTGTTTTATTTTGGTGTTTGGGCCACACTGGGTGGTGCTCAAGGTTTACTCCTACTCTGTGTTCAGGGATCACTACCCACTGTATGACTGCTCCATCCCTATTCCTAATTTATTATCAGTCTTTCTTAGAACATAAGATCATTAATGACTTGAATCTTATTTTGTATTGTACAATCTTTGATTGTATCAGCTATATTCTCAGTACTTAGACTACTTTATAAATAGAAAATACACATTTGTTCAGAGAATCAAGGAATCACGCATGGCCCCAAATTTCTTGGGCCTAAACTCAGTATATATCCCAAGTACAAAGACCAATAGCTTCAGTGATCTACCTCACATTTACGCTACAAAGGGAGCTCTCTCAGCCGTTGGTGGGAGGGTCTAGATGCTCAGAGGAGGCCCACAAACCTGAGAATTTGATGCACTGACTGGTGGTTCTCAGGGATAACCACAGCCATGCCTGACAGTGCTCAGAGTAGGGTGGAAGGCCATGCAGGGCCAGGGACCAAACTCAGGGCCTCGAACAGGTGAGGCATGTTCTCCACTGCCCTGAGCTATTTCCTCAGCCTACTTTTTGTACTCTTTTTAGAAAGATCATTACAGAACAAAGAGAGAGAGCAGTGGGTAAGATGCTTGCTTTATTTGAGGCTACCCTGAGTTGGTCAAATCATTGGAGAAAATATTATCTAATGTCATATAAATAATGTTTACATAATCACAAAGATGTTTAGATCATCTTTATTAGTTTTCAACTATCAGATTCAGCTGAGACACTTAAGACAGAGAAAAGTAGGTTGAGGCCAAAATGTTAAATCTTACCAAACTTGATAATATAAAAAAGGTATAGTTAATCAAAAGTGGATGATGAAAAAGTTTTAATTTCCTCAGTCCATGAACATGGAAGCTAAAATTAATATATAAAGAAACAAACAAAAAAGAACTTGGAGAGACTAAAGCAATTACCTCTGAAGTGTAGGATCTAGGTTTAGGGATTGGAGGAAATTGTTAAAAGCCCCCCTTCACTCCATTTATTAGGGTTCCTGTTTTAACAAGTATACATACCTTAGGATTTAAAATAGAGGAAAAAAGTACGGGTTCAAATTAATTTTTTTGTGTTCCCAGATAAAAGAGATGCCACTGTCAGAACCACTTATGCCCACCAGTTATTCCCTTTATCTTCCGGCTAGACTGTTTATTATGGAATGATAAACACACGAGTTCACAGTACTACACAGTGATGAATTTTATATGTGTGTGTGTTTGTGTGTTATTGTTTTGGGGCAATATATTACTTGGGGCAAATTACTCAGGGCTTACTCCTGGCTCTGCATTCAGGGATCACTCCAGGAAAGGCTCAAGGGACCATATAGGGTGTTGGGATCGATCCAGGTCAGCTGCCAGCAAGGCAAACACCCTACCTGCTGTGCTATCTCTCTAGCCCCTGATTAGGATTATCTGAATGTGGCAACAAAATTTATCACCTCTGATTTCCTATAGACTGATATTAGGAAACAAAAAGCATAAACATTTACAAGTACCAACATTTAAGACCTTATATGGCAGAAGAAAGGGGCCACAGATCAGGAATACAAATAAATTATCATCTAAACAGTTACATACAACACTTCCTTTGATCTTATTTTTATTAAAATTCACTGGAAAAATGAAAGGAATGTTAGTAAGACTTTATAAGCAACTGTTAACATGAGCTGACAGTGTTTGCTTCAATTCCCTGGTCGTATCCTCTGCTTAACTGGCACTGGAGACAGCCAACTTCTTCAAGTGGTCCATGAACACCTGCAGGCTGACGTCGTCAGTTAAGATGGGAGCTCCCGTTTCCTAGAGTTCAATAATATGGGTTTATTGGCAGGAATCTGAAGAGCTGGAGAGAATCCCGGAGTTGCTGAGGCCCTTCCTAACTCAGAACACGCACAGTGTTGCTGTCTTCTCCACAAGTCAGTGTTGCTGACTCCCACCACCCCACCCTCTACCCGCTCATTTCTTTACCTTAAGAAAATCCGGGAAAAAAAAAAATCAGAGAAGAGACAGACTAAGGGGGAGATGAAGAACATGTTTTTGTCCTGCATTCCCCAGAGGAGAAATATGCTGTGTCCTTGGGTTTCCACCTGCCACTGCTGCAAATTGCAGAAGGGGATTCACACGGAAGGGGCGCCCCTGCCCTCCAATACTCTCATCCCCCACTACAAAAAAGGTTTTTGGCAAAATAGTCAAGTTTTTATGTCCCTGAACCAAAAGGAATTCAGTTTCTAGGATTTAAAAATAAGTGTTTAAAAAAGTAGTCTAACAATTTCTTACCTGTCCCCAAGCATACAGGTTATTATGTGTCTGAGATGGGTTCACCTTGGATAGAAGGAATCGAGCCTTAAAAAAAAAAAATTAAGAATGAAAATTGGCATTAACAGAACTGGTGAAAAGTGTTTACCTTCATTCTGTTAAATTTGATTTCTTTTTTTACTACATATGAATCTATTTTTTATACTTTCAGCCCAACCACACTCCATTTATTAGGGTTCCTGTACATGAAACATGAGACACGAAAAATTCTCTACTTAACATCAGTATTTTGTTTTGTTTGGAGGCCACAACCAACAGCCCTCAAGCTTACTCCTGTTCAGGGATCACGCCTGGAGGGGCTAAGGGAACCACAGAAAATGCCCAGGGATCGAACCCAGGCTGGCTGCACGCAAGGCGAGCACTTAAGCCTGTACTATCTCTCCAGTTTTAACATCAACATATTTTGATGCTAGAGCTGGAGAGTACATTAAAAATCATGGAGCAAGAGTGATGGTAAAGCAGGTAGGTCATTTTCCTTGCATGCTGTCGAGCTAGGTTTAATCCAAAGTACCCAGTATGGACCCCTGAGCACTGCCAGAAGGAATTTCTGAGTGTAGGGCCAGGAGTAACCCCTATTGCTAGGTATGGGCTCCTCTTACCCCCTAAAATAATTTAGAAGTTTATATTTTATGTTGCCACATAACTATTATCCATGCTGTCTGGACGTGCAGCCACCCAAATACACTGCAAACTCACAGAGCAACAGAGATAGGACTCAGTTCACATACCTGACTGCCTCCGTGCTCTGTGTTAATGTACCGGGGCATTGGGAAGCGTGCTTGCAGAATTTCCTGGGCGTCATCCAATGGTGCCTGTAGAAGGTGCTTGAAGTTTTCATACTCGGGCATATCCTGGTAACCAGCTTTACGCCACTGGGCTATGGTCTTTAGCAAAACAGACAAACCAAAACATTATGGAAACACTGAAAGTCAGGATTGACATTCATTTGACTAACATGCCCCTGCCCCACATAACACTCAATTCTTTTCTGATAATTAGTCTTATGTAAAGAACATAAGAATATTCACATCGGGGCTGGAGCGATAGCACAGCGGGTAGGGTGTTTGCCTTACACGCAGCCGACCCAGGTTCGATTCCCAACATCCCATATGGTCCCCTGAGCACCGCCAGGAGTAATTCCTGAGTGCAGAGCCAGAAGTAACCCCTATGCATTGCCAGATGTGACCCAAAAAGCAAAAGAAAAAAAAGAACATTCACATCTATGGGTAAGGGGTTTGATAGGGTAGCAGGTTTACTGTAACCAAAGAAAGTTTATAGAGTTGTTATTAACGGAATTTTGAAATACAATTTTTTAGGACATTTGAAATCACTTCTCATGAGCAAATCCTAAAAATCAATCAGTTATCAAAACTTAATGAAGGTAAAGTATGTATAACAGTAGGGAGAAAAGCACCAATGAATACAATGTTCAATAATGGGTATTCTTTTTTTTGGGGGGGGGGGATTTTGGGTCACACCTGGTGATGCACAGGGGTTACTCCTGGCTCTGCACTCAGGAATTACTCCTGGTGGTTCTCAGGGGACCATATGGGATGCTGGGATTTGAACCCAGGTCGACTGCGTGCAAGGCAAATGCCCTACCAGCTATGCTATCACTCCAGCCCCAATAATGGATATTCTTGAGAGGAGCCATTCTCTTTCTTAGGGCATGAACTGTTTTAAGGAAGAAAGAGTCTCCCCTGAAAACCATTTCTGCTATCCTGGAGCTCTAAAGACCCTATGTTAAGGCTCACAGTGCCTCAAAGAAAGAGTCACAAACACATATTTACTCGTAATGCCAACATAACTCTGAAAAAGACAATAGTGTGAATAAATTTGCGCCAAGTAAATTAATCTTGTTAAACAGCTCAGAAAGTAATTATTACAGGGATTTCAAAGGCCAACTAGAGATTAATTTACAAAGATTAAAATGTATTAACATACAAATACTTCAGAGACCTGAAAAAGGTTTAATTCATTACACTACAAGCCGCTGTAAAAATTAAACAATTGTGATATTTGGGAGGTTGGGGGGTGGGAGAGGGTGTTTTTGTGCCACACCTGACTGTGCTCAGTCAGGGTTTACTTCTGGCTTTGTGTTCAGGGGACACATGTGGAGCCAGGGCAGGTGCCTTACCCCCGTGCTAGCTCTACAGACCCCTATACTAATGAAAATAAATTTGGGTCTTATGAGCACAAGTTCTTATGTTACTGGTTCAGTGCTTGCACCTGGTGATGAGGTGCTGCTGAGGCCCAAGGGGATAAGGGGCCACCAGGGATATACCTTGTGGTGCTCAGGAGATCAGAAGTTTGATCAGAAGAAATCAAACTTGAAGCTATCACATGTCACGTGTATTCTCAGCCCATTGAGCTATCTCCCCAACTTCCCAAGTTCTTGTTTTAAATAGCAGCCAAGGATGTATGTCAGGGTAGAGCACATGCCTTAGAAGTGCAAGGCTCAGGGTTTGATCCCTGGCACTGTAGAAAAGGGTACAAAAAAATTAATACCATCTTACCTCACCAAGATAAATGACAATTTGGAAGAAAGTGTCCATCAGCAAAATCCTGTCAGCTAAGATGCTGCTGCTGTCCAAGAGAACTGGCTGAAGAGAGAAGAGATGGCATTAGCACCCCTGCTGCTCCCCAGGGGCGACCACTCAAACCCCATACTTGAGGCACACCATACAACAGCTCAAAGGGCTTTTCCAAAGGTTCCTGGCATGACGGCTCTCCACCACGCTATGTCCATTCCTGCTCTCTACTCCCTGACTCAAAGTTGTCTCAGAAGAAACAGGCTCCAAATAATTCCTCATCAACTGGAAAGGGAGATTAATTCACTGTTCTAGGCATCATAGATAATGCCCCAAATTACTCTACTTTGTGTTAGAAAGTGAGAATTTTTGGGGAGGGGAGAAGATACAGAAAACATTAGCACAACCACTGGTGCAAGGATGAATCGCAAATTCATCAAACATTCTATTAAAAAAAAAAAAAAGAAGTTGGGTGTTTTATTGGGGGAATGGGGCAGGGGGAAGTACACCTGGTGGTGCTCAGCCATCACTCCTGGTCGTGCTCAGGGGACAGTATGTGGTGCCAGGGACTTAAGGTAGGCTGTATGCAAGGCAAGTTCCCTACCTGCTATGCTACATAGCTCTGGCCCTAGAAAGAGGTTTTATCTATCTTGGACACATTCTCTCAAATCTACTGCTATAGGTAAGAAAAAAAGTTGGAAAAAAATTTCATTTAGTTTTTTTTTTATATAACACTTTAACACTTTTAAAAAAAGTTGGGAAAAATTTTTAGTTTTTTTTATATAAAACTTTAACATAAGAATTTGTTTTTTTGTTACATAAACTTTATGAAGAATGATTAGATAACTAATTTACTTTTCTACCATTGCTATAGTTCAGTTGTTTTCTAGTTTTACTGTCCTTATAAAAAATTCTTTCTAAGGAGCTGGAGCAATAGCACAGAGGGTAGGGCGTTTGCCTTGCACGAGGCCAACCCGGGTTCAAATCCCAGCATCCCATATAGTCCCCTGAGCACCGTCAGGAGTAATTCCTGAGTGCAGAGCCAGGAGTAACCCCTGTGCATTGCCAGGTGTGATCCAAAAAGCAAAAAAAAAAAAAAAAAAAAATTCCTTCTGAGACACTGATTTACAACACTGATAATGGTCAGGGCTCATGAATAAAACATTCCACACCCTCCACCAGAGTGTCTGCTTCCTCCATCATGGTCCCATCAAATTTTCTATTAAAACTTTTTTTTTATTATTTCTTTGAACAAAATTTTTCTGGTATGGAGAAGTTGTTCTTTCAGATAACAAGACATGAAATAACAAAGTCAAAGTGTTGGAAAATATTTTTATAATCCTGTTTTCCACAGATAACAGCTTCATATAGTTTGTGACTTTTCCTATTTTTTAAAAAATTACTTTACTGGGGCTGGAGCCATAGCACAGCGGGTAGGGCATTTGCCTTGTATGGGGCTGACCAGGGTTCAATCCTCAGCATCCCATATAGTCCCCATAGCAATGCCAGGGGTAATTCCTGAGTGCATGAGCCAGGAGTAAGCCCTGTGCATCGCCGGGTGTGACCCAAAAAGCAAAAGCAAAAAAAAAAATTAATTTGCTGAATCACTGCCTATGTATGTTTTTATTACTCAGAAATGTTAAACTAAGACTTTTGTGCAGCCACTCTGCTGCTGATTGACCACGGTCGGGAGGCCAGCTAGACTACTTCTGGTCCCAGCAACTGCTTGCAGCCATGTCCTAGACTGTGAATTAAGCCATAGCCCCACGCTGGCCAGTCAAGGAGGGGGAAGATCCTTCTTTCTCGTTTTTTTTTCCCTTTTTGGGAAGAAACGGTGTGGCGTCCGCCATATTATGAGGACTATTAAGCAGGTACAAACTTGATGGCTCGGGAAGGAGAAAAAGAAAAAAAAAAAAGACTTATGAACTTGAAACAGCAGGACGTATGGGCAGTCTCGGGCCGGGGCGATACCGGCTCACGCTCTGCCGAGATTCGACCTGAGTGGCCACACTTTTGTGCGGCTGCTCTGCTGCTGATCGACCAGCTAGATTACTTTTGGTCCCAGCAACTGCTTGCAGCCATGTCTCTAGACTGTGAACTAAGCCACTGCCCCATGCTGCCCCAGGAAGGGAAATGATGCAATTTTTTTTTTTTTCTTTTTGGGTCATACCCAGCGATGCTCAGGGGTTACTCCTGGCTTTGCACTCAGGAATTACTCCTGGCAGTGCTTGGGGGACCATATGGGATGCGAAGGATCGAACCCAGGTCGGCTGCGTGCAAGGCAAACGCCCTACCCGCTGTGTTATCGCTCTGGCCCCAATGATGCAATTTCTAACATAAATCTCCCTGAACTTAATTACTAAAACACTAAAATACAGAAATCCTAAACCATATCTTGTCATTCTTAATGACTAAAATACTAAAATACAGAAATCCTAAATTCCTATCTCGTCATTCTCAGCAATGGAAAACTAATTATGAAATGCTTCCTTGACAGTAGGAAGCTGTTTTTTTGGGGGGAAAATCCAATGACAATAGTGAGTTTTGTGTTGAAATATGGAATGTAATCAAGATAAAGAGAAAATGAAGTGAAATTTATCAACTACACAGGCGGGGGTTGGGGGGTTGGAGGTATACTGGGGTTTTTGGTGGTGGAATATGGGCACTGGTGAAGGGACGGTTATTCCAGCATTGTATAACTGAGACATAAGCCTGAGAACTTGCAACTTTCCACATGGTGATTCAATAAAATAAATGATTTAAAAAAATGTTAAACTAAGAGCAAATTTTCTAGGAAGAAGATGTGTTAGATGATTCCAATTCTGAAAAAAAAAAAAAAAAGCATTTACAAAAACTCTTACCTCTGGAGGTCCATGAAATGAGTAGGAATAGAGAATGGGCTGGATCATGATGAGGGACTGGGTTAGATCCTGTCGGGCAAAATGGTGTCTGTAATACGATGATTCATCAGGACTGTTGTTAAACACTTGAAGAAATGGAGATCTTCTAAGATGGAACATGAACTGCATTTATAAGGGAAGAAACAAAGAAGATATGCATAAAGCCGAAACCTTCTTAGGGACCAATAGAGAAGAGCTGCTTTTTTAAGGCATCTAAGGAAGGAGAGCCCAAACATGAGGGTAAAGGTCTGTGGGTTTACATCACAGAAATTAAAAGGGGGTAGCGGGGGATCAGAAAAGAGGGAATTGATAGTTGTTCACTTCTACAAGGTGAAAAATGTTCTAGATGTCTCTTGCACAGCTATGTGGCTATATTCAACACGACTAAGATGTATACTTCAAAACAAGGCAACAATATAGAGGATTGAAATACATTACTTTTACAAGAATTAAAAAAAAAAAAAGATCGGAGATGCCATGCCATATCCATGCCACACCAGGCTGCTTCACTGGGGGCAACCCGGAAGGTGAGGCCCCTCCCCACCCCAAGAGGCCCATCCCTGGCAGCCAAAAACCTCCAGAACTCAACCCCTCTAATGCTCATGGCCACCTCCACATGCTCAGGCCGAGTCTCACCCACGAGTAAATCTATACCTGGACATCTCATACTTTACATCACCAATGTACCAAGAGTAGCACACCACATTTGATGGGGTTCAAAGTAGAAGGCAACCAAATTTAGGGGGAAGTATATTTATAGATTATATACATAAGCACACAAGGCTCAACCTTTAACAACATGTTACTAATCTCTTATAGAAGAGCTTAATGGTTTCTAGACAAATACAACAATCTTCATACACTTACTTCTAAGATACCTTTTTTGTCCCATTTTTAGCAAATTATTCATAATAAGCAACACAAAATAAATTATTTTGGTTCTGCTTTGGGGGCAGGGTTTGGGGTTTGGGATGGAAATATGATGGTGGGAAGGTGTAATGGTGGTTGGATTGTTCAAATATTAAATGAAATCAAATATTTTCAGGGCTGTAACAATAGCACAGCTGGAAGGGCGTTTGCCTTGCATACAGCCGACCTGGGATTCCTCTGTCCCTCTCAGAGAGCCCAGCAAGCTACCGAGAGTATCCTGCCTGCACAGCAGAGCCTGGCAAGCTACCTGTGACATATTCGATATGCCAAAAACAGTAACAAGTCTCACAATGGCGGCGTTCCTGGTATACGCCCGAGCAAATCGACGATCAATGGGATGACAGTGTGATACAGTGATACAAATATTGTGAAACAACTTTACAAAAATTTTTAAAAATTAGAAAAAGATCTATGGCCAACAGGCACATGACAAGATGTTCAACATTCTACTGGAAAAATGCAGAGCAAAACGACGAGACAGCACCTCTCAGGCGTAAGGTGATTATGACCCAAAAGTCAAGGCACAGGGCCAGGGTATAAAGCGTCTGACTTTCATGTGGTCAACCCAGGCTTGGTCCCAGCACCACTTATGCTCCCCTGAGCTCAGCCAGGAGTGATCCTTGAACATAGTCAAGAGTAAGCCTATTGGGTGTATCTCAAAAAAGAAAAATGAAAAAGCCAAGGTTCAAGTGTGGATAGGATATGGAGAAACAGGAGCTGTTATATACTGTTTGTGGGGAAGTAACCACTAACACTGCATGTTTCTCATATTAACTCTGGTTTGCTTTTTAAGTATTCATTTTTGCTGTGCTTCACTTCCTTGGTTTGAGGCAGAGGTGGCCAGTTACCCAGCATGCCTACTACAGATGATCATGTTTGGTCTTTTCATGGCTTATGCACTTATTTTTTTGCTCTCCATTTGCATCTCTCCCCTGAATGATGTAAGGCATATTTATCTTGAACTGAATAATCTTCAAGATCTACAGTGTAGAATCTTAATTTTAAGATTCTACACTGTATTATTTAATCTTTCCTCTCTCCCTGGACAGCATTATTTTGATCACAATTTATTATGCTGTGGTTATGTTAGAAGAGTATTTCTTACCTGAGGATATAGAGAGAAAGAATCTGATAACCTAAATGAAGTGGGGTCCTCTTTGTTATACTGTCCGAACTTCTGACACTGTTGAAAGAAAAAAGCAGAGAGAAGAAAAGGAAAAAAAGTCAATGCCACTTGGAAAGCTCCTTCAGGTGAGAGGGCTGCATTTGATGCCAGCCTTGCGGTGACCTGAGCTTCCCAAGCATGGCAGGCAACAGCGGTAGTGTTATGGAAAGGCGGATTCTGCTTTGGCAGAGCTGGAGACTGGCAGGCGATGTGGCATTTCTTCCAGCCAGTGCTGCACAAGGACCTCTCTAACTAGTTTGTCTCAAGAGCTTCTTCTAAAATAATTTTTTTCTTTTTTTTTTTTTGCTTTTCGGGTCACATCTAGTGATGCACAGGGGTTACTCCTGGCTCATGCACTCAGGAATTACTCCTGGCATTGCTCAGGTGACCATATGGGATGCTGGGAATCGAACCCGGGTCGGCTGCGTGTAAGGCAAATGCCCTACCTGCTGTACTATCTCTCCAGCCCCAAAAGAAATCTTTTGAGACCATGAAATACTGGCAGTTACATGCAAGCCTTAATGCTGTATTCTCCTACAGCTCAATTCTCTTCTTCCTTTTAAAGGGACATTTCTGAGGCCAGAGTGACAAAGAAAAGAAGATAGGGCACTTGCCTTGCAACTGGCTGACCTGGATTTGACCCCCGCTATCCCATAGTCACCTGAGTCCTGCCGGGAGTGACCCTCTGAACATGAGTAAGCCCTGAGCACTGCCAAATATAAAACAAAAATAAAACACAATGACATTTCTGAACAATGTTTTCTCTTCCTGCCTTTAACTTTCCCTTTATTTCCCCATTCCCTCTGGCCATGAGAGATTCAGACTTCTTACCATTTAAAGAGTTTTAACATTTTTATTTTCCTTTTAGCTGCTGAGGATGGAAACAAGGGCCTCACACATGCATGGCAAATGTTCTTACCTCAGCATTACATCCTCAGCCCCCCACAATTCACTTCCTGCTACCAAACCTGCTCTCCCTCTCCCAGTCCTCATTCTTCTGAACTCCCTAGATCCATGAATCAAGTGACCCTCCCAATTTCTTGAAACTCTCTCCTGTTCAGCTGCTAAAATATCTTTTTTCTACTCCTCATTATCTCTTTGACAAATCCTTTTCTGCCTTATTACTCCAATGTGAAGATTCCTTTAAGGTAAGTTCTTATTTAATTTTTTTTGGGGGGAGGTGGGGGAGGAGCACACCTGGAGGTGCTCAGAACTTACTCCTGGCTCTGTGTTTCAGGGATCACTCCTGGCGAGACTCAGGGGATCATATGAGTTACGGGGATCACACCTTCGTCAACCATGTGCAAGGTAAGTGCCTTACTGGCTATATTATCTCTCCAGCCCAAGGTGAATTCTTGTATCCTATCCCATCCTCACCTCTTTGGCTACTAGAGTTGGATTCAAGTTATTCAGATCCACCCACAAGTCCTGTGCTCACCTACTACCCGAGATCCTGTCAAGGTTTAGTTTTCCTTGGACTTACTTTTAAAAGTTCATGTTAAGGAACACTTATATGTGGGGCTGGAATAATAGTACAGAGGGTGGGATGCTTACCTTGCAAACAGCTGACCTAGGTTCAATCCCAGTACCACACACGGTCCCCCAAGCACCACCAGGAGTAACTCCTGAGTGCAGAGCCAGGAGAAAACCCTGAGCATTGTCAGGTGTGGCACAAAACCCCAAACCCAAACCAAACAAACATATTTGAAAACAAAAAGTGAAATACTTCCCTCCAACCAAAAATCTTTCCCTTTCCACTTTGACATCACAGTCTTCCTGTGGTTCCCCACATTTGAAATGAGTGAAGATATTTCTATATACGACTCCACAGAGAGGTTGAACAAATGTTACCAATTCTTTCTCAGTATACATCCTGATTTCAAGCCTCCTATTCCAATTCTATTGCTACCAACACCAATGTCAGCTCTTTGGAGCCTACAGAATCTCCCATGTGCCCCCTTTAGACCTCCAATATACTTAACATGGCAATGGTAACAATCACCGTGCTGGATTCACACCTCTGCTTAAATCACTCTCAGTCCTTCCAATGTTAAGGTAGTAGCAACTTAAAAATTCAGACATTTCAGAGGCTGTTGAGATAGTGCAGGGGTGAAGACACTTGCCCTGCATGCAGCTGACTCAGGTTCAGGTTCTAGTCCTCCCTGGTACCACATACATTTCCCCTAAGCACCGCCTGAGCACTAAGTCAAAAGTAGCCCTTGAGCACCCCAGGGTATGGCTAAACTCTTCCTTTCTTCCATATCAAGAGATGGCTCAAAGGACTAGATTACATGCATTGCATGCAAGAGTACTGGGTTTGGACACACACAGAAATCTTGGACCCAAACAACTTGCAGCAGAGATGGCCCGGTACTTTGCAATAGGCCTTCTCCGCTGGGCCACTTCAGACAGGAGCGGGTGTTGTCCCTCCGTCTGCCCTCTAAGAGCTCCAGCGGTCGCCAGTTTCTAGAAACAATTTCTTCAGACTCTAATTATTATTAAAATCTTAGAATTCCTAAAGCGTGCGGCCGCAAAAGTGGTCACTAGCAACATTATATTATATCCATAACAAGCAATACAAAACACATTGTCTAGTAATTATATTTTCGGCAGATATGAGGGGAGGTAGGACTGGTCTTGAAATATCTAAGATAACTAAAGTAGTGAAAGACTACCTTGCAAACCACAACACCCAAAAGGAGAGAGCAAAAGGGAATGCCCTGCCACAGAGGCAGGTGGGGTGGAAGGGACAGGGTAGAGGTGGGGGGAGGGATGCTGGGACCACTGGTGGTAGAAAATGGGCACTGGTGGAAGGATAGGTACTCGATCATTGTATGACTGAAATGCAAGCATGAAAGTTTGTAAGTCTGTAACTTTATCTCACAGTGATTCACTAATTAAAAAAAAAAAACCTTGCTAATTGTCTGCCACACAAGCAGGGGGAGGTATGGAATTGGGGGGGGGCAATACTGGGGATTTTGGTGGTGGAAAATGTGCACTGACTGGTTAAGGGATGGGTGTTAGATGACCATATGATTAAATTTCAAACATGAAACTTTTGTTACTGTATCTCACGGTGAATTAATAAAAAATAAAAATTTAAATAAACAAATAAAAAGAAAGACTTAAAAAAAAAAGAGTACTGGGTTCAATCCCCAGCACCACGTGGTCCCCCCCAAATCCAAACTCCACTTGGAGGATCCTCTAAGCAACACCAGGATTAGCCTCAGAGCATCGCCAAGTGTGATTACTACACTATTTCTCCTGAAGCAAAAAAATAAATAATTAAAATTAAGGCATTTCTCAATGAAGTAATTCCTGCTGTCCAAGCAGGCTTCCTGCAATAGAGGCATACTACGGTGGTGCCAGCCTAAGTCCACATATGCAACAAACTCCCATATGCTTGCTCACTGTGGGTCTGGCACTCAGCTGAAGGCTTGACTCAAGACTCTTTCCTCACAGAAAGCCTTGCCATCTTCTTGAACTCTCAGATTTTTAACTGAAATCTCAGCACTCCATTAAAAAAAAAAAGAAAAGAAAAAGGTTCCTTGGGCCAGCAAGGGCAAATGTACAGTTAAAGAGAGTATTTAACTCAGGGACCACTCAGCAGCGGTGATCATAAATATATGAATATATGCTGTGACTTTCAGGAAGTTAAGATATGTCAAGTTGACTTATTGCCACTGGCTCCAAATTCTCGCTTCTGGCCTGCTATGAAATGGATTCGGTGCGTTAGTCTTCCCTTGCCCATTGGCAGTGAGATTAACCTTTGCCAACAGAGGGTGCTAGAGGCAAGGATTCGCTTCTGGTTCAGGTGCTCACTCATCTGCTAAGAAAACTCCGAGTTGAGCTCCAGGAAAGGTTCCGTATACCTGCTTTCTGGCAATTTCTCTAGCACAGTGGGCAGGTGGTTGTGCAGTTCTAGTGAATTCCTCAAGAAAAAAAATATCACTGCACCTTCTCTCCCATGAAAGACTTAGAATCCCTACCTTGCCCTCCCAACTAGATTTAGACTAGTGGGGGAGAGATGGGCTTTTACCTGGGTTTTCAGCCTAGAATTAGAGGTTTTCAGCCTAGAATTAGAGGTTCCCCCTCTTATCTGCTACTCCTATATTCTGTACGTTACTTCTTAGATAGCAAATCCCTGATGATCCTGTTTTTCACAAAATTTGTAAGAAACCTTTTACATTACATCTGATCCTTCTGATCAGATCCCAAATGGCACCTGAGGTCATTCCCTCCACCTGCTGACACATAAACTCCTCTATTTCCAAAAAACCAGGTCAGAGACCTGGAGGGAAAACAGAGGCCACTGCATTCAGTGAATCATCCAATTCAATTCTTTTTTTTTCTGCTTTGGAGCTACATTCAGTAGTGTTCAAGGCTACTTCTGACTATGCACTCAGAGGTCACTCCTGGTGGTGCTCAAGTGGCCATTTGAGGTACCAGGGATCCAACTTGCATCGGCCACATGCAAGGCAAACACCTACCTGCTGTACTTTTGCTCTAGGCCCTGACCTAATTCAATTCTTGACACACATGGGCTACACCATTGTCTGAATGTCCCATGCATGCACTTTCTTCCCAGCCCCAAATAATTTCTGGAGAGAACATACACTTAACACTCCTTTCAACCCAGAATTTCTACTGTTTGGTATATAAGACACCAAATGACACATACTTACTAAATGACTTCATTAATGATAGTTTAAGTGAAAACTTCCCCCTCTCAAAAATAGAGCAAACGCAAGACCAAGTCTAGCACCACAATCTCTGACTTACCAATCGAATGAGTTGTCGGTCCAGCCACCGGAGCACATCGGGCCCTTCCTCTGACTCAGCTCGGAACACTCCCAGCCGCGCCATCAAGACTGTGGCGGCCTCCTGGTCAAATGCTGCTTCTATGTGTCTGATCTGACTCTGCGCATCTGCCCAACTGACAACACCAGAGTTAGAGCCACACTCACAATCAAAGGATAAAGCCAGGTGAGGAGAACGTAACATGATCTCCTAGACAGCACAGCTAGGACTCACACCATTAGGAATCACACATATTCAGTAACCTTTGTATGACTCTGAAGGCTCTCAGTATAAAAGAAAAATTAAAGAGCCTGGAGCCAGGGGATGGCTCCCCAGGCAGGAGCAACAGCTTTGCACGTGGGAGTGCTGCAGAGGCCTCTAGACTACCGGGAGCGACCCCTAAGCAAGGAGCCTACAGTAGGCCCCAAACACTGCCACATATGGCCCAGACAAAATAAACCTAATTCAAAACAAAGAAATTAAAGAAAAGAAATACTTGCGTACACAAAGACCTAAAAGTAAGGAACACAGCTGCAGTTAGACAGAAAGTAGAACCCCAAATATCCTTTAGTAGGGCGGACATATCCCATATGAACTATACAATATGATGTGCACCTTAAAAGTGAAAGCTACTACTGGGGCTGGAGTGATAGCATAGCGTGCAGGGCATTTGCCTTGCACACAGCCAACGCGGGTTCAATTCCCAGCATCCCATATGGTCCCCCAGCGCTGCCAGGAGTAATTCCTCAGTGCAGAGCCAAAAGTAACCCCTGTGCATCGCTGGGTGTGACCCGAAAAGCAAAAAAAAAAAAAAAAAAAAGCTACCAGGTCTACAACCCAGTGCCAAAGTGCATGACTGACACCCTGACATGCATGGGATCTGGGACCAATCATCCTGGATTATATGGGCGGTGGAGGGAGGAGAGAAAGAGATAAGAGGATTATTGTACTGACAGATGTCCTTGCCACATGATGGAAAGCTCATGAATATATCAATGTAAGAAGCCACATATTTATGTAATTCATATTATATGCCAATTACACAAAAGGGATTACTAAGTGCCAAATGGGAATGAAATTTAATTTCTAAGGAGGAGAGTGGATGAGGAAGCCCTCCCCCTTTTATTTGAAAAGGTGCATCTGTCAATAGTGCGCAGGAGACAAGGTGAGGCTGGAGATTAAACACACAACTGTCCATAATAGCATGTGCTCTGCGCTATCCATTCCCTCTGCTGTTCGTTTTGGGCCCCACCTGACTCAGTGCTCAGGGGACAGTGTGATGCCAGATACAGGGCTTCCCTATGCAAAATATGTGCTCCAGTCTGAGCTGTTTCCCCTGCTCAAGAGATCCATTCTTTATGTACTTTAATGCAATATGAATTTTTTACAAAGAAGATGTTTTTATGGCTTATTTGTTTGATAAATCAAATATGTACGGTGTTTCTTTTTCAGATCACACCAGTGATGTGCAGGCCACTCCTGGCAGTGCTGGCAGAGCAGAGGGCAGCTAACTCTCAGCAGGAGTGCCAGGACTTGAACCCAAGGCTTTTAAGGTATATTTCTAATCCGGAAACTGAAAGAATTTATTCCTACTCAAAGATTTTTCTATGACCTAGCTGGATTAAAAGACAATGCTGGTTCCCATTCTCGCTCCTCCTCATCTGATAAAATGGACCATAAGGATTGGTGAAAACCATTTCCATGGAATTTCAAAGACAAAGTAACAGACGTTAAATTATGTCTTTACAGAAAAACATCAGGCATGCATGGTGGAGGATGAGCACTTGCAAGTGCGAGGGCCTGAGGAAGGAAAGACAGGCAGGGAAAGAAGGAAGAAGGAAGGAAAGAAACAAGAAAAACATCAGTCAGAAAGTAGATAAAGGACCAAACATGATGGCCTCTCATTATGTGTACTGCAAACCATAATACCCATAAGTAGAGGGTGAGTAAATGGGAAACTGTCTGCCATAGAAGCAGGGGGAGGGTTGGGATAAGGGGAGGAATAATGGGGACATTGGTAGTGGAAAATGTACTTTTGTGGAGGGATGGGTGTTCGATCGTTATATGATTGAAACTTAAACATGAAAGTTTTGTAACTGTAGCTCACAGTGATTAAATAAATAAATAAAAGAAAAACTTCAGTCAGTGGGGCCAAGAAACTACACCAGGTAAGATGACCTGAGGCTTGATTCCTGGTACCACACTTGGTACCCTGAGTCACACCAGGAGTGATCGCTGAGCACAGAGCCAGGACTAAGCCCTGAGCACCACCAGGTGTGGCCCCAAACGCCAAACCAAAACATCAGTCAGAAAGAAAAGAAGCTGCTCACTTGCGGGCAATAGTGGTCACGCGGATGCGCCTTTGGGTGCTGGAGTGCTGGTACTGTGTGACAAACTGGATGGCGCCTCTGCCTCCTTGTGGGACGGGAGCACTGTGCTGTGAGATGAGGGGCACACCGGTTACTGTTACAGGAGCACCTCAGACATGAGCAACCACAGAGCCTACATTTCCCTCTAAAACAACTGACAACCATGATGGTAAAGTGAGTGGTACAGTTTTTAGTGTCACACTAAGATCTGGGTAATTTTATGCGGAAATTTACCACAAAAATAGTTTTTTAAGAAAGAGAATTAGATTCAAACATATTCAAGGAACAACATATATGTGGAAATGTCTGGGGATGAAACACCCTGATAACCAGAATCTGCTTTTGAAATGCACCAAAAATCAGATGGATTGATGGATGGATAGATTTACTTTATGTGACAGAGTAAAGAGTCAAGTGTCGCTTCATATTCTAAGTGGTAAGTAGATGGCTGTGTGATCTCTTAGTTTTTCTGTATGTCTGAAATTTTTTAAATACATACTGGGAAAAGAACTGACACTAAAATATTGACCAACATTTATGATGGGTGATAAAGATACTACTCTTCTTAAGATTTTATCAGTTCACTAATAACCTGATGATACAACTCTGCCCCAAACCTTGAACGAGTAAATGAGACCATGCCAGACTGGTATCAGGCCACACACAAGCCCAAAGTAGCATGTTATAAAGAACTAACAGTGGCCACCAGCTGTAATGAATCAGAAAATACAACACAGAGAGACAAATATTCCTGAACAAATTCACATACCTGGTTGACTACTTCAAAGTAAATGCCAAGTGTAGATGAGGGATCCAAGCTACACATTTTCCATTGACTTGTGCCACCAATACCAAGCTCCTAGGATAGAAGAGAAAAATTAAAAAACAAAACCAAAAAGCCACTCCTGTGGTTAAGTGCTGATGTAAAGTACCGAGGGGGTAGGCCATATAGAATATCTCATTCCAAATGGAAATTCAAATTTTACTGAAAAGAATATAGAGTCCAGAATCAAATTAAACAATGAACAGCACTTTAAGAGAGTACAGCAGGCTGGGCACTTGCTTTGCATGCGGCATGCAGCTGACCCAGGTTTGTTCCCCCAGTACCAATAAAAATGATTCCTGAGAACAGAGCCAGGAGTCAGCTGTGAGCACCACTGAGTGTGGGCCCAAACAAACACATAAAATTAAAGGGCCAGAAAACTAGTACAGTGGGCAGGGTACTTGCCTTGAATGCAGCTAACCAGAGTTCAAACCCTGGCACCACACATGTTCTCGTAAAGCACCGCCAGTATTGGTCAATGAGCACAGAACCAAGAGTAAGCTCTGAGTACTGCCGGGTGTGACCCCAAACCAAAGAGTACAGTACTTTAAAATAAAGTGTTTGGGGTCCAGAGTGACAGCAAGTTTGCCTTGCACATGGCGGATGCAGGGTCAATTTCCCAGCATTCTGTGCAATTTCCTGAGTCCCACCAGGAGTGATACCTGAGCAAAAAGACAGGAATAAGTCCTGCACACCACTTGGTGTGTGCCAAAAAGAAACAGGAAAAAATATGAAGTGTTTGGGTCATGGATGTGGCTCAGTGGAAGAGCACATGCATTTGGTTTGATCTTTGACTTAAAAAAAAACAACAAACTCCAAACACTAAAATTAACCTCTCTATCTTGGAACTCAATTCTTATTTTCCATCAACTATATCTATACATATACACATATATATGATACAAACACTTAAGTCAACAAAAAAAAAATCAAATCGATAGTAAAGGAGGAAAGGTGCTTGTACTGCACGCGACCAATTCTGGTTTGAATCCTGGCAACATATAAGGGTCGCTGAGCACCACTGGCATCTGAGTAGCAGCATGTGTGCCCAACTCTCTCCCAACATTAACAAAAAATAATAATACAAAAAAAGGGGGAAAAGAAATCAAATTAGGGTTGGGATGAAGTGACTAACAGAAAAGAAATTACCTACTTAGCTTTAAGAGTCAAATTTTTTTATTTTTATTTTTATTTTTTTGCTTTTTGGGTCACATCTGGCGATGCACAGGGGTTACTCCTGGCTCTGCACTCAGGAATTACTCCTGGCAGTGCTCAGGGGACCATACGGGATGCTGGAAATTGAACCCAGGTCAGCTGCGTGTAAGGCAAATGCCCTACACGCTGTGCTATTGCTCTAGCCCCCAAGAGTCAATTTTTAACTCAATTTCTTTCTTTTTTTTTTTTGTTTGTTTTTGGGTCACACCCGGCGATGCACAGGGCTTACTCCTGGCTTTTCACTCAGGAATTACTCCTGGCGGTGCTCAGGGGACCATATGGGATGCTGGGATTCGAACCCGGGTCGGCCGCGTGCAAGGCAAACGCCCTACCCACTGTGCTATCGCTCCAGCCCCATTTAACTCAATTTCTTTAGACAAAAGCTACATATAAATTCTTGGTACAGAGCTGTTGTTATTCTTATTATTGTTTCCAGTGGTAAATATGAGATTTATTAACATGTAAGATATTACTGAAAGTATCACTGTTTTTTGTTTATTGTGCAGTCACACCTGGCAGTCCTCAAGGCTTACTTCTGGCCCTATGCTCAGGGTGCACTCCTGATAGTGCTCAAGGGACCCCAGTACTGGGAACTGAACCTAGGTCAGCAGCGTGCAAGGCTAGTGTACAGATAATTACTGCATCTTCTGTACTAATTCTCTGGCCCAGTCACTATTTGGAGGGAGTAGAGGGGCTGCTGGGCCACCCCCAGCAATGCTTAGGTGTTACTCCTGGAGGGGTCAGTTGATCATGTGGAATGCTGGGGATGAATCCTGATCAGCCACTGTACTATGGCTCCAGCCCCACAGTCACTATTTTTTCATTTTTCCCCCACCTTCCCTATCTTTGGATACACCCTTGGTACACACACATTCTCAATGTAGTGCCTGCCAGGTGTCCCACACTTTACCTGTTGTGCACCAGGATTAAATGCTGGTGTGGGTCTCACAGCAGAGCTGCACAACCTTGCTTGGGGCATGTGGGTGGCAGTCAGGATGGAACTCAGGGCTACACATTTGCAAGGCACTGAGCTCTGCCCTGGGCCTAGGTATCTGGAAGAATGACACTGCAGAGTCCAGAGATGTGGCTTGGCACAGAGCCCCTACCTTGACTGTGTGAGTGAGGCTGTGAGTTCACTCTTCAGTACTGCTCTACACTGTCACCAGCACTGCCACTGTGATAATCCTTGGAACTCCACGTGTGACCATCAGCTCACACATTCCAACCAAAGATGATGACTCCCAGATGTTAAAGCAACAACAAAGAAAGGGGCTGGAGCAATAGCACAGCAGGTAGGGAGTGGGAGTTTGCCTTGCATGCAGCTGACCCAGGTTCAATTCCCAGCATCCCATATGGTCCCCTGAGCACCACCAGGAGTAATTCCTGAGTGCATGAGCCAGGAGTAACCCCTGTGCATCGCCAGGTGTGACCCAAAAAGAAAAAAAAAAAAGAGGGTTCCTAGAATAATCAACAGAAGAACATGACCAGATGCTGAAACACACCTTCTGTGGCTAGAGAGAGCAAGTGCTACAAACTCCAACATACCTCGTGAAAACATGTATGAAAATAATGTGGTTACGGAATAAATAAGACAGTCAAACTGTATGACAGTCTGGAGCTTCTACAGAGCCACACCAGGAACATATCACCTGGCCAGAGACCCAGGGCTCTCAAGGAGTCTTGTGGCTTCTGGGTCACACCTGGAAGTGCTGAGGGCTAACTCCTGGTTGTCTGCTCAGGGATCACTTCTGATGGGGGACTATATGGAGTGCCACAGATCAAATTCAAGCATCTTACTCACTGTCCTATCACTCTTGCCTCAGTGAAGACTTTTGAATGAAATCTCCGAACAGCTCTAGGATGGAGCGTGAGACATGCTGTTCTGCAGACATTCCCTACGCAGGGCCATGATATCTGTGGGTGTTCATCTCCCCTGATCTCCATCTTTTTAATGCAGCCCCAACCTTGCTTGTGTGAACGAGGCTGTGAGGTCACTCCTAGAATATCCCCTGAAAGGTGAAGGGTGACATGCAGGCAGTAAGAGAAGCCTCGCAAGCCTCCCTGTTTTGCATGGCGAACTTTCTCCTAAATCTCTATTTACTGACTCAAGGTACACAAAAAGTTCAGGTATCAAATATGGGAACCAAGGGGGTCAAATCTCAGTATGATTAAGTACTGTGCCAAGGCCACCCACAAAGCAGTAGAGACTTATCCACTGAATCCATGCCATGCTCTTGCAATCCATCCTCTCACTCATCATCAGTGACAGGATAGACAGAACATGACTGTGATTGTTTCTGCCCAGAACCACAAGAAATGACCTCACTGGACCAAATAGGTTGCCTCTTGGTAGCTAAGGTACAATTAGAAAAGGTACAACTGGAAAAGGAAAACCATCAGCAAAGCTACCTCCCCTCCTATTAACTAAACTGTTCAAAGACACACTAAATTTGTTACTAGAAGAACAAAGATGTCTACATATGTATCAACCACTGGCCAAGCAACTCAACAGAATCTTGCAGAGGTGAGACAAGGTGACACTCTGAATGGCAACAAGCACAGAGATTTATTCCACAAAGGGCACAAAGTATCTCTGAGCCTCAGTTTTCTGTAAGAGTTGTGACCTGGCTGAAGTGATAGTACAGCAGGTTGGGTGCTTGCTTCCATCCACAGGCCAGGTTTCATGCCATATGGTCCCCTGAATCTACCAGGAGTGATCTTTGAGTGTAGAGCCAGGAGTAATCTCTGGGCACCACCAGGTGTGGCCCCAAAGCAAAACAAAAGGAACAAAAAAAGATTTGGGGGGGGGGAAAAAAAAAAAAAAAAAAAAAAAAAAAAAAAAAAAAAAAAAGATTTGTTTTGGTCGTCAGTGAGAGTGAGCAAGTTTCTCCATAGACATTCATCAAGAACTGAAATAAGGTCCTCTGACATTGCTAATGGGAGGTAAGGGTGAAGGAGTTTCCTTACATTTTCTGACACACAAGGTCCTTTCACATTGAGAGATATACAAGGTCCAATGGCTCCTGAAATCTTCAGTTCCCTAGAGGTCTGGAAAAGAATTGCACGAGAGTGTCAAAATAAACAGAGAACCGCCCTACTCCACTGAGATACATTTACAAAATTAACAATTCTACCAACAATACATCATTCTTTTCCTATCCTTTATAAGCAGTCACAATGACTTAAAAGATAAGTCACAATGATGAAAGATAAGACACAATACTTTTGTGTTGCTTTAGAAACACTTAATTAAAAAATTCTAGCATATTGACAAGGCTAAGATTTTTTTTTTTCCATTTTGCTTTTTGGGTCAAACCCCGCGATGCACAGGGGTTACTCCTGGCTCTGCGCTCAGTAAATACTCCTGGTGGTGTTCAGGGGACCATATGGGATGCTGGGAATCGAACCTGAGTCAGCAGCATGCAAGGCAAACGCCCTACCCACTGTGCTATTGCTCCAACCCCAGACAAGGCTAAGATTTTAAAATCAGAGTTCATCAAAAGCCCATTACTCTACATCTTAAATGATAAGATGTAAAAACTTTGTTTAAAGTTTAACTTAATGATTACATTCAATTCTCAAATAAATAATTCTAATCATTTGGTCCAATACTGTTCTTCCCCTCCCTTTTTTTTCTCAATTACTCAAAATTAAGAATACAGGCTATCAGTTCCTAATGGAAAAACATAAGCCCCATTCACAATGTCGCAGTTCTGTGTACGAAGTAGCATCTGACACCGTGTGTGACGCTTCTGCTCAGTCCTCTACCCCTGCTACTCCCTGCTGTCCTGAAGTAAGCAAAGAGGCTGTAGAGAACCAGACTACTCCGTTTAGAATATCCATTAAATATGTCAGGGATAGAAAGAATCCCTTGAGAAGAATATTGGCTTGGGGGGCTGCCTTTTGGAAACTTTCAAATCTACCTTTATTTGCCCATGCTGCTAGGTTAAGACTTCCCCAAGTCAACAACTAAATAAGAATACTATTCTTGGGGCTGGAGTTATAGCACAGTGGATAGGGCATTTGCCTTGCACGTGACCGACCTGGGTTTGATTCCCAGCATCCCATATTGTCCCCAAGTACCGCCAGGAGTAATTCCTGAGTGCATGAGCCAGGAGTAACCCCTGAGCATTGTCAGCTATGACCCAAAAAGCAAAAAAAATATATATACATATATATACATATATATATGTATATATATATATACTATTCTACTCAAAATTTAGAAATCTCTAGTACCTTTACATCCAAAGTGGCCCCAAATGCCATTCGGAAATCTCCATTAAAATCTTTACTAAAAATCCTTTGGAATGTCTGCTTGAAGAGAGAAGTATTGAAAGAATCTCCCATCACCATGTGGCCCCTAAGGAAGAAAAAAAAAGAAAAGTGAGCAAATGTTTAGGATTACTAAAATCCATTCAAACATCCCCTTGGTATTTATGAATAACAATTCAAAAAGAAAGAAAATATCTCCAGGGCAAATGCAGGTATATAAATCCAGACAAATAAAGGGGACAATATATATATATATATATATGTATATATATATACATGATTTTCAATGATGCACACTTGAAACCTATATAAGAATATGGTTCTACTTCAATAATAATTTAAAAAAAAAACATAAAGGTTGGGGACAGAGCTCAGAGGCTGGACGGCATGTTTTGCATATATGATCACCAATAGCACCAATATTCAAACTTTGGCACTATATGTTCCTCCAGGAAGATCCATGTCTACAAAGGTGCTACCAATGAATTTAAATAGAAAATAGGAAATTAAATTTATATTGACAAAATATGCTTAAAATATTTCAAACAGGGGCTGGAGCAATAGCACAACAGGTAGGGCATTTGCCTTGCACGAGACAGACCCGAGTTCAATTCCCAGAATCCCATATGGTCCCCCGAGCACTGCCAGGAGTAATTCATGAGTACATGAGCTAGGAGTAACCCCTGAGCATTGCCAGGTGTGACCCCAAAAGCAAAAATATATATATATATTATATTTCGAAAAACTCTATATTATCTTAATCACTGTGGTTATTACACAAACTATAAAGATGATAAAATATCTCCTAAAAATATACACACACAACACCAAAACAATAAGTGCATAAAACCTGGTGAAATCAAAGCAGATGTGTACTATAAATTGCATTGTGTCAAGATGGAGCAAATCTACAGTGGGTAGGCACTTTCCTGGCATGCAGCCAACCAGGGTTCAACCTCTGGTACCACATATGGTTCCCTGAGCCTTGCCAGGAGTGACCCCTGAGCACAGAGCCAGGAGTAAGGCCTGAATACCAAATCAAACAAATTGTGTGGCCTCAAAACAAAAACTGCATTGTGTCAATGTCATTTCCTAGTTTTGACATAGTGCTGCATTCAGGTGAGATGATGCAATGCAATTACTTGATGAAGAGTATTTTTGCAAGGCCTTGTGTGTTGGTTTTTTTATTTTGGGGACCTTTATTTGATCCCTGAGCACACTTCATGGTGTGCTCCCTGAGTGATCCCTGAGCACACTTCATGGTGCTCAGGGATCACTCCTGACAGTGCTCAGAGTACCTCTGCAGTGCTGGGGATCAAATGCAGGTCAAAGATAGTACAGGACTTATGGTGCAAAGCAAGCACCATAAGTCCTGTACTATCTTTCCAGCCTCCACAATTTCTTTATTCCTTTAAATTTTTTTTTAAGTGAATCACCTTGAGGTACACAGTTACAAGGCTGTGCCTGATCAGGTTTCAGTCATACAATGTTCCAACAGCCATTTCTCCACCAGTGTACATTTCCCACCACCCCTCTTCTCTCCTGCCACCCTTCTCCCCAGAGTCTATTTCTATAGCAGGCACTTTTTCTCTCTCCCCTCTTCCTCCCTTCCTCTTCCCACCCACTTTTGCGAATTATTTGCAATACAGATACCGAGAGGTTATCATGTTTGTTCCTTTACCTACTTTCAGTTCTTATCCAGAGTGATCATTTCCAACTATCTTTGTCATAGTGGTCCCTTCGCTATCCCAACTGCCTTTTCTCCTAGGATTTAAAAAGCAGGTTTCCAACTGTGAACCAATCCTCCTGACCCTTGTTTTTACTGTATCTGGGTATTAGTCTCCGCATGTTTTTTACATCCCACAAATGAGTTCTATGTCTGTCCCTTTCCTTCTGACTCATTTTACTCAGCATTGACACTCTCCATGTTCATCCATTTATAAGCGAATTTCATGACTTCAATTTCTTATAAATCAAATTATTTCAAAGTTGAAAAAAAAGAGAGAAGTCCTTTAATCACTGAAGCCACAGATAAATGGGTTAACTAGTGAGACAATATTTCCATGCCCTCATAATTCTTTCGCATGGGAAAATATCCAGCGCACTAGGACATCCTTTTCAAGCTAATCCACTTCCTCAAAACAGGAAATCCTTGGCTTTGAGTGAATTATTTTTTCCAGTTTATGAACACTCATCCCTTTATTTTTTATTTATTTTGATTTTGGGGTCCTCCCAAACAATGTCTGAGGATCCTTGGGTCACCCTAGTGATAATGGACCAACTGGGCCAGAAGGTTCAGTGCTTGGACCCAGCAGCACGGAGCTCATAGGAGCCATCACAGTGATGCTTGGGGCCTCCAGGACCATGCCCCACAGTGCTTAGGAGGACCCATTTGGTGCTTAGAGCTTGCATGTACTCCTGCCCTTCGTGCTATCTCCTGGCCCTGTTCACCCCCTTTTTAAGGTCAGAGGAATACACTGATCACAAATTCAGCATTTTATTCATCGGGACAGATATGCCCAGCTTTGATGTAATGTGTGGTTCCATTTACCATTCATAACACAGGATTCTCAGAACTGATAAGAGTATCTGGCCCAGCTATCTCTGTATCTGACTTTCAGTGACAGAGATTACTCGATCCCAAATATCCACCCAGCCCCTCTCTTCGTTAGTCACAGGATGCAGGGCTTCCTTCCCAGCCCCTCCTGCATGTGGCTTCTGACTCTGACAGTGGCCTCTGTGATGCGGGGGAAGGGGTTTCTTATGGGAAGAAGTACGTCTTGCTGAACCCTTCCTCCTTCCTGCAGAAACATAGCTAGAGGCCAGAACTGACACCGAATGGTAGTGGAGATGCACAAGAGCCGTAGACCTTGAGATGATGAAAACCAATGATGACCACCAGAGACACGAGCTCCAGGGAGAGAGAGTTTGGGGGTCCCCTGCCACACTCACACCAACTCTCCAGTCTAACTGCTGAGTCAATTAGGAGGAGGAATCACTTGTGAACTCCTCCAGTGCGGGCACTGTCCCATTCATGTGCTCGTCTTAGATGTCTTCCTTTGTGATATGTGAAATTCTGTTTCCAGCAGCTTGGACCACTGGTTCAAGCTCTACCCTTTCATTCCATAAGGAACAAATATGATGCCTTCCCCTTACAATAACCCTTCAGCCGTGGAATACAGTTCTCATACTCCATTCATCTTCAATGTGACTTTCTGCAGAATCTTCATTCTCTACTAGAAGGTTTCAGTGACTCTGCATACTCACTCTTACTGCTCCCTTCTTCTACACGCCCCTTTCCCCTTGGTATGCATCCAGACTATAGTTTTCAGGCTATACTTGTCAGGCTATAATTTTCTACAGAAACCAAGACTGTGATCTTCATTGAGAACGACTCCTATTACTGCAGAGCCTTTTGAGAGTTCATCATCCTCACTGATGGAAGGGCCCGGAGAAATAACTCAAGGGTTTAAAGCACCTGCCCTGAAAACTTATGGTTCCAGATTAAATCCTGGTGTCTCATATATGACAAACATGATCCTGGCAGTTCAGCTGTTTCAGTTTAGGAGTTCTGCTGCCTGTGATCCTGGTGCCACAAGAATTTCTAGACACACTGAAACCAGGTGTACAAATTCCACCAAAAGTAGCATGACCTTCAATGAGTGCCACAATAAAATGATGCGCAGGAACTGGGCAAAATGCTTAAAGGGATAGAATATATGCTTTGCATACAGGAGCCCGAGGTTCAAGCCCTATCACTGCATATGGTTGCCCTGGTACCATTGGATATAGCCGAAAAGAAAGGAAAAGGAAAGAAAAAAGAAAAGAAGAGAAAAGAAAAGAAAAGAAAAGAAAAGAAAAGAAAAGAAAAGAAAAGAAAAAAGAAAGAAAAAGGTGGATGAACTACAGCCAAGAACTCAATTTGGAAAGCAGCAGCGCCAGGTGTTGTGTGCAACCTCAGGTCATTGCAACAGCATTAACCACCACAAAAAAGGGAAGAACATACGGGGCGACCCAGAGTAGGGGCAGTAGGTGAGCCCCCCCGCCTGCCAAGAGAGGCCCGGTAGCAGAAAACCTCCAGAACCTAATTACAACCATATTCATGGCTGATCTCCACAGGCTCGGGACAAGCCTCATCCACAAGAATGAATCTGCTAAAAAAACTCAGGTATGTGGGTTTTGTGACCAAAATCTCCAGGCTCCCATGGAGTTGGGAATGGGCGACCAAACCCCATCTCCCCGTGCTTCCTAGAGCCTGGCAGTCACACCCACAAACTGCCTCTGTTGCCATATAAGCTCATTAACAGCCATGATGCAGAGACACACAAATAAATCACAGAAGAGAAAGAGAGCAACACACTGCAGAGATGCCTCTGCAACCCAAAGTCACCATCCAGTTCCAGTTAAAAATTTTAACTGTAGCTGTATCGTCCTATTTAAAAATTTAGAATTTCTGGGGTGACATCTCATACTCTACATCACTGATGTATCAAGAGTAGCATATCACATTTAACGTGGTGTAATGTAGAAAGTAACCTATTTTGATTGAAAATATATATATTATATGTTCATAAGCACACAAGGGGCAATCTGTTACATGTTAGTTATATCTTACACAGGGCTTAATGGCTCCAGAGTGAGATACAACACTCTTCACACACTTTCCTCGAGGGAAACTTTTTTGGATCATTTTTAGCAGAGTACTCATAACAAGCAATACAAAGTAACATTTCATATGTGCTTTGGAGGCAGGTATGGGTGGTGGTGGGAAATTTCAAAATAATGGTGTTGGGATGGTGTAATGGGGTCAGGATTGGTATTGGAATATTGAATGTAATAAATTGTTGTGAAAAACTTAAAAAAAAATAAAAGAAATTAAAGAAAAAATGGGAGGGGTGGGAGACAAAATACTTAAAAATGCATTTTAGAGCCAGAGCAATAGTATAACAGCATTCCTAGGGCATTATTCTTGCATGTGGCCAACCTGGGTTGGATCCCAGCACCACATATGGTTCCTGAGCATCATTAGGAGTAATCCCTGAGTGCAGAGCCAGAAGAAAGCCCTGCGCACTGCCAGGTGTGGCCAAAAACAACAACAATTTTTAAAAATGAGATTTAAAAGAATCTGACGTAGTGATGGCCTCTCTCCAGACACACACAACGCTGGTATACAAATGAAGGGAAGGTCACAAACAACCTGAAACTTTTTGTTGCTGGAGTTTTGGGGGCACATCCAGTGAAGCTCAGGATTTCTTCCTGGCTCTGCACTGTTAGATGTCACTCTGGAGGGAGCTCCAGGACCCACAGGCAAAGCCAGAGACCAAAAGCTGGGTCAGCTGTGTGCAAGGCAATGTCTTACCCACTGTGCTATTACTCTGGGCCCACACCTGAAACTTTTAAGCTCCAAGGCCAAGAACTTAGAGAAGACACGGGGTGGGTGGTGGGAGGTGAAGAGAATGGACAGAGTGGGCAGTTTCATGTTGCCACACGCCTGCTCAATGACAAAACTGTATCAGTGTCATCTGGGACTCAAACAACTGACAAAATATCTTCTGCCCTCTGGGACAACTTCAGGTGACTGGGTTTGTATCTTCTGTCTTCTACCTTCTCCTCCTTAACACAACGAGCAGATGCACCGAAATCTCATGTATGAGCAGAACACACTGTTGTTCAGCAGTGCTCCTTAAACTGCACTGCACAGGAGCAGAGGGACAGCTCTGCGTGCAGAGGGTCTGCATTTGATCCCCAACATAACTGGTAGCAACCCCAAAACACAGATTTGGGAGGAGCCCTAGAGTACCAGTGTGTGTGAACCAACCTTACCGCCACGCCCCCCACACACCCAGGAACCCAACTGTTCAGTGCATTAAGATTACCTGGGATACTATTCAAATGCTTGTTGATTCCGTCGCTAGTTCCCTGACTTACTTGGCCTACCACCTTCTTTTCAGGAAAAAAAAATTTAAAAATTACTCAGTGGTGGTGGTGGGGGGGTTACTTTCTAGGCCGAGAGATTGTAGCAGGTTGAGGTGCTTGCCCAGGGACTGCAGATGGTTCTCTGAGCCCCACCAGGAGTGACCCCCGAGGACGGAGTCAGCCTGAGCACAAGCAGGTGTGACCCAAAACCCAACAGAAAAGACACTTTCTTCAGCAAATAAAATGTGCAATTGCACTCAAGGATACTTCCACCCCCTGATTGCCCCTGTGCCCCAAAAGGAGGCAGTCCCATCCCTTTGCGAATACTGTTGTAGCACGGCAGGACCAACATGCTGCACGTCTGACCCGTTCTCCAGCGAGCCTCACGCTTTCCAAGCCCAGACACTCTGAGCTCTAAGCGGTTCTCAGTACTCACCAGTGGTTCTTTAACTTTGCTCTACATTAAAATCGTTTGGGAGATTTTTTAAAATGTGGAGGTCCAGGCAATACCCTGTGCTAATGAAATCAGAATCTCGGGGACAAGTCTTAAAGCCAGAATTGTTTTTTCAAATGTCCCAGATGATTCAGACTAGCACGACACACCAGTGGTCACACCAGAATTCCCTAGAAAACTGGTGCCAAATTGACTGCTGGGCCATACACTGAGTATATTACTCAGGAGGTCGAAGGCGGGACTGGGGGAGACACATTTCTCATCAGTCCTTCAAGAGGCCCTGAGCTTGTGGCCAGGCACTGCCCACTGAGAGCATGGCTGGACACTGCGACCTGAGCACAGGGGGACTGACGCAAAGGCAGGTGCCAGAAAAGCACAATCCAAGGCTGACTGAGCACTGGGTGCCTATTCCAAGCAATGACACAGGCAAGGCTCTCCTAACTGAGCTTCCAGAACCCCCCACACCCTCTCTACATAGCTCTGCTGAAGGCCACCTCAAGACTTCCCAACCTGGTCTCTGGAAGCAGGTTCTCTGGGAGAAGCAAAGAAAGAAATAAAGCTGCTCTGCAAGCTACCAAGAGTATCTTGCCCACATGGCAGAGCCTGGTAAGCTACCCGTGGTGTATTCAATATGCCAAGAATAGCAATAAGTCTCACAATGGAGACGTGCTCACCTATGCAAATCGATGAGCAACGGGATGACAGTGACAGTGCTGTAACTTGCTCACAGTGCATCCCGGGGATCTCCTGCAAGTCACTGCTCCTTCCCCTGAGAGGACATGGATCCACCCCAGGCGCTAACTCTGTAGCATACAGCGATCAGGAAGGTTTTTTAGGCCGGCCTTGTCCATTCCTGCATTTTCATCCCTCAGTTCATTTCTCTTTCCTCAAACTAAACTTGCACCTTCTTAGGTGCTGAATATCAACATACCCAGTCAGATTTGTACAACACTTCATCTCCAAAAGTCCAGTTTGGTCAAGAGCGCAAGCATAAATATCAATGCAGTGCCCATTGGTAGCAGTTCGATTAGCCAGCATCTCATAGTGCTGTGAAGAGAGGAAAACTATTTTTATGACACAATAACATTATTTGCTAGTATGCCTTACTATGCCTAAGTGATACAATCAAATCTAGGAACACAAGAGATTATTGCCTTTATTTTAATTATTTCTGTGAAGCAAAATAGCTTTAAAGGACTTTAGAGATATGTGGGGCTGGTAAGAGGGGGAGAGAAAACATGTTTAAGAGAACACAGGCTTCTCCACGGGAAGAGTAGAAAAAAGAGAAAACTTTGTTCAAAGAGAACAAAGGTTTGGGAGATTGTTTCTTTTAAAGCATCTAAATAAAATTGTCATTTTCCATCTTAAAACACCTTGACTAATTTCTGGCCACCTCTTCTGATGAGGGCCTCAGGGTGAAGTAGTAAGTTAGCAGAAGCCAAGATCTGCAAGCGCAAGCCATGGGCCACAAAGCCTGGTCTTGGCAAAGGAGCTGCATTTCACACCACCTTAGACTCCACCAGGAATTACCACACTGCCAGTGCGTGTGAAGCCAGCAGCACCTACCTTGGTTGCCTTTTTCATGAAGCGTGCATTGTCTTTCTCAATATCATGCCAGGAACGAATAGGAACCTTTAATTCATCTCCAACCACCATGCCAGGTCCTTGGGTGGGAGGACCCCCAGTGAACAGCATAATCCTGGCTCCGGTATTTGGAAAAGTGCCCTAGAACAGTAAAGTGAGCGCTTGAAAAGCCACCCCCACCCCCACCCCAAGCTTGTTTCCATTTTCCTAAGGAAGTACACCAAACCTAAGTTCTCCTCAGCTGCTCTGAATCCTGACAGTACCACAGAACAATGCAGATGACAATAGAGAGAGCAGTTTTCCAAGCCTATATGTTTTGTATATTTTTGTTTTGTTTTGGATTTGGGGTCACACTTGACAGTACTCAGGACTCACTCCTGGCTCTGAGCTCACTTCTCTGGGATCATTCCTGGCAACACACAGGGGACTACATGTGGTGCCACGGATTGAACCCAGGTTTGCAGTATACAAGGTAAAATGCCTTACCCAGTATACTATCCCTCTGGACCCACATATGCTTTTACTCCTTTAACTGGGTGGCTACTGTTTTGTTTTGGCACCATACCCAGCAGTGCTCAGCAATGACTCCAGGCAGTGCCAGGGATCAAATCCAGGTTAGCCATGTGCAAAGCAAGTGCCCCACCCAATGCTGTACTATCTCTTCAGCCCATACGCCCATACTCTCGTGTCTTTACTAAGAGTACTTCCTCGGCCCTAATGGGGCTCTGATTCTCATTGAAACTGCTGATTTTTTTTTTTTTTTTTTTTTTTTTGCTTTTTGGGTCACACCCAGCGATGCACAAGGGTTACTCCTGGCTTTGCACTCAGGAATTACTCCTGGCGGTGCTCAGGGAACCATATGGGATGCCGGGGATCGAACCCGGGTCAGCCGTGTGCAAGGCAAACGCCCTACCCACTGTGCTATCACTCCGGCCCCGAAACTGCTGGTATTTTCAAAACACCGAGAAGCTCCTTAGTGTGGAGAGAAAGACAGAGCACTTTCTGAGACTCAAACATAGCTAACATAGGTCGTGACTGAGCTCCAAACACGGCCAAACAAATGACTGAGAGCAAGCATCACCATGTGAAAGGTTCCAGTAAATTCTAAGTTACCTCCAACAAGCCAACAGCAATGGACAAAGCAACACCAGTGGATCGCAAAGGTCTCTTCCCCTGTGTTACAGGCCATGGGTCCCTCTGCAGCTCCCCAAGAAGATCAGTCAGGGTCATGTCAATCTTATGAACAGGCTGTAGGAATCTGCATGATTTGAAAAGGACACATCAATCTGAGTTCTAGTAACATACTCTCATCTTCAACTCTAGGAGACATAGTTAAGTACCTCTCAATATCATTACTCAAAAAAAAATTGAAGTATTTCCCTCTTCACAAATACTTTATTTGATTTATTTTATTTATTTATTTATTTATTTTTGCTTTTTGGGTCACACCTGGCGATGCACAGGGGTTACTTCTGGCTTTGCAGTCAGAAATTACTCCTGGTGGTGCTCAGGGGACCATATGGGATGCTGGGAACCAAACCAGGATCAGCCTCGTGCAAGTAAACACCCTACCTGCTGTGCTATTGCTCCAGCCTCTATTTTAAACTATAACATGGAACAACTCAAAGCAACTTTATTTAGGAATTTAAGTCAAAGCTAACTAAACAGTAATGTATATATGCATTTGGGGGAAAAAATCAAGTCAAGGAAGAAAGAGTAATTCAGTTTTAAAATTTTTTCAGGGGAGTGGATTTTGGGCCATACCTGGTGTTGCTGATAGCTTACTCCTGCATGCAAAGATCACTCCAGGAGGTACCTGGGGAACCATATGTAGTGCAAGAGAACACATCCCTATATAAAGGCAAAGTGTCCTACCCACTGCACTATCATTCTGGCCCCAATTCAATTACACTTTAAGCAGCAAAGATATCCAAAAGACGGGCCTCAACTGAGTTCACGTAAAGATTCATTTAGGAGAATGACCTTCTACTGTATTCCTTTTGAGACGTGGGGGCAATAAAGCAGCACTGGTTTTCTTACCATAGTAAGGAAGCATTGTTGCCAAGTATGTCAGGCAATGCATTTTATCATATTTGCCAACTGTTAACCTGGCTGGGGGCATGTCTAGGGACCCAAGAAGCTGACTGAGTGGAGTAGGTGCCTGGTCTCCGATTCATTTGTGGACATCCAACAGAAATCTTTTCAGTTTCCTCAGTTTTACTTTCATCTAACAGAGGCCATTTACAGAGATCTCAAAACCCTGTTGATGAAAGGGAATACCCTGCCTGAGGCAGGGTGGGGTGGGGGGAGATGGGATTAGGGGGTGGGAGGGATACTGGGTTTATTAGTGGTGGAGAATGGGCACTGATGGAGGGATGTGTTTGCAAACATTGTATGAGGGAAAAACAAGCTTGAAAATGTGTGAATCTGTATCTGTACCCTCATGGTGATTCAGTAATTAAAGAATAAAATAAATTAAAAAAAAACACCTGTTGATGATATAACACTATCAGGAAAACCATGACGGGCAAATTTGCCACACACATATATAGACATATAATTACTTTGGAGGGGAAGAGAGAAGAGTATCAGGGATCAAACCCAAGATCTCTAAGCATTTTACTAATGAGCTACATCCCCAGTTCCTAAATACGACCCACTTGTACATTCCAAATATAGTCTAATATACCATGAACATTATGAGACATTAAGTATTGATTAAAACAATCATGGGGCAGGAGTGAAAATACAGCTTGTAGGGCACTTGTCTTGCATACAGCTAACCTGGGTTCAATCCCCCAGTACCACAAATAGTCCTCTGAGCATCACCAGGAGTGATCCCTGAGCACAGAACCAAGATTAGGCCCTGAGTATTACTGGGTGTGATCTCCCACCGCCCCCATTCTCCCCCAAAATAAATACTGGTTAGACAATCAGGAAGCCACAGTCCTACTGTGACGGCCCCTCCTGCTCCCTGCCACTCGCACCGTGCACTTCGGGAGGCTCACCTGCTGGAGACAAATGGGTGCTCCTGTGGCTGAGCGGGTCTTCCTTGCTGCATGGGCATAGCAGGTTTGGACAGGCCCAGCATGTCCTAAAAGACCAAAACGAGTCATTTCCTGGAACACGGAAAGTGAATAAAGAGTTCATTCTAAGATAACGCCCTCCTTGTTCAGGTACACACCTGTATTTGCTTTGCAGTTAAGTCTTTGGTCCCACGGAAGACATAACTTTTGGAGATTCCTTCGCAACTGAGCTCATGGACCTGTACCATCCTCCCAAATGTGATCAAACCCACCAGAGCATCTGGAGGCAGGAGACTCAGGGACATCTGAAGGGATTCTTTGAGGGCTTGAAGGTCATCTTCTTCTAGGCATGTGTCAACCACATAGAGGAAGATCAAAGGCGTCTGGGGACCTCGCTTTAGACAAAGACCAATACACAATTACACACAGTCCATTCTATTTATTTAAGTCAACGAGACATGAAAATAAGTTTTTATCTGTGTTTATTATCCAGTGGGAAGGAGGACATCTAAACAAACCTTTCTTTGTCTCATTATGAGACAGGTTCCATGAAAAAACTATTGGTATCCAAAGCTTATACAATTTTGAATGTTTCCAGTGTGCCAGACATTATTCTATATCCTGAGAAATATATGTGAGCCAAAAATCAAAGATCTCTACCTGCCTCAAGATGTTAACTTTCTGGGATGAAAGAGAAGAGCCCAGAGCAATAGTATAGTGGGTGCGGTGTTTGCCTTGCATTCGGTTGTATGTGGTGACCCAAGTTCAATCCCCGACACTCCATAGGGTCTCAGAGCCCACCTGGAATTATCTTTGAGCTCAGAGTAAGCCTTGAGCACCACTGGGTGTGGCCCAAAAACTGAAAAAGAGAGAGAAAGACAGAGAAAGGGAAAGAGGTGGTGGAGGGGGGAGAAAGAAAGGGAAGGGGAGAGAGGAAGAGAGAGACAGGAGATATGTGAGTTCTGGGTACAGAAGTTGGGGACAGAGGACAGTGTAATTAAAAAACAAACAAACAAACAAAAAACCCATCTGGGTTTGCTTGCTTTTCTTCCAAGTCTATGCTCTCTCTTAAGCACGTATTCCTCTTTCCGTCCCCTCACATTTCTCTCTCTAAACTTCTTTCAATAATAAGTAAATAAACTTCTTTCAATAATAAATAACAGCTGGGCTGGAGCGAGAGTCACTGGGCCAGAACTCGTACTTTGCAGGCAGGAGGCCCCGGTTTGATCAAGGGCACCACATAGGCCCTTGAGCACTGCCGGAGACATCTCCAAGCACCAAGCAGGGAGCAGCCCCTGAGCACAGCTGGCTGTGACCCAGAAACCAAAAGCAGTACCAAGTAACATTTGAACAAAAACTTCATGGAAAAAAAATTGAAGGAGTAACAAAGGGGAAAGAGAATTCTAATCTGAGAAAAGCAAGAGCTAAGGCCCACCAGCTTGAATGTGAGAGAATCAGAGTAAAGGGTGGGGGAGAACCGTCTAACTGAAATGCATTGGGACAAATGTTGACACGACACAGTTGAGGTCAAAGTGGAAATAGAGGGCAGACTCACGCATAGCTATGAAGACTGACTCTGTATGAAAAAGAAAGATTTCACCATGTTCAGACCATGTTCAGAACATGTTCAGACATGTTCTGTGTTCAGGCAGGGGTCTGAACACAGAAGAAATGAGTCATGTCTTTACAGAATTACTTGCCGCTTGGTGGAGAAAAAAATATAAGGAACAATGGGTAAAATCAGGCAAAAGAGTTGAGACTTGATCATTTTATTGATCAAGTCAATAAAATGTTGGGAGAAGGGGCGGTGGCCTCACCCAAGAAGGGATTTGGAATACACAAACCCAACAGGATTTCCTAGATCAGAGATGTAAGAGGGCACAGAGAGATCAGGGAGGACTGCAGGGCTCTGAGCAATGAGAAGATGGAGTAGCAATGGAGATGGAGAACAGCCTTGAAACTGAACTGGTGCTTTTTTTTCAGGGGAGGAGGGGTTCAGGGTGTGTGTCTTCTTTCCAGACCTGAAAACAATCCCAGTAAATGCACAGATACCATAACTGAATATTGAGGACTTTGGCCCTCACAGCTTTAAATCACCAGACAGATATAAAAGGCAAGGAAGACAAGGTATTTTGAGAGAAACCCAACATTTAAAATGCTCATAAAAATTGCTTCTCGGCCTTTTGGCTAAGATCAAGTATAAAATGTTCAAAAATACCCAAGTTACCTGTATCACGTACTCAATTGTAGAAAACTGAGGCATCAATTCGGCAGGCTGATTTGTCTCAGCGATGCCCGTATATGCTGGAGGAAACTGAAGAGAAGAAAACAAAAAACATCTTACTAGGGCTAAAAAATATTTATAGCTTTTTAAATGAATGAATATTTTGGTTTCTGGACCACACCAGGCAATGATCAGATGCTACTTATGGCTCAGTGTCCCAGAGCTGAAACCTAGCCCTGCCTGAGGACCAGGAAGTGCTAGTTCTCGAAGGCGAGCCTCCTGGGATGGAGACAGGGCAGTCAGCATGGCACTTGTTTTGCAACATGACTGACCCAAGTTCAATCCACAGCAATCCATATAGTCCCCTGAGATCACCAGGAGTGACCCTGAGCACAGAGCCAGGAGTAAGCCCTGACACCACCAGGTGTGGGCATAACTCCCAGAAAAAAAAATCAAATGTGGGCTCCCTACATACAAAGCAGGCACTCAGTTCATGGAGCTGGTTTTCTGGCCCTCTCTTTGCTAATTCACAAAAATAATTACTGCAACAAAGTACAAAAGTACTTTAGAAAGCACAAAACGCAGAATAAGCTATTAAGATTGCAAATGAGAATTTAAAACCTAAAACCTGCCTTATAGCTATATATATATAAAACTTTGAAAAAATGTAGCTTAAGGTTCTAACTACTTAATCATTAAAAAATCATACTATTTAAGGATAGTACAAGTGTGGTGGTGTTCATAATTGATTGATTACAGCCAGTTACAGATTTCTTGGGGCTGGGAGAGATAGCATAGCAGATGACACTTGCCTTGCACACAGCCAGCCCAGTTTCGATTCCAAACTAAGTCCTGCCAGTAGTGATCCCTATGCATAATCAGGTGTGGCCCAAAATTAAATGATGATTTTTGGGGGACCGGAGGGCCACACTTGATGGGGCTCAGGATTTGCTCCTGGCTCTGTGCCCTGGGATCACTCCCGGAAGACTCAGGGGAATGTATATCACACTTGGGTTAACTGTGTGCAAGGCAAGTGCCTTATCCACTGTACTATTGCTCAGCGCCCCAAGACAAAAGGCTTTAAAAATCATACCAGTTAGTTGGGTTTTATTCGTTTATTTGGGCAGGGGCGTTGGGGCCACCTGAGGTGGTCAGGGGTCACTCCTAGTCACAGGAGACCATATGCAGTGTCAGGGACGGATCTAGATTGGCTGCATGCAAAGCAAGCGTCTGTACTGCTGTACTATTTCTCTGGCCCTTTTAAACTATTTTAATTGCTGCCCTGAAATAGAACACTGAGATTTTAGCTATCTCATAACTAGCCTATAAGGATGATTAAAGATTTAATTTGGAGGTGGCTATTATCATGAAGAGACATACATTCATTGTAGAAAAATATAAAACTATAAAGAAAATGTGAAGGAAACTCTCTCTTTCTGTAGTCCCTGCAACATTTTCAGGTCAGAGATCATAGGAGATTTGTTTAGTTTTGTTTCATTTTCAGTCCTCACCCCTCCAGTGTTCAGGGGTTACTTCTGGCAGGTTCAGAGAACCATACAGGGCACCAGGGATCAAACCTGGATCCCTAGATCCCGCATGCAAGGCAAGTGCCCCAACTGCTGTACCATCTCTCGGGTCCCTAAGCTGATTTTTAAAAATTATAATAAAATGCATATAAATTTTATCATCTTTTTTCAAAGTGTAACTAAATTTTTTTTTTCCTTTCCACACTGAGCAATGTTCAGGGCTTACTCCTGGCTCTGTACTCAGGGATCACCTGTGGCGAAGTTGGGGGACCATATGGAATGCCAGTTATGGAATGGAACCTTGGTTGGCTACATGCAAAGCAAGCATGCTACCCATTGTTATATCTTGTGTGTGTGTGTGTGTGTGTGTGTGTGTGTGTGTGTGTGTTGGGGGGAGGGGTGCAGACACATCCTGCTGTACTCAAGGCTTTCTCCTAGTCTGTGCTCAGGGATCACTTCTGATAGTGCTGAGGGAGACTGGGGGGCCATGTGCAAGGCAAATGCCCTACCCACTTGTATTGCTCGATCCCTGGCTCTGCATTTTAATTATGCAGAGCTGGGAATCAAACCCATGTCAGCCATGTGTAGGGAAAGTGCCCTATCTACTGTACTCTCTCTGACTTTTTGGTGATTTTAAATATAGTTCATGCTGTACATCTGTCTCCCCCGTCCATCTCAAGAGCCCTTTTTATCTTGGAAAACTGAAATTCTGAATATATTCAAACAACAGTTCTCCATTCTCCCTTTTCTCCACCCCTGGCTCCTGAATACAATTCTACTGTCCTACTCTGTTAGTCTGATTACTCCAAAAACCTCTTAAAAGGAGAATCAAAGAGCACTAATGTTTTGTGACTACATTATTTCCCTTAGCATAATGTCCTCAAAATTCATGCACATTGTGGCACATACTGGAATTTCCTTCCATTTTAATGTCAAATATTTCATGATGTGTTTGTATTACATACTGTGTATTTATCAATCAGTGGAGACTTCTACTTTTTTGCTCTGATGAATAAGATTTCATGAAGATGGGCATACAAAACACCAAGACACTGATTTTAATTTTTTGAGTGTATATCCAGAGGTGGGATTTATGGACAATTTGGCAATGTCACCAACAATTCCTAATGCTGATATTTTTTCATGTGCTTCTGGCCCAACACCCATTTTATTTATTTATCTATTTTTTGCTTTTTGGGTCACACCCAGCGATGCACAGGGGTTACTCCTGGCTCTGCACTCAGGAATTACTCCTAACGGTGCTCAGGGGACCATATGGGACGCTGGGAATCAAACCCAGATTGGCCGCGTGCAAGGCAAATGCCCTATCTGCTGTGCTATCGCTCCAGCCCCCCATTTAGTTTATTCTATATTATTTATTTTTCCATTGCCCATTTTTTAACTGGGTGTTTTTGTTATTATTGTTAGTACTCTATATGGCCAGGATATAAATCACTAGTTATGTAACTTGCTAATATAAATATAGAAAATTTTTGGCAGCACCTGGGCTGAGAATTGAACAATGGATCTCACACATGAAAGGCAAGTGCTGGGGCTGGAGCGATAGCACAGCGGGTAGGGCGTTTGCCTTGCACTCAGCCAACCTGGGTTCGAGTCCCAGCATCCCATATGGTCCCCTGAGCACCGCCAGGGGTAATTCCTGAGTGCAGAGCCAGGAGTAACCCCTGTGCATTGCCAGGTATGACCCAGAAAGAAAAAAAAAAAGGCAAGTGCTCTATCACTGAGCCATATCCTAAACCCTTGACTTGCAGATATTTTTTTTCCATTCCATGGGTCACTGTTTTACTCTACTGACATTGCTTTTTTTAATGCTTTCACTTTTTGTTTTGTTTTGGGACCACACCCTTTTTTTTTTTTTTTTTTCTTTTTGGGTGACACCCAGGGCGCACAGGGGTTACTCCTGGCTCTGCACTCAGGTATTACTCCTGGTGGTGCTCAGGGGACCATATGGGATTCTGGGAATCGAGCCTGGGTTGGCCGCATGCAGGGCAAGTGCCCTACCCACTGTGCTATCGCTCAAGTCCCGGCTTTGCATTTAAAGTAGATCACAAATTACATTACAAACATACATTCTGAGTGTAATATTGTAGAAATGTCTTAGAGGGCCAGCCACCAAGATAGTTCGGTGGGTAAAGCAATTCCTTGTATGCAGCTGAACTCAGTTTGCTCTCCAGCACCACACAATGCCCCAAGGTCCTCCAGCAGTGACCCTGAGCACAGAGCGAAGCCCTGAACACACGTAAACAGAGTGTGGGCCAAATTATTATTATTATTTTTTAAGTTTTAAAAGTCTGAATGTCATGGAGTAAATTTGCACGGTATCTATCTATAGTTTCCAAGCCTATGTCATCACCTATATAATGGTCTCTTCAGCCCTGGACTTAATGTGAGTTGAACGTGACAATGAGATTATATGAATATGTTAATACGGTACTAATACCTAAAAATATGCTAAAAGAACAATATAATACTCTTCTAACAATTTAACTGAGATACAGTCCACATGTCCTAAAATTCAACTATTTAAAATACATTCAATAACATTTATGTAAATGTACAGTATTTTGCAATGATCACAAGCCAGTTTTAGGTCATTTCCAAAACTCACAAAAAGGTTACTGCTCATTTTGAAGAGAACTCTCTGTTGTGACTTGTGAGCTCCTTCTAGTTTAGTAATTTTAACAATTTATTTCTTTATTACTTCGGGGGGCCCTGCCAAGCAGTGCTCGGGGAGCCCCGAGGTCCCTCCCAGGAATACTGACCCATCTGGGCTGGCATTTCAGTGCAAGAATAGAGTTGCTCAGATACCTGATGTCAAAGACTACCAGAGTCTTCCCTGCAGGGTTCAGGGACCTCCAGGGACACATCCTGGGAGACCAGGTATGGTGCTTGAGGTGCCAGGGACCAAATTTGGTATGCCCTGTACTATTTCTCTCACTTCCAAAAGTTCAACTTTATGTATTTTAAATTTTTTAAATTTTTGGATCACACCCAGGTGTGCTCTGATGGGGCTGAGGGAAATATATGGTGTCAGGGATCAGACATGAAAGGCAAGTGCCCTACCTACTATACTACCTCTTCAGCCCCAGTTTCACCATTTTTAAGTCAAAAAAAGCACAGCTTTGACACTAAGATCCTCAAAATCTGACAGACAACAAAACAGTCATTCCCTGCACTCATTTGTGGAATATAAAATATCATAATATGAGACTAACACCCAAAGACAGTAGAAACAAGGGCCAGGAAGATTGCTCCATAGTTGGAAGCTTGTCTTATGAGCTGGGGGAGAAGGCAGCTGGGATAGAGAAGGGATCACTAAGTCAATGATGGTTGGAAGGAATCACTCGGGATGGGAGATGTGTGCTGAAAGTAGAAAAAGGATAAAACATGATGGCCTCTCAGTATCTGTATTGTAAACCATAATACCATAAGTAGAGAGAAAGTAAGAGGGAAACTGTCTGCCATAGAAGCAGGAGGAGGGTGGGGGAGGGATACTGAAGACCCTGTTGTAGAAAATGTACCCTAGTGGAGGGACAGATGTTTGATCATTGTATGACTGAAACTCAAACATGAAAGTTTTGTAACTGTAGCTCACGGTGATTCAAAAAAAACAAAAATAAAAAAGACAAGAAAATGGTCATTCAGTCTAAGGTACACACAGCGAAAATCAAGTGCAATAATAAAGATTAAAAAATAAACAAATAAATAAATAAAAGAAAATCCTCTATCCTTTCCACAGCAAATGTCAAGAATATAAGCAACAAAACCGAGCATTCAAAAAGAAAAATAGAAAAGAACAGCACGTAGGGTGCTTGCTTGCATTGCACGTGGCTGACCTGGGCTCAATCTCCAACATCCCATATGGTCCCCTGAGCAAGGCCAAATAATTCCTGAGTGCAAAAAAACCAGAAATATCCCCTGAGCATCACCAGGTGTGTCCCCTGCCCCGCAAAATAAAAAGTTTAATCACAATGTTCACCATTCAATATTAGGCTTTGTGAAAACTATCACAACTTGATTTTAGCAGAAATAGCTGAGTACCAGGGTAGAACCAAAAATCTCAGTCTCACTTATTGTTTTCAGAATAGTGTCAATTAAATAAAACAGAAAACACAGTTTAAAGTATTGCACATACCTGATTTCTTTGATAACAGAAATTACAGGCCCAAAGTTTTGCTCGATAATCCACCTGGCTGTGGGGGGAAAATACATTTGAAATACACACAAAATACAAATATATACTATATATGAAATATATACACACATTATATATGTTTATATATAAGAAGCTCTGATATATATGCGTGTATATATATACACACACAGAGATACATATAACATTGTAACATATACCAGGATCCTCTTTTTTTTTTTTTTTAACTTTTTGGGTCATACCCGGTGATGCACAGGGTTCACTCCTGGCTCTGCACTCAGGAATTACCCCTGGAAGTGCTCAGGGAACCACATGGGATGCTGGGAATCATCCCAGCCAAGTGCAAGGCAAACGCCCTACCCGCTGTGCTATCACTCCAGCCCCCTCATTTTCATTTTTAAGGTAGAAGATATTCAAATATAACTTTAAAGCTTAGTCTATGAGACAGATACATGTTTCTGTGTGTAATGAAAGGCAGACAAACCTTCCCTGTAGCTGGAGTTATAGCAGGTGAGGACAGCAAAATTTTCTCCAAAAACCAGCAATGAAGAACTGGCCAATCCTGTGCTAACTTCCCAGATAATATTTACTATTTCATTTTATATGTATTAAGATATCACGGCAGAATACATATACATACATGTACATATGTATTCTTCCCTGATATCTTTTTTTTTTTTTTTTTTTGCTTTTTGGGTCACACCTGGCGATGCACAGGGGTTACTCCTGGCTCTGCACTCAGGAATTACCCCTGGCGGTGCTCAGGGGACCATATGGGATGCTGGGAATTGAACCTGGGTCAGCCGTGTGCAAGGCAAACGCCCTACCCACTATCGATCCAGCCCCTCTTCCCTGATATCTTAACGTAGTCTACGTGAGTTTTAAAACCTTTTTACTGTTCAGATAAGTACAAGAATTAAATTTCAGTAATGACAGTCCCTTTCTTTTATACAGGATAAATTGCCTTGACTTTAATCAGATTTAGATTGCTTGAAGAAGCTGGAATGGCAGGCAGGCAGGTATCTAAGTCAAACTTGTTCAAGATAAAGTTTTAATGCGGGGTTTGGGGTGTGAGGGGGCGGGGTGGAGCTATACTGGGATTCTTGGTGGTGGAATATGAGCACTGGTGAAGGGATGGGTATTCGAGCATTGTATAACTGAGATTTAAACCTGAAAACTTTGTAACTTTCCACATGGTGACTCAATAAAAAATTAAAAAAAAAAATTGGTAGGGAGTTCTCTACTTATGAATGATAATTTGGAAAAAAAAAAGTTTTAATGCTATTTTACCTTCCTGTACTTTTATGAAAATAAAAACAACAAAAAAATAAAAACAGCAGTAGTCTGCTAGACATAGGCATATTGGGTAAAAGCAAGAGGACTGAAGAAAACAAAAGTTCCCTAATGTAAAAATTTTTATCTTTTATAGAGTATTTATATTTGTTACAAAATTAAAATAGTGCCCATATCTAAGAAATCTCACAGCTCACTATCTTGGGTACAAAATTATCATGCACAATAAAACCATTGAGAGTTCAAGTTTCTTCTGCTTAATATTTCTTCTTGTCATATAGCACCACCAAACAAGGTATGAATGAGAAATCGTCTAAATTGCTTGGTTATTTTCAGAAAATGCTTTAAAAGTCACCAATAAAATCAACAGGTGAGCCAAAGAAAACTGAAAATCAGTAGATAGAGTTAATTCCAAATCCTTTTCCTCTACTTCTACCTCATTCCTGTAAGTTTCCATTTTAGCTACATATTAGGTCAGGGAAATTTCTACATTCATCATCCTAGAATCTCACCACTTACTACTCATCTCAAGCTGATGACTTGCTCAACTGAATCATGAGATATCATTCATTGTATTCATAATTTTTACTATTTTTTAAAAGAATTCATACCAAAGTGGATTGAGAATGGCTTTGCAGGTTGGTCTGCTGCACAGCACAGGTTCATACTGGACAGGAGGCAAATCTGGACGTTCTTTTAAAGGTGTAAGGAGACAAGCCAGGGGAACCACCATCCTTGTAGCCTCGAGACGGCTGGAAGGCCACACGTTCCAACTAAAGCGCACACCATCTCGTTCTTCGTTCTGCTGAATGAACTCCAAGTATGTTGCCATGGTCTGAAAAGGAACTGAAAATACGTTATGTGAAACTCAACTAAAACCTTTTAAAAAACCACACACACATACATACACACACACCAGTGACCAACTAAAGCAATGTGTTTTTTTTCCTGTTTGGGTCACACCCAGTGATGCTCAGGGGTTACTCCTGGCTCTGTGCTCAGGAATTACTCCTGGCAGTGCTTGGGGGACCATATGGGATGCTGGGGATTGAACCCAGGTCGGCCGCATGCAAAGCAAATGCCCTACCCGCTGTGCTATCACTCCGGCCCCCTAAAGCAATGTTTCTTAAAGCACAGTCTGAAAGAGCTGGCCACTGTGCAATGACATCTCCCTTCTCTTTGACACCTAAACTTCAGTTACCTTTGAAGGTAATTGAAGGCTGTTCCTTGCTATCAATCTCATCTCATAGCACTTAAAATAATAAAGGACCCAGGGATGTGGCACAATGCAAGGTCAAGGTCAAGTCCCAGCCCCGCAAGATGCAATCCCAGGAGCCTCAAGTACAGACCGCCTAGTCCCACAGCAACTAGCATGAAGGTTAGAATTTATCATCTTAAAGCTGCATGCTACTGAATAACACAAACCCCCGTATCAATCATATGTCTTATCAGCCAAGACAATTTCAGATACAAGTTTCAAACCCTGTTTTAACATTCAAGCTTCCTTCTTTCCTTGCTTCATTGAGCAGTATGTATTAAACACTACACACCAAGGCTGCTGAGATACAGGTGATGAGGTGCACGCTTTCAACCAACTCCAGCTCAATCCCTAGTTCCCGTCTCAAGAGCACCGCTGGGTGCAGCTCTAGAGACCCCAAAGCACCACCGCAGTGCCCAGATAATCCCAGATGCAACAGGGTGCAAGCAGCACTTGAACCCTGTCACTGAACTGTCTGCCCAGGTGGCTAAGAATACTGGAGTGGCCCCAAGAGCCGCTACGCACCTCTTGGGAGCACCCACCCCTACAGAAAACAACCCAAAACACTCTACATTCTAAGTAATGTTGATTTGGGGTCATTTCTCCTGCTCCTTTTGTTAACTATGGAGAAAAAATAAAGCGGGAAAGTAGACTAGAGACTGAACATGATGGCTACTCAATACCCTTACTGCAAACCACAACACCCAAAAGGAGAGAGAGAGAACAAACTGGAACGCCATGCCCCACATTCCATGGTGGGGTGGGGGGATGGGACTGCGGGGTGGGAGGGATACTGGGTTCATTGGTGGTGAAGAATGGACACTGGTGGAGGGATGGACTCTCGAACATTGCATGAGGGAAAAACAAGCTCGAAAATGTGTGAATCTGTAACTGTACCCTCACTGTGACTCACTAATTAAAAAATAAATTAAAAAAAAAAGGAAAAAGAAAAAGAAATAAATAAAGCGGTTGGGGGAAGGGATATTAATTGGCCAAATCAAATGTTCTGTGAACAGTCTCCAGCAGTTGTGAAGCAAAATTATTATAGAAGTTTTCAACTGTGCTGCATTTCGCTAAGACGTGGATTAGGCTCATTCACACCTTAAAAGATAATGGCTAAAAAGCAATTATTCAAACTATAATGTCAACTCCTTTGTGTCTTTTATTTATCCTGCTGACATCTTAAAATCTAGGCTAACAAACATTTCCACCATTAGAGTTCAAGAAAAATGGGGCGATGGCAAATTAAAGAAATCTGTGATATTAGTGATCTCAAGTGTTCATGTACTGAATATCTGTCTCCATATTACTATGAGAAGTGCCACACTAAAAACGGCTTGGACTAGAACAGCACCTAGCTAGAAAAACTAATCAATGAATTACTTACTCTCTTACCTACCCACAGTGCAGAGCATAGAAATTCCAAAAATTTGCTCCAGCTGAAACGAAAAGGCATAGGACTGGAGAGAACAGTACAAGGTCGGTAGAGCACTGGCCTTGCACACCGCTGCCCAGGTTCAATACTGACACCCCACAGGGTCCCCCGCAGCACTGAAGGGAAATGATCCCTGAGTCCAGAGCCAAGAGGAAGCCCCGAGGACTGACGCGTGTGGCAACAAACCAAAACCAAGAAAGTGACTCAAAGGTATCTATTTGCTACTTCTGGATATAGTGAGCACTTTGTACACAGAAGGCATTTATTTCATCAGTGTCCTGGTGGCACCGGACAATTCAGGTGGGAATGAAAGCAAGTTTTTCTATCACAATTCTCAGCATGTCATTGAACATTATCAAGAAATTCTACTGTCCTCAAGCATCTCCACACTGAAACCTACTCCCCCCGTTTCTCGCCGCTCCTTCCCCTCACCCTGAGAGCACGGACTCAACCACGAGTCCCGAGACAGGACCCGCAGGAGACTTCAGAGCATCAACAAGTTCTCTCCAAGACCCTGCAAAATGTGTGTGAGCGAAGGCATACTTTTCTAGAGAAGGGCCAACGATTCGGATCAAATTCCCAAAGGGCTGAGAGTGTCTAAAAAGGTCATCACCTGAATGAACTAAAGAACGAGTACGTGAGAGCACAGACCTGCAGGAACGCCGGTCCGCCCCAGCCCCATCCAATCTCACCACGGCCAGAGCTTTCCAGCCAGGTTTCAGTCTGATCGCGGTGGGCGTCCGGCCGCGGTTCCCACTCCAGCTCGACCAGGAAGCCACCGCATGTGAGCCTCAAGCCCAGCTGGGGAACGAGAACCGGGCCCTCCCGTGTCCCGGCCTCAGGACCCCCTCGGCCCCACCGAGACTGGCCGCCCCGTGCGGACGCGAGGGCGGCGTCGCTCTCCGCGAGCCCTGGGCCCAGGTCCGCTCGGTCCCTCTGCTCGCCAGAACGTCGAGCCTGGCACAACACCCGAGCGCCCACCCGGGGGCATTCCCCCGTGCCCCACTCACCTGCACTCAGCTCCGCACCCTCCGCTACGAGAGCCCAAGCTCGACCGCGGCCGCCAAGTCCAGCTCAGCCTTCATCCTATTGGCCAGCGCCCCCGTCACACACGCTAGCCGGCCAATCAGAGACGGGCTCCCCCCCCCCGCGGGTGAGCGGAAGCCGCACGCTTAGGGACGCCGCGCCGCCACCTTGGAAGTGGGCGTGTGAGTGGCACCTCGCTCAGCCGGGCCGCAGCGCCTCTGAACACACGTTTCGCCAAGCCACTTGTAAGCGTTTCCGCGGCACAATGCGTTTCTGCGGAGGCCTGGCAGGCTGGCTCCAGGACGCGGCCAGCGGGCTTCCGGACGTCGCCCGGATGCGATATGACGTCCGCAGGCCGCCGGAGGCAGGCCCTCAGCGCCTCGGTGACCGGGAAGCGACGACGGTGACGTCGCCTTCGAGAGCAGCGGCGGCCCCGGCGGAGACTCTGGCGGAGGGGGAGGGTCGGGAGGGGCGAGGCTGGCGAGCGGGACGCGGGGCCAGCGGCGTCCTTTGCCCCGCGCGGCCCCGGCTGTGGAGCGCGGCCGCAGCGCAGCTCCTCTGCTAGTCACGCGTTCACGAGAGAGTAGCAGACCTGTCACAGTCAAGCGTTCAGAAGACAACACAACTCTGAGCTTGATAGACGCAGCCTCTTACCGCCGCCACTACAATGGAACCCTTCCTAGAAGTGACAACGGGTGTTTTTTTTTTTTTTTCCCTCAGAGAGAGCACTGTTTATTGATCTCATACAGAGATAGCCTCGCTGTAGCATTAAAACAAAACAAAAACAAAATTAAAACAAGCAAACAGAAAACCTAGGCCAGAGCCTAGCAGGTAGATAGGCGGCCTGCGTTAAGAGCTTGCTTTTATAGCGTCTGACCTGGTTGGATCCCTGGCATCTCACTAGAGCCCAGCCAGGAGCGACCCTTGTGCGCAATGTTAGGGGTAAGCCCTGAGCATTGCCGGTTGTGGCACTCAAACAAAACCCACAAGAAAATTTTTGAAACCAAGTTTTGAAACTAAGTAAACATAAATATAGGCTTGAAACATATCTAGGCATCCAAGAACTACCTTCTGTTTCCTCAGTTTGCTAAGTTTAACATTTGAAACAAGTTTTAAATTATAGCACCATATGGGGGCTGGAGTGATAGCACAGTGGGTAGGGCGTTTGCCTTGCACGCAGCCGACCTGGGTTTGAATCCCAGCATCCCATATGGTCCCCTGAGCACCGCCAGGGGTGGTTCCTGAGTGCACAGCCAGGAGTAACCCCTGTGCATCACCAGGTGCGACCCAAAAAGAAAAAAAAAATTATAGCACCATAGAAATTAGTTTTTCTACAACTGTAAGTGGTAGTAACTACAGAAAGTTTGGAGAACAATGAACAATACATTTCTATTGAGGACCATATACATTTTTCACATTCCTGTGTCAGGGCCAGAGTGATAGTAAAGCAGGTAGGGTGTTTGCCTTGCACACATATTTGATCCCCAGCACTTCGTATGGTCTCCCAAGCATCACCATGCTTAATTCCTGTGCATAGAGCCAGGAGTAACCCCTGCCAGATGTGGTCCAAAAATCAAGACATGATGTCAAGGGCCTGGAGGAATACAGTGGAGACTTAACACAAACACTTTGTAATTCTTTGGTCATGAATTCAAATCTCTGATGTCCCATATGTGCCATATGCAGTCCTGGCACCTCCACTCTTTGAACCTTGCAATTCAGTTGTCTGCTATCCCCGGTACCACAAATGATTTCTAGCTGTGACATGGGTATGTGAGCACCACAAAATGGAGCGTGACCCTGATAAGTACCACAACTCAAACAGATCTGTGAAGTCTGAGGAGTGAGCACAAAGGGCTGGAGTGCATGATTTGCATGTGGGAGCCATGGGTTCAAACATAGCACCTTTGGGTGTGACCCAAAAGGAATAAAAAATGTGCAAGTAACCACCAGAAAGTGTGACCACTGGTAAACACATGTGAGTGTCCGAAAATCCCCAGCAATCCCCATAACTATAACCTGTGTGCCTCAATTGAAGAAGACTTGCTTCAGAGACTATGCATGTAAATACTGTAAAGAAGTGCAAAACTCACTCAGGAAAACAGCTCAGTGAGAAGCACTGCAATATGATGTGCAACCTCCAGAGAACTACAGCTAAAAACGTGCAAGCTTAATGGTCAGGGCACTTATCTTGCATGCTCAGTGACCCAAGTTCAAAACCTGACAATGCATAACAACCCCCCACCCAAGAACAGTGGAACTCTGATGGCCCAAGCACTTCTGCTTTTTGGGTCACACCCAGAGATGCACAGGGGTTATTCCTGGCTCATGCACTCAGGAGTTACTCCTGGCCATGCTCAGGGGACCATACGCGATGCTGGGAATCAAACCCGGGTCAGCCTTGTGCAAGGCAAATGCCCTACCCAACTGTGCTATCGCTCCAGCCCCTCAAGCACTTCTGGAGTTATCCTAATGGTCCCCAGCACTGCCAGGCCCCCTAGCACTAGAAGCCCACAGAATTATAGAAAAGTCACATACATAGACACACACATATATATATACACACACCCACCCCAAAATTGAAAGAAGACAGAAGTTTCAATGATGACCATCATGCCAGTTTAAAATGAGCATTGGTCAGAAAGTCAACTCATTCAGTTCAGTAATAAGGGAACCTGTAACAATGCTCAAACTTGGGACTGAAATTATTAAACAGTGGGTAGGGTGTTTGTTTTGCACATAGCTAGCCTGGGTTTGATCCCTTGCATCCTATATGGTCCCCCAGAGCTGCAGAAGTGACCCCTGGCATCCTATATGGTCCCTAGAGCCCCAGGAATGATCCCTAAGTACAGAGCCAGGAACCCCCAGACACTGATGGATGTGGCCTTATTCCTGACTGTGCTCAGGGATCACTCCTATGGTGCTTGAGGGTGGGGGCATATGGGATGCCAGAGACTGACCCTGATATAGGATGCCAGGGATTGACATGCAAGCAAGCAACTGCCTTCTCCACTCTACTATTGCTCCAGCCCGAGAATTTGAGTTTTAAAGTCAAATTCTCTATCACATAAAATTCACTTATATTGGTCAGGAAACAATTGCATTGCTATCAGTTTTCAGTGTGTTCCTCTCTCCAGAGTTGTGAAACAGCTTAGTCAGAGATAAATGCACACACTCCCTAAAATCAGATCATTCGATGGGGTCATTTAAAAAATGCCTAGCATTACATGGAAAATTTCTGTGAACTATTTTTTAAAAATCTATGATTTTCATGACATAATATTCATCATCTTGAACCCAAAATTCCATTTTTCTCACTCAGACATCTCTAATATCAGAGTCATATAATTAACAGCCTGCTGGATATCTCTGGTATTTTTTGAGTGCCCCAAAAACTTACCATGGCCTGAAAACTTTTAAAGTAAACTTTTGCCTCTTGAACTTTCTATTTCAACTGGAAGTACTATTCTCTTTCCAGTTAACAGCCTTGAAACTAAAGTGTTACCCTTGGTCCCTTATCTCTGATGGGGTTCCGAATATGGTATCCAAAAATACAACTTACACTTTGTTATCTAACCAAGAGCTTCACACATTTAAGGCATGTGCTCTACAGCTGAGTCACATATTCAGTTCTGTGAATATTTTAAGTTGAAATAATTTGAGAAATTGGGACTGGAGAGATGGCATAGGAGTAATATAGCCAATTTGGGTTCAATTCCTAGCAGCAGCAAAGGTTCCCCAAGTTCATGCAAAGTGTGAATCCAATTACAGGGCCAGGAACAAATCCTGGTATGACCCAACCCACTCCCGACCCCTCAAATAAACAAACAAACAAAAAACAGAAGCATTCCTATAATGAAGAAAGTATTCATTTATTGGTATTTATTTCAAGAAATAATGGCACTCTCAATAGGAACTATATACTAAAACACAATTTTTTAAAGATTCCTTTTTAAGTTTCTCTTTCCTTTCTCACATGGTTAGTTCTTCCTTTGAGAAGAAAAATAAAGCAATGGCCTCAACTTTCACCTTTTTCTCTTGTTTATGTTAACAGTGTTTGCAGAGATTATGTAATGACACACAGACCCACTTTTTTTTTAACTTATTGGTACAATTTACTATTGTACCTTAATTTATTTACTTATCTGTTGCACAATCAGGGTGTTTTTTTTTTCTTTTTGGATCACACCCGACAATGCTCAGGGGTTACTCCTGGCTCTATACTCAGGAATTACTCCTGGAGGTGCTCGGGGTGGGGGGATGCTGGGAATCCAACCCAGGTCGGTTGCAGGCAGGGCAAACACCCCACCCAATGTGCTATCACTCCAGCCCTGCACAAGCAGTTTTTGAACTTACCATTGGCCAAAGAAGAAATAGTAAGATTTCGAAGTCAAAATATAAACTTCTTTATGATTTAAAAAATATGGAGCCAGAGAAGTAGCTGAGTGAGCATATGTTTTATTTGCATAAGTAGGCCCAGGTTCAATTCCTGGCACTTCTTGATCCCCCAAGTACTGCCAAGAACGGCCTCCTCCTCTGTACAGAGCTGGGAATAGACCCTGAGCACTACTGCTGGATGTGTGACCTAAGCGTGTGTGCGAGCGCGTACACACACACACACACACACACACACACTGTCTCTCTCTCTCTCTCTCTCTCTCTCTCTCTCTCAATGAGCACTTATATCTGCTGCAACATTTGCTAATTTTGAAAGAGCTATCCTCAAGAACTTGCTAAGGCAGATTTACTCTTATAGCAGATTCGACCACCCTCTTCCAATGTCCTCTTCTGAAAAATCATCTTTAGCGTGACACTTTGTTTTCAGATTAGGATCTCTTCATTGGGACATTTATATCTAACTCTTCAAATTCACTGTCAAAACACTCACCCCTGTTCTATTATCCCATTTCTGTTAAATTCACATGTTAGTATTTTATAAGAGAAAGGGAAATTTTTAAAAAATAAGACTTTGGAATTTAGTAGGATTCCTGGGGAAAGAGAGGGATGTGAAAATATTGTTCTTAGAAGAGAGGAGGGTGTTCAAAACCCAGTAGTTTTCAGGGATCACTCCTGGTGGTACTCAGGGGACCATATGCAGTGCTAGGGATGAAACCACAGCCACAGGTGAGAGAAGGGCCTTAATCTCTGTACTGTCTCTCTGGCTATAGAGTTATGTATATGTAAGAGGACATCAGGGTCATATGTGAGATTTTAAAAAATCTATCTGACATCCAATGTGAGATTTGGGTTTGGAAAAATTGGGCAGAGATCATGTGTGAGGTTGTTGAATTTGGGCAAGGATTGTGGAGAGAGGATGAGGACCTGAACTAAGCAAATCAATAAGGGTGATAATTTATTATTAGTTTCAGAGTTCTAGAGATACAGATAAAGGGAAAGAAAATATTTTTATCGTTCTAGATTATTGACTGAGGCTCTCTAACGAAAAGACAAAAGGAGAAAAGCATAAACATTTAGTTGAGAGATGTTTTACATGCAACTGGAGTCATCATAAGAAAATACAAACCTGAAGAAGTAATCTGCTGCCCCCACCAATTTTCATTTAGTTATTTACAGTACTGTCAATAACAGAGTTTCAGGCATACAATATTTCAACTCCAGACCTCTAGTGTCCACCTCCCTCCACCAATTAACCCCAGGTTGTCTCTTACCTCGATTCCCTTGAAAACTCATTTTGTTTTATACATTTTAATTTAATGATAGTTTTGGCCATATGTTTACCATAGTGTTAATGCCTGTGAGGTTTTTTTGGGTGGGAGCACACCTGATGTTGCTCATGGTTTACTCCTGACTCTACATTTAGGGAGCATGCGAGATGCTGGGATAGAACCCAGGTTGGCTGTGTGTAAGGCAAGTATCCTACCAGCTGTACTATGGCTCCAGCCACATATGGTTTTAATTTGATTTGATCTTTGGTTTTTGGATCACATCTCGTGATGCTCAGAGGTTATTTCTGACTTTTCTCAGGAGTGACCTCTAGCAATGCTCAGGGGAATCATATGGGGCTTGGGGGACCAAACCTGTGTTGGTCACATGCAAGGCAAGTGCCTTAACTGCTGTACTATCTCTTTGGTTCTACTTGTTTTGACTTTTAATCATTTGTATCTCCTGTATCACCTCTCTTCCCATTGCTCATTGATTTGCTCAAGCGGGTGCCAGTAATGTCTCCATTCATCCCTGTCGTGCTAGTATAGCCCAATGGTATCTGCTCGCTCCAGGAACACGAAGAGCATCAAACTGTTCATTCAGGGTCTTGACTAAGAAGTCCAACTTTCTCATAGGTGGGCGACCAGGCGTTCTTTTGACATTCCATGGAATTCAGTCGGTAATGACTCTAATCCAGCTGTAGTCTCCAAATCGCATTTCATGTCCAGCCCATCTGATTTTCGATGCCTTGGCAATGAGGTAGCGTCCCTGATCCTTGATCATCGACGGAGGTCAGAACTCTGGATTCCTAATCTCACTTGAGTGAAATGTGATACTCCAATCATAGCTCTTAGTGTTCTCATCCTGTTTCTGTTGGGCCCAGGTTTCTGCGGTATATGTTAGTGTAGGAAAAACAGTGGAGTCAAAAAGTTGTGCCCAGAGCCAGAGGTTCTTTATCCTTTTAACAACTTCTTCAACACTCTTAAAAGCATTCTACACTGCTCTCTTCCTCCTGCGCAGTTCTGGCTCCAAGTCATTCATCATGTTGAGTTCTCGACCCAGGTATACATAACTGCCACATTTGGAGATGTTCATTCCATTGAGAGCAAATGGAACATCAGGATCTAGTCCATTTCTCATGAAGATTGTCTTGGTGAGATTCAGCTGCATTCCAACCTTTCCACACTCACCGTCAAAGTTGGCCAGCATTCATGACACTTGGCTAATGTTTGGTGTTATTAAGATGATGTCATCAGCGAAGTGGAGGTGGTGTAGTTGCCAACCATCTATCTTCACTCCCATTCCTTCCCATTCCAGTTGTTGCATGACGTTCTTGAGGGAGGCACTGAAAAGTTTTGGTGAAATGGTATCACCCTGCCATATCCCTCTCTTTACCTCAATAATCACTTCCTTGTAGAATGGTGAGATCCTGGTGGTGAATCCATAACATAGCTCACGGAGGATCCTGATGTTGCAGCTTGTAGGGTCCCAGATAGTAGAATTTCCCTTGGGTCATATGTGGCTCAAATAGTTGATACCAGGGATCGAACTCACAGCCTGTCACATGCAAGACTCTTTTTTTTCTTTTTTCCCCTGCCAAGCCATCCTTTGGGCCCCTATTTTTTTTATAATGACTTTGTGAAGTAAAATTTATATGCAAGACTGCATACACTTAATGTGTGCAAGAGTTTTGTTGTCACAATCATGATAATGAGCATATATGCCACCCCACAGGGTTTGTGTCTATGCAATTTTCCCGTTGGAAATCAATAGAATCCTTTGCACTTTTTTTTTTCTTTTTGGGTCACATCCGGCAATGCACAGGGATTACTCCTGGCTCTGCACTCAGGAATTACTCCAGGTGGTGCTCAGGGGACCATATGGGTTACTGGGAATCAAACCCGGGTCGGCCACATGCAAGGCAAACGCCCTACCCACTGTGCTATCGCTCCAGCCCCTGCACTTTTTTTTTTTTAACCTAGCATACTTTATTCAGCAGAATTATTTCAAGGTTCATCTATGGAGTTTTCTATCCGCATTCATTCCTTATGAAGTAAGTAAGTTTATGCATAAAACTTAAATAACATTGGCCTTTGTTTGGGGTGAGGTCCGCACCAAGCAGTGCTATTAGGCTATGCGGGTGATCAGGGCTTCCTGTGGTGTCTGGGAAACACACAGCACTGGGGATCCAACCTGGAACACATGTTTTACATACAGCTGACCCTGTTTCCATTCCCATACCAAATATGGTTCTTTTTTTTTTTTTTATTGAATCACCATGTGGAAAGTTACAAAGCTTTCAGGCTCAAGTCTCAGTTACACAATGCTCAAACACCCATCCCTTTACCAGTGCACATATTCCACCACCAAGAACCACAGTAAACCTCCCTCCCACCCCCCCAAATATGGTCCTTTGAACACCAAAAGAATTGACCCCTGAGCACAGGGCCAGAAGTAACTCTAGTACTCATATCCCTGTACTTGGGGACTGTTCCTGGAAGTGCTTAAGCAACTATGATGTTTTAGGGATCAAATCAAGACCTCTAGCATGCAAAGTATCCTTTCAGTTCTTTGAACGGTGTCTCCAGCCCAGAGTTAATTTTCTTCAAAAGGTCATTGTTTGGAGGCTAAGAGTAGATTCATAATACCACCATGTACTGCCCAAATCCCAAAATAAATATATAAGAATAGAAGAAGAGAGAAATGAAGAGGGAAAAGATTTAAAAGAAAAGAACCAGAACAAGAAAGAAAATCTATCCCAATGCTCAAGAGCAAGGAGTATGTCCTGCATTTTGATCTTTGAGTGACCTCCAAGCACTGCTTGCTGTGATCCAAATCCAAACCAAACAGAAAAAAGAATGTGATGGTAAGGCAGCATATTATTAAAAAAACTTAGATGCTATAGAATTTTTTCAGGTGCTGAAGCATATCTGATGTACAGTGTGGGTCAGCCCATGGGAGGGACAAGAAAGAAGCACTTGTTGTTAATTTTCATTTACAACCATGCAAATACATGCTTTCCCTACTCCATCCAGTAAGGTTTATGTTGCTTGTAAGGTCTTACTAGTTCTTAAAAATTCAAGAACGCCATATTACAATTTATAAATAGTTTCATTGATATCTTAGGTTTCATAGTACCTAAATTGCTTTACGTGTGAACATTATCCTTCTTTTCCACCGAATGATGACATCTTTTAAAAGGACATCATCTGAAGCTATTTTAAAAAATAACAACTAGGGCTGATACTGGCTATACTGTTGAGAACTGTTTTTGAAGTGAGAGGAAAAGTAATATGGATTCCAGGACTCCACAAAAAATATGTTGGTTCTGCCTGTTTGGAACAAAATCACTGTTCTATAGAAATATCAGAAATTCCAATAAAGAGATATCACTGAGCATTTCACATCCTGTCTTAATAAGGGGAGGAAATGAGAGCAAGTAAGAAGGATAGCTGATTTACAAACTCATTCTTGGCTTTTGGCAAATGCATTAAGGGAACACAATGACAATGATATGGGGAAGTGACTACTCTGTACAAGAACTGGGTGCTCAAGTGAGATAAAGTGACATATGTATTATGTCCTTTCAATAACAGTATTGCAAACAACAGGGCCTAAAAGAAAAAAAAGGAAAAGGAAAAAGTGCCTGCCATAGAGGCAGGCTGGGGATGCTGAAGGGAAAGTGGGGACACCGGTGGAGCAAGGGGGAAACTGGTGTTGTACCGCCTTATGCCTGAAACTCAGTCATGAACAACTTTATAATTCATGGTGATTTAAAAAGAAAAAAAAGCCGGCGTTAAAGAACAGCCCTGCAACTACAATTCCCAGAAGGCCAGGGTGCAGCTCCCGGATGCAGACCGGGCGCTGGAGCGGCGCTGGACTGGCTGCTGGAGGACCCCAGCCTCTCTGCACCATGGCTACTCCCAGCAAGGCCGTTATTGTTCCCGGGAACGGAGGTGGCGATGTCGCCACCCACGGCTGGTACGGGTGGGTGAAAAGGGGGCTGGAACAGGTAAGTGACATGACGTTGCCGCTCTGGGGAAATCAGTGTGGGCTTGTCGGCAAGTTGGTCTCTGAACATGCATGCCCTTCTGCGCACCAGGCCCCATCAGGAAGCCCTGTGTGTTTTCATTCGTGTACCTTGCTGCTCTGACTTAGATTCTCGACTCCGTCGGGTTGGAAATTTGGTTGATAACATGGAAAGGTTTTGTGGGCTCAGTGGTTAACATTGTAAGACACCAATTTTTACAACTACAGACACCGAGCCCCTGCCCCTCCGGTTGCATGTTGGGACTTCCCAGAGTTTACATGTCTTTTCTGCGCCCCGCAGTAGCCTTTTAAAAACCTCAACATTTTATTTATTTATTTTTCTGGCCCCATGTAAATAAATGTACTTTTATTTATTTTTAATAAAAATTTTATATTTTTAGTATTTTGTATTGCCTGTTATGAAAAACTGAACATGGTTACAAAAAAGTGTTCATATAGGAAACAGTGTGAAGAGTGTTCTATTTTGGCAGGAGCCATTAGGACAAAAAAATAATAAAGCTTAACCCATTATTTAAAGCTTAACCCATTATTTACCTTATAATCCTCATTATAAGGTATTATGGGTATTGTGTTTTCATGTAATTTATTTGTTGCATTGATATTGATAGACCCAATATTTTAAGATTTATATGACTTTAGGAATCTGTTTTAAAATTGTGAACTAGGGACTGGAGCAATAAATAATACAGCAGGTACTGTGCTTGACTCGCATGTGGCTTACCTGGGTTTGATCCCCAGTAACACATGTGATCTATCCAGTCCTGCAAGGAGTGACCCCTAGCACAGAGCCAGAAATAAGCCCTGAGCACTGCTGTGTATGCCCACCACCAAAAAAAAAAAAAAAGTAAAAATTGTGAACTAAATTTAAAACACAAACCAACTGAGGTGTGTGTATATACATATACATATATGATATATAGACATCTATACATGATTATAAAGTAATGTTGGATATAAATACATTTATGATAACATTTACTTGTATTTCCAGGTTTTTTTTTACCATTCTAAATAAACCTATAACCAGAAATTAAAAAAAAAAAAACAAAAAACCTCAACTGTGTAGTATTAATATACAAAAGGATGTAACGTGTATATCGTTATAAAATGTAATGTAATAAATACCTGACAAACCTTCGCTAAACTAAAACCTAGAAACATTTTCACTAGTACCTCAAAGCCTCTGGTATGCTCCCCAGTGCGTTTCCTTGCCATGCTGAAATGATTTTCATTTTCTCCACCTTTAAAAATTAGTTTTGCAGTCTGTGTAATTTTTAAAACAATCACTGTGCAGTACATGACTTCTTTTTAAATTTTATTTTATTAAAAAAAATTTTTTTAAGTACATGACTTCATAATGAGCTTTATGAAAAATGCTGTCTTGTGTAGGTTGTTGACTGCATCTTGATTTCCATATCGAGGCAGAAAGAATTTCTTCCTGGTTGCAGCCCTCTTAGCAGACTCGAGAATAGAACTGCTAGGTTGTGATTGAGAACCATGGTCAGAATTGCAAACTGAAAGGTCAGGGCTGGCTCTGTACAGGAGGAGGAGGAGGAGGAGGAGACTCCCAAGTTCTTTCCTCGCTACCATTACTTATTCATTGGTACAGTGTTAAGGTGCTTGTGGACCCTCGTTCCATCTCTGTTTCGGCATATGGTCCACCAGCACTGCCAGTGATCAACTCAGAGCAAGGAGCCACACTATCTCCCTGAATATGTGGCCTCCAGTCATCCCTTCCCAACCACTGGAAACACACACTGCCTGGTGAATATTTCACACATACACACCACAGTTTGACATACACATACCCTGGTGGATAATATTATACACAAGTACTCTTTTTTTTTTTTTTGCTTTTTGGGTCACACCTGGCGATGCACAAGGGTCACTCCTGGCTCTGCACTCAGGAATTACCCCTGGCGGTGCTCAGGGGACCATATGGGATGCTGGGAATCGAACCCGGGTCGGCCGCGTGCAAGGCAAACGCCCTACCCGCTGTGCTATCACTCCAGCCCCTACACAAGTACTCTTGTGCAGCGTGTGACACACACAAAACACGCAGTGTTTGACACACAGCTTCCTCTTACCCTGGTATAGTGGTATACAACCCCCAGCCCCACCCCCTGTGTTTCTCTCACATATACACACAGTGTCTCATACATACATACATATACCGCCCCTTCTCCCCACCCCCCATTTCTCTCTCACACAGACATGTGCTCTGGTGCAGTGTTTGACTCGGGGTAGTCAGTCTAGAATGCATTCACTCATGGCCTCTCTAGAGCTACATGCTATGACAGTTATAGATGCAGAGATAAGCCTCTGTCTTGAAATTTCACAGCTAGTTAGAGGAGATGGAGTTTGTGAGGAGAGATTGCTTATTCATGGGTAATGCCACACAACTTAATTTCATAAGTAATCGCTTATTTAATTGATAAAGATTATATCCAATATCCAATGTCTTTATTTCATATTAGCAAAGAATTAGTTATAAACAAGCTCTTTATTATAACTGTTTTTCCCCCCTCATGTCATAGATACCTGGTTTCCAGTGTTTGGCTAAAAACATGCCTGACCCAAGTAAGTTTTAACCCTGTTTTTAAATATCGTCTTTTTTTTTTTTTAAATAAATTCATTCTTGATTAAAAGGAATATCATAGTACAGAAGCCAAAAGCCAAAGGGAACATCTATCCAAGAATGGAATGGCGGTAAACACTTTTGAACAGTTTTGGGAGGAGGGTGTAATCCAAGGAACGTTAAAAAAATTGTAGAAAGGATGGGGCTGGAGTGGTGCTGGTAATGTGCTTGCTTTGCATGTGCCAACTTGGGTTTGATCCCCTGATGCCCTTTATGGTCCCCTGAACCCTACCTGGAATGATTCCTGAGCACAGAGCCAGGAGTAAGCTGACAGCACTGCTGGGTGTGACCCTCCCCCAAACAAAACAAACATTCTAGAAAGGATCAAGCAGAGCACCTGAAACTGATAAATTTTCAATTTTGCAACCAACATATTTATCCTTTCCAAAAGCCAGAAAGTATTTTCATGAAAAATTTATGGGTGTTTTGTGAGGCAGCAATACACCTTTATAGTATCTATATGAAATCCTAATATTAAGAAATGTTACATTGCCACTTTTGTTCTGAGTTTATCTATGATCTTTTTAGGAATTTCATTTTTTTCTTTTTGGGTCACACCTGGCGATGCACAGGGGTTACTCCTGGCTCTGCACTCAAGAATCACTCCTGGCAGTGCTCGGGGGACCATATGGGATGCTAGGAATCGAACCCGGGTCGACCGTGTGCAAGGCAAACGCCCTACCTGCTGTGCTATCACTCCAGCCCCTAGGAATTTCATTTTTAAGAAAAAAATTTATATATATGTTTAGGAAAGAATAATCTTAAGGATTTTAAAAAAATTGTTATTTTGGGAAGACACCTGGTGGTGCTTAGGCCTTACTCCTGGCTCTGCACTCAGGAATACTCCTGGCAGGGCTTGGGGAACTGGGTGTGGTGCCGAGGAACGAACCCAGGTCCGCCTTGTGCAAGGCAAGTGCCCTCCCTGCTCTATTGTCTTACCAGCCTGTTGTTTTTAACTTCAAAATTTACATGAAAGATTCAGAGCTATGTTTTTTTTTTTTTTTTTTTTTTTTTTTTTGCTTTTTGGGTCACACCCAGCGATGCTCAGGGGTTACTCCTGGCTTTGCACTCAGGAATTACTCCTGGCGGTGCTTGGGGGACCATATGGGATGCCGGGGATCGAACCTGGGTCGGCCGTGTGCAAGGTGAACGCCCTACCCGCTGTGCTATCGCTCCGGCCCCTCAGAGCTATGTTTTATTATTTCCTCAGTATTTTCTTAGAGAATATATATATATATATATATATATATATATATATATATATATATATATATATATATTTTAAAGTGATGCTTGCTTATCTAAACTCTGGATTTGAGCCTACCAAACAAAAATATTTGGCTCTATTAAAGTAATCCCCAAAGTCTGGAGAGAATAGTTTAATGGATAAGGTTCTCATCTTCATGTAGCTGACCCCACTTCCATCCTCAGCACTGCTTATGGTTCCCTAAGTATCACCAGGGGTGATTCTTGAGCACAGAGCCTGGAGCACGCTTTGATCATTGCCAAATGTGGCCCCCAAACTAACAAACCTGAACCAGCATCCCTCATATCCATATCCTGCAGCTTTAGAAGCTAAAATTGCTTACAGTAGTGGGCTGGTAGAAAATACGACATGATTTAATCACAACTCTCTTTATCCAAATGATGGACACTTCACTTTGAACCTCAGTTACAGCGCGAGAGAGCATCTGGCTGCCCTTCATGGAGACGGAGCTTCACTGTGATGAGAAGACCATCATCATAGGCCACAGTTCCGGGGCCATTGCAGCCATGAGGTGTGATTCTTGAGTGGTTAGCCCCTATGTGGGCACCAGCCCACACTTGCATGGAAAATACCTTGTGTGCATCTTAAAAACTTGGCTGCAGAGGAGAACAATGCTGACCTCATGAGTGGTAACCTAATCTGTTCTGAATCCTTCCTGGTTTAGTTAGTGGATTAAAAAGGTTTTGCATTTCCCCAGGGATACATTAATCCTTTTAAAACATGTGGTTTCAATCCTCTCTGGCTTCCCATTACCCTGGAAGAATTCCTCAGCCTCTAAGGCCTTGCCAGCTCTGATCTGTTTCCTCTTCCCCACCCCCATTCTGATTTACAGACTCGTGGCAGTTCTTTGAACACGCCAGGCACCATCCTACCTTAGGCCTTGCTGTAGTTTGATCTGGAACACTTCATCTCCTCTACCTGTATGGCTTTCTCTTCTAGCCTCTGCTCAGATATCTCCTTCTGTCAAGGTCTTTTCTAATCATTCTGTGAAACAGGAAGCTAATCTGATGGCTTCTACCCCCATTATAGCCCCTCTGCCCCCCCATAGCTCCCCAGTGTATAGTACTTTTCACCATTGAGCCCTGGTTTATTTCCTATCTCCAGCCAATAGAATGTAAGGTGCATGAGGGTGGGACTTTGTTGATTCTGACACTGAAAACCAGGGCCTGGAGGAGTGTTTGACATATGGTAGATGCTCAGTAAATATGTGTTGGAAGGCGGAGGCTGTTACTCCCTCCCTTACCACTTCCCTTATCCTTGGGATTCAAGGTATGTCTTTGAAGTTCTCCATAATAACTATATCTTTCCTTTTGGACTTTTAAGACCTAAGGTTCAGGGACTTGATTGGTCTTTAGGGTTGGGTTTCTTCCATGTTTACTAGGCTGGATGACAAAGGATTCTAGTTTTTTTGTAGCCTATTATCCTAAGCAGTCCCTTAAGATGTCACTTGAATTGCATATTCCATAACTTCCCAGGCATGCTAATTCAAGCTACTAGAATAATGCTTTCTCTTGTGAAACTCCAGAATTGTAGTATAGGCATAGTGTTTATAAACTGCCAGGGATTCTAAAAAGTGGAGACGCTTACTTAGGCTGAATTTTTAATTTTTTTCAGGCGAATAAAGATGCTTTCTGAGACCAAGAAATGTGGCTCAGCTTGGAGCCCCTAGAGGAAAAAAAAAGGAAAAAAAAGAAAAAAGTGGGTAGGGGTCTTGCATGTGGCAGATGTGGGTTTGATCACTGGCATCTCGTATGATCTCCCGAGCCCTGCCAGGAGTGATCCCTGAGTGCAGAGCCAGGAGTAAGCTCTAACACCACTGCTGTGGCCCCCAAATAAAAACAACAACAAAAAGATGTCCCTTCTTTTAAACATTCCTGAAACTTTTTGCAGGATTATCAGCATCCTTCTAAGAATTAGTTTCTAGAAAAGATAGGCAAGGAGGAAAATGGATGAGGAAAGAAGAAAAATGGTTGCTAAGATCATTGGTATGTGAGATTGTAGGGGAACAGGATATAGACAGTCACAGAAGACCTCCACACAGATTAGTAAACACAGAGGGGAAATTGTGTCTTCACAGTGCAAGGGTCCAATGTATATCACCCAGTTGACATGTTGATGTTGGCACCTGCCACTGGTAGCTCATAATTGAAAACTGTTAAGTGTGTAATCATAAAATAATTGAGTGCTGCAGTGGTGGTGGTCCCTCTGGCCCGCCACATGTGTTCGGTGGCTGTGAGCCACTCCCCCCCCCCCTTGGCCTGCAGCCACTGTCAGGAGATGCATGAAGGAGGGAACAGGGCGCCCAGGCTGATTGGTGATCAGCTGCTGTTTATTCCATTCTCCCCACTTGCCTGTTCCAGTCTCACTAAGCTCCCCATTCCAGTCTCACCCTGCCCCTCATTCCCGTCTCCTATCCCCTAGCTAGTCTCTTTGCACTCTGTCTTGCAGCCTTGGTCTCACACCCAACCTCCAAGTATTCCAGGTAGCAACTACACCCAGGTGAGGTAGCACAATCAACAAATGAAAGCTCTTCCTTTGGAGGGAAGACAAAGATTGCCTGGAGCCAGGAGTTCCACTCAATGTTATGTGAATGTTCATGCAGTTGGAGGCCCTGAGACAAGGAACGCAGAAGAAATGTATTTCATGGAGGGTCTGTGTTCTCTCTGACTCTTAGACAAAAGTAGAGAAACTCGTGATCTCCTTTTATTGATCATGGTACCTCTAAAGGGCGCAATACAGTGATGTCACCAAAGGCGTCAAAAGAAGTTACAGGAAGAACATTGAGGCAGTAGAATATGTTGTTTCCTTGTACCTGCAGGCTTGTAGCCTGGGGAAAAAGATACAAGGCCAAAACCGAAACCTTTCTTGGGCTATAGGCACTTGGATTTACATCCCAAAGAGGAGGCTGAGCTGCCACCTAAAATCTACACTTCAAATACAAACTGGGCAGGCACTTGAAATCTACATCCCAAAGACTAGGCTGGGCCAGAGCCTGGCAATTTACAATATCAAAGATCAGGCCTGGCAAACACCGGAGATCTGCATGTCAAAGACCAGCCAGGCTTCAGTGAGAAAAGGAAAACTGCTCTTTTCAATATACTGAAATTATTTTCTGAAGGCAGCTTGAAGGGGGAAAATGTTCCTGTCTGTAGCACAGTCTACATGGGCACGCCCTGATATCTCAGTCCATCTCCAACAGCTCAAAGGCAAAATACCACCTAAGGATATGTTTCTTTCCTTAGTCCAACAGTCATTTTAGATTTACTTACTTCTAAATAATCTTTCTAGTCATTTTGTATGGACATAGTAAGAGATACATAAAGCTTGTATGGTGGCTCTCCTGGGGACATCTTGCTATAGATCCCAGACTACAGTGCTTAGGCCATATTAGTCTTTTCTAACGCTGCAGGGTCCTAATCCAGTTGTTACTCTTTGGATCAAGACAGAATTTGTCAATGACCGTGTTCTTAACTTACAGTTAAGTATTATGGCAGTTGGCCTGGCCCATTTCGATGCCAGGGTAGCCCAGAGCTTGCCCAGGGTCCATCCAGTCCCTCGCCAGGACCCTGCTTTTGGGGTGCTAGGAACTAAGAGCAACTGAGGCTTAACTCGAGAAAACAAATGCCCATGAGTGAATATTATTCAGAGTCAATTAACTCCCAAGTTACAAAAGCATAGTGTTAAACTGTCATCCTGTATCTATACAAAAAGGACATTGCTCTGAAGTAAACTATGAAAAAGGACATAAGGGGAGGAAAAAAGCAGTATTTTACTTACAAATACAAAATCAGAAATATCTGAGGAATGTGACAAGTCACAAGTCCTGCTTAGGGGAAATAGGTGACTAACTGGTTGGGGAAGCAGAGCACAAAGAGGTTAAAGATAAACACAGAGGAATCGGAGTGCCTCAGGAGCAGAATAGGAATGCCTGAGAGCACTGTGAATGGGTGCAATTCAACCATTCCAAGCTCCCTGTGGCCAGGGAGAAAGGACAAATCATTATCCTTCAGTTAAATAATTACATTTAATTTCATCAATAATGTGACATATTGGCATAATATTCCCCAGATAGAGATGAACAAGGTGCTGTCTATGTAGTAGTCTTGTCCAAAAATATTTAACTTCATTCTTTTTTAAATTTGCTTTTTGGGTCACACTCAGTGATGCACAGGGATTACTCCTGGCTCTGCACTCAGAAATTACTCCTGGTGGTGCTCGGGGGACCATATGGGATGCTGGGAATCGAACCCAGATCTGCTGCGTGCAAGGTGAATGCCCTACCTGCTGTGCTAACGCTCCAGCTCCTAACTTCATTCTTACCATAAGGAAAAAGACAAATTTCAGTTATGGGATAATAGAAAACCGGTTTAAATTCTTATATCCAATATGGTGCCCTCAGCACATGCAGGATAATTCCTGAGTGCAGAGCTAGGAGTAACCCAGAACATTGCCAAGTATTCCCACAAAACAAAAACAAAGTCTAGGTGGTTTAAGATTAAAAAAAAAATTAAAAGTAGCTTGAGAGTTATGAAGAATGCAATCTATGGTCTTTGACTGGAACTGGAATTGAAAATAATTGTAAGGAACATTTTGGGCACCGTTGAGGAAAAATATCAATTTAATTACTACAGAAAACACCTGTGTTATTACTATATCAATGTAAATTTATTAGGCATAGTAATGATATTGTGGTTATATTAGAGAATGGTTTTCTTAGGGGATTCATGCCAAAGTATTTTGGGGTGTGACAAAATTAATATAGGTGCTTATTCTAACTTCTCTGTTTGAAGTACTTCAGAATAAAAGGTTGGGGGTAGGGAGTAAAAGCCCTAAAAGAAAATACTAACCAAAATATTTGTTTTTGGGCCATACCCAGCAGTGGTCAGGGATCATTCCTGATGGGCTTGTGGGACTGTATGGGGATTGACCATGCTGGGGATTGAATCTGGTTTGACTGCATGCCAGGGAAGCATTTGGCCTGCTCTACTATCTCTCCGGCATCCCAACCAAAATTTTTTCCTGGCACAGAGGCCTCCCGAAACTGTTACTGTTCCACTTCTTTGCTTAGCCTAGTCTTTGCTAAGGGACTGATTCCAAATAGCTGTCTGCTGTTAGGTACTGGGACCACAACGATCAAGAAAGCTTCAATCTGTCTAGATAGCTAAAGGTTTATTGGGGAGGACATAAAGGAATCAATACTGTACTATGTGAAGTAAATGATAAGAGGTACATTTCTGGGCTGGAGAGACAGACAGTACAAAGGGTAAGGTCCTTGTATGCGATTAACACAGGGTTTGATCCTCACACTACTTAGAGTCTCCTAAGCACCACCAGGAGTGATCCCTGAGCACAGCTGACTGTGGCCCAACCCTCCCACCTCCACTCAAAAAATAGGTATATTTCTGCATTTCAGCTATGGTACATTCACTTTTATCACTTATCATCTCCAATAACGTCTCCATTCGTCCCTGTCACATGCTAGTGTAGCCCAATGGCATCTGCTTGCTCCAGGAACACGAATAGCCTCAGGGTGTTGATGAAGAAGTCTGACCATCTTGTAGGTGGGTCATGCAGTCTTTTGACGTCCCATGGGATCCAGTTGGTAACAGCTCTAGTCCAGCGGTCGTCTCTAAATAGCAATAACGTGTCTGGCCCCTCTGATTTTCGGTGCCTTGGCAAATGAGACAGTGTCCCTGACTCTTGATCGTTGACAGAGATTGGAACTCCGGATTCCTTCTCTCACTTGAGTGAAATGTGATACTCCAAGCATAGCCCTTTCGATTCCTCCTTGGGATACCTGAATAGCCTTCTCATCCTGTTTTCGTAGGGCCCAGGTCTCTGAGGCAGATGTTAGTGCAGGAAGAATGGTGGAGTCGAAAAGATGCCCGGAGCCGGAGGTTCTTCGTCCTCTTAACCACTTCTTTGATGCTCTTGAAGGTGTTCCACGCTGCTCTCTTCTTCCTGCGTAGTTCAGGTGTCAGGTCGTTTGTCATGTTGAATTCTCACCTAGGTACACATTACTGCTGCATCTGGAGATGTTCGTTCTGCTGAGGGCAAATGGAACAACAGGAACTATTCTGTTTCTCATGAACATTGTCTTGGCGAGATTCAGCTGCATTCTGACCTTTCACGCTCACGGTCAAAGTTGGCCAGCATTCATGCTATTTGGTTGATATTTGGTGTTATGAGAACAGTATCATCAGTGAAGCAGAGGTGGTGTAGTTGCTGACCGTCTACCTTTACTCCCATTCCTTTCCATTCCCATGTTCTTAAGGGTGGCACTGAAGAGTTTTGGTGAAATGCTGTCGCTCTGCCGAACCCTCTCTTTACGTCAATGATCACTTCTTTGTAGAATTGTGAGTTCCTGGTGGTGAATCCGTAATACACATAGAGGATCCTGATGTATTGAGTTTGAACACCCTGTTTTGCTAGGGCTTTGATGACCGCTCAGTCTCAACAGAACCAAAGGCTTTAAATCAATGAACGTTAGACAGAGCGGCTTGAACTCTCATGAAACCTCAATGAGCTTGGTCACCATGTGGATATGGTCGATTGTGCTGAATCCTTTTCAGAACCCGGCCTGCTTTCATGGTTGTCCTTCATCTAGTGTTCTGGCAATCCTATTCAGGATGACTCAAGTAAATAACTTGTAGATGACAGACAACAGGCAGATTGGGTGATAGTTGCCGATGTCGTGGATGTCTCCCTTCTTGTGCAACAGAACGGTCCTTTTGTTTTTCCATTGGGACAGAACCTTGCATTCGGACAGGTAGCGTGTGAAGAGCCGAGCCAGTGTATTGATGAGTACTGGCAGCAGATTCTTCAGGTGTTTGGGTCTGACCTTGTCTGGACTGGGTGCTGTACGCTTCTTTACTGACAAAATGGCGTGTTGGATTTTCGAAGGGGGAACACTGGGAACGACATATCTACCCTGAGGAATTTGGTATGTGGGCAGGTGGACGTAGCTGTCAAAGAGACCCGAGTAAAGAAGTCGTGAATAATCCTCTCCATTGCCCTTCTGGAAGATGTGATAGATCCATCAGGACGTCGGAGGGCAGTCATCTTGGTCATGTAGTTGGCGAAGGACAGGCAAGCTTTGCGAATACTTTTCCCGGCTTCTGCCACATCGGCCAACACTGTTGCTCTTCTCTCTTTGAAGTCTTCCTTTATCGCTTCTCTGCACAGCTTTGTGAGCTCGGATATTAGCTTGTGATTGCATGAGGCTCGCGCCAAACCACGTTGGTGAATGAGCTTAAGAGTTTCCGAAGACAGGCGAATTTTTATGGTTTTCTCTCTCTCTTCATTCCTTGCACAATCATGGAGGTGCTGAACTAGTCGATTGTATTCTTCGTCGATGTTGTCAGCGAAGGCATCTTTCCATATTGCTGCAATAGTGCCGAAGAGCTCACAGTTGGTGGTCGTTCTGGGAGTTCTCTTCTTAAACTTTGCAGCCCTTTCTCCGCACTCTGTGAAGTAGAATTTCACATGAAGGAGACAGCGGTCTGATCCCATTTGGAATTTTGGGACAATAGCAACATCGGTCAGGCAAAACTGTGGATTGAATATGATGTGGTCAATTTCGTTGTGGAACTGCCCACCGGGAGACTCCCATGTCCAGTGTTTAGATTCAGCCTTCTGGAACTGCAAGTTACCATGGATGGTCTTGGTCAACAAGATGAACTCAAACAGTTTCTCACCCTGTTCGTTCCATTCTAGCTGTGGAATTCTTTGAGTGACCTTCTAGGTCCTATCTTGGCGTTAAAATCACTGACAATGACCTTGTAGAAATTGTGGTCTTCTTTATAGAACTTCCCCAGCTCCATGTAGAATTTCTCATTTTTTTTTCCATCGTAGTTGGATGTTGGTGTGTAGATGACGGAGATAGAAACTGCTGGCCACAAGCCACATTTATTCAGATGTAAGCATCTGAATGAAGTCCTACAGAACCAGGTAATATGGAACTTGTGACCTTGGCCTCTAGGCTCAACAGGACCCAGGAACAGATTCTCTGCCTGCTTCCACCAATCTCCGGTGACCCAGGGGTCATAGCCTTAAGACCCACCCTGCCGGCGCCAGATAAATTGATCATTGGCCGACCTCCACTACCCAACTGCCGCCATGCTCCAGGCCACTTTCCGGAGCATCATGAACACTTCCTACCCATTTTCCATTATTACCGAACCATATCTGATGGGGTCCAAATATGGTGTGAGCCATTGGAACACCTATAATGGCGATTGGAGGCCGCGCTAAAAGCCTCCATTCCTCTTGGAGAGCCTGGCAAGCTACCGAGAGTATCCCGCTTGCACGGCAGAGCCTGGCAAGCTACCTATGGCGTATTCAATATGCCAGAAACAGTAACAACAATGGGCCTCATTCCCAACCCTGGAAGAGCCCCCAATATGGCAGTGTTAAGAAGGATGAACTAGAAGAGGCTGATAAATTGTCAGGGCCGAACTAGACTGCCAAAATGAAGAAAGACTAAAATGACTGTTTGCACTTTTAATGCACATACGCTGGCATCGGAAGCATCCATCGAGGGAGGACCTGATGGTGCAAGCGCGGAAGATCAACTATGATGTCATTGGATTGACCGAGATGAGAAGGCATCGAACATATCACACCGTTTTCGACACTGGAGAACTGTTCCTCAGAACATGCGACAGTAGAGGATTCGGTGGTGTCAGTGTTCTTGTCAACACGAACTTGGCCATGAGCATTGATTTGTTTGAATGCCTAACAACCCGAATTGGATGCGATGGTACATTATTTTTAAAAATTTGGTAAGGGGACAGAGTGATAGTACAGTGGGTACGGTGCTTGCATTACACAGTCCGACCTATGTTTAGTCTTCAGTGTCACATATGGTTCCCTGAGCACAACCAGAAGTACAGAGCCAGAGGTAAGCCCTGAGCGCCACCAGGTGTGGTCCAAAAACAAGGATCACATGCAAAGGCTTTCACATGCAAAGCATGTATGTATTTCAGCCCTTTAAGCCATCACCCCAGCATCCAGATCACTTGCCTCACTCACCTGTGATAGGGGAGGTTGTCATACTATGTAATGAGGTTCCTGGGCCTCAGTCCCAATCCTCTCAGATACTGCAGGTACATTATTTGTAAACTAAATAATGCTGATAAATTGACTAGAAACTCTTCAAGTAGTCAAGGGACTTTTTGGTGATGAGATTAAATGTCAAATATTGGGGGCTGGAGCAGGTAGGGCATTTGCCTTGCACGCGGCCGACATCCCATATGTTCCCCCGAGCAACGCCAGGAATAATTCCTGAGTGCAAAGCCAGGAATAACCCCTGTGCATCGCTGGGTGTGACCCAAAAAAGAAAAAAAAAAGTCAAATATTGGTTAACATAATTTTTCTCTCTCTAGGTATGCAGAAACACATCAAGTATATGCTATTGTATTAGTGTCTGCTTATACCTCAGACTTGGGGGATGCAAATGAGCGCGCAAGTGGTAAGTTGAAAGGCAGAAACCCTACAAGACCCCATCTTCCAGTCCTGAAGCTAGCTGCTTTTTTCAGGATATGAAATGATATCCTTTCAGAGAGGCTAAAAGATAGAAGTATCTACCCCCATGAATTGATATGGCTAGGTAGACTACTACTAATCCATAGTCTAAAATTGTAGTCTGGAGGCCTGATTTTATTTAAACTCTACAGGTAGGTAAACTAAAGAAATGTATCTTATTTAGTTAATTTCTGGTTCTTTGTCTGGTATGACAGTGGCAGTTACCCTTAGGCACTGAGGAATATTGAGGAATATGATACCTGTATTTTCTCTCCCATAGGATACTTTAACCGTCCCTGGCAGTGGGAAAGGATAAAAGCTAATTGCCCTCACATTGTGCAGTTTGGCTCTACTGATGATCCTTTCCTTCCCTGGAAAGAACAGCAAGAAGTGGCTGATAAGTTGGAAGCGAAATTGTACAGATTCACTGACCGTGGTCACTTTCAGAACACAGAGTTTCACGAACTGGTTAATGTGGTAAAGTCTATGTTGAAAGTACCAGGGTAAACAGGATTATTTCTGCTATTCTGTGTCCCAAGATATAGGTAGAACAACAATCAGATTACTGTTAGATACTACGAGGTGATTACTGGACATGAGACCAAAATAAGTTCTTTTAAAAAATGCCTTAAAAACACACTTTTTGGTGCTCAGGGTTAAGTGACAAATAGCATTTCCATTTCCCTTTAAATCTACACTTCCTTAAGTTGTTGTGAAATAAATATAGCAGTTTTCTATTTGATAGGGGACTAAGGAGTGCTTAATTCCCCTTATCCAGAGTAAGACTGAAAAAACCCAGTCGTCCTGACTCCCAGTCCAGATGAAAGCTAAGAAGGTATCAGCTGTGTTTTAAGATTTACATTCCTCTTTGAGATAAAACTTTTCCGTTGAGGAAAGAAAACATAGCAAAAGGTCCAGAATTGGCTTATAGCTCAAAACACCAACTGCTGCTTCAAACTGGCCCAAGACATTAAACCCAGACTTAGGCCTTACTGGTTGGACACAGTTTGAATGATTCCAGTCATTCAAATGTGCTGAGGTGGTACCACCTCAGGATACCACAAAATGAGCGTGCAAGGATCAGGCAGTGAGTGTAAGCACAGCCCATATATGTTTATGTATATATATGTATACGTACATATAATATATACGTATATTTGTATACTACATATATGTATCTCAGCACACAGTCAACGAGACTGACTTAAAACCAGTCAAGAATTAGGGCAATGTGTCAAGAATAGTAGAAATAAGTACCAGGAGATTGTTTCCATGGCTTGGAGGCTGGTCTCTCATTCTGGGTAACTCAGGAAAGGGACCACCAAGTAAAATGTGGTTGGAGGTCATGTGGGGGAAGGGTGATGCGGCCGAATACAGACTAGAGACTGAACACAATGGCCACTCAACACCTTTATTGCAAACCACAACACCTAATCAGAGAGAAAGAACAAAAGGGAATTCCCTGCCATAGTGGCAGGGTGGGGTGGGGGGAGACGGGACTGGGGAGGGGGGGAGGGATGTTGGGTTTACTGGTGGTGGAGAATGGGCACTGGTGAAGGGATGGGTTATCGAACTTTGTATGGGGGAAACATGAGCACAAAGATGTATGGATCTGTAACTGTACCCTCACGATGACTCTCTAATTAAAAATAAACTAATAATAAAAAAAAAGAATTAGGGCAATGTGGAGGGCTTATGTATGAATTATTAACATGTATGAACATGGCAAGGTATTGCCATTTTTTTTTTATAGGATAAAATTTCAGAGTGGTTTGTATAGTCAGGGAATACATATGTTGGTACATGTAATATATATTCACAGGAGTTATTTGAAAAATGAAATTACCAATGAGTTATTAGAATAATTACCTTGCATACATAGGAATTGTCTGAATTATCAACTGCAGTGTAAAACTGATAAATACTGCAAAAATACAAAATTCAAGCCATCCATATGAATACTGGCATAGTATTTTTTTTCCAGTTGTGCCTGTGAACTTTAACTCAGAATGTGTCTTTACATGGGCTTGAGAAACTCACGACTTTTGTTTTAATGCTGCACTTCTTAAACCCAGCTATCACATCATATAACAAGCCTTTCTCAAGGCTAGGATACAGATAGCTTGGCTAGTATGAAGTGCTATACTGCCATAGTATTTCCCTAGATGCTTGAAGTGATTCTTTGTAAAGCTTGAGAAATAAAGATGTCAGAAGATGAATCCTGGGCACCATTTGCTTTTGTTACAAATCCCAATCTTTATTTCAGGGGGGAAAGGTCACACCCAGGAGCACTCAGGTTCACTCCTGACAGAGTGCAGGGGAACTTATGTGATGTCCCAGGAAAGACAGTCATCCTACTCATTGTACTATCTCTCCAGCCCTGGCCTACCTATCTTTTAACTTTTATGATATTTAAGATCTCTTTCATGGACCATTTCATGATTTGATTGTTTTGATCATATTCTCTCAAAAGACCCTTCTTAATTTCCTGACATTTTGGGGACCACTATATCCTTTATGAGGCCTCAAACAATTCCCAGTGAATCCACACCTAATGTACAACCTGATGTTTGCTGCAATGTGAATTCCCACAGTGTGCCTAGAAGTTATTCAAAATCCATCAAATAAACCTCAAAATACTTTTGATTTCAAAATCTGCTCCCTCTTTCAAAAAACATGTTTCCAGAAAAGACTCTAAATTTCAGCAGTAGTTATCTTTAGAGAATGAAGACTCTCGTAGGTTTGTTATAGTAGAAATCTTTTTTAAATTTTGTACACATTAATGATTATTTGAAATTGTCATAGTAAATGTATTCATAACGAAAATATAATTAAGATTAAAACAATTCATATAATTTAAAAGCAAATTAGATAAATTAGTTGACTGTCTTCCTAAAAGAGGCTACTTAGCATTCATTTAACTGTAATTAAAGTCTACTGAACTATTTGGAATTAGTAACTGTTCTACTAACTCTTGTTTTCTTAATTCCTTTCTCAAAAAAAGACAAACTTGTACAGAGAAGTTTTAACACTTTATTGTTCTTTTCTTCCATAGGAAAAGCAAATATAGACAACTAAGGATAAATTGTATATTATTCCCATAAATAAACATTTATGTGATTATTAACTTGTTCCTCGCACTATTGTAACCAGTAACCATAAGAGTTATAAAATTTAAAATTCAGGGACTGGTTCTGGGTTTGGTTTCTACCAGTTCATCTATCTTCCCCCACAATTGCTGCAGCCCCTATAACAGTAAAAACATAAAAAACCCAGTTCTTTATTCATACTAGCCACATCTGAAGAGCTGAAGAGTCCTGAGTAACTAGGAGCTTCCTTATTGGACAGCAGATACTCTGTCCTTCTCCCAAGTTCTACTGGATAGCACAAGTTACACAACATATATTTTATATTTTTCCCTCACCCTCTATCTAATAATGAGTAATAGTTAAAGGAAGAGTGACTAAAAACCTAAAATTACTTATATGGCTAGTTTACTGAGTTAGTCGCAATAAAAATGACATATTAAAGCTCATTCCTCACCAAATGGATATCAAGGAATTTCAAGAAAAAAAGCAGCACATAAACATCATTTAAATCATAAAAGCATGGCATCTTATACATTTGCCACACTTATATGCCATACACTCATAAATATGCTTTATGGGTTACTAATAAGTATACTTGGATCTTGACAGACTTCAAGAAATACCTATTTGTAGGATAACATAGCTTCAGGTAGTTTAGGTGTATTGGGTTACTCCCGTTACAGTGCTCCTATTCCTCTTTGTTTATTTGTAGCTTCTTTCTTAGTGTTCTGTTGACTTGTAAATAATGTTTTTCTCTTCTCCTTGAGTCCTTTGCATAGTTTATTCAGAGCAAGTCCTTTTTGTATGGACACAGGAAGACTTAACAAATGTTATGCTTTTGTAACCTGGGAGTCATTTGACTCTACATGATATTTTCCTCCAGGGCATCTGTTCTCTTGACCTAAGCCTCAGCTGCCCTTCCTAGCATCCCCAAAGCAGGGTCCCAACGATGTGGGACAAGAAGGACCCAGGCAAGCAGTTGTGTGCTACCCTGGCATTGAGATGGGCCTGGCCAAAGTGCCTAATGCTTAACTATAAATTAAGAGCTTGATCATGAACAAATGCTGTCATGATCCAAACAGTGATAACTAGATTTGGACCCTGCTAGTGTGAGGAATGATTAATCTGGCCTGAGTGCTGTGGTCTGAGCCTGTGGCAAGATGTTGCCAGGAGAGCTGCCTTGTAAGCCTCAATGTATCCCTTGCTATGTCCATACAAAAATAACTAGTATTAAGATGTTAATAAGTTCCTGGACTAAGGAAAAGAAAAAAACCTTAAGAGTGAGGAAGGGCTTTGGAATGCCCTGCCCTCAGGAAGGGCTTTCTTATGTCGATTTTGCTACCTGGCTGGGTGTAGCCTAGAAGACAAGGTGGGAGAGAGAAGGAGGAGGAGACAGAGAAGCCAGAGAAAGAAGAGGCAGTTGATCCAGAGAGAGGCCAGAGCTGGGAGTGCAGGAGATGAGAAAGATGGAAGATTGAATAAACGGTAACTTATCAGCAACTAGCTTGGTCCTCGTTCTTCCTTCGCCTTTCCTTGACCGTCTCGATCCAGTCCATACACCGCGGTTCCAGAGCACCGAACGCGGGCGGTGAGGCACAGCCGCCCGGAGAGCCCGGGAGTGCACTCGCCCCTCGGTGAGCCTTAGTTTTTTACACCTATTCTTGTGTGTATTCATTTTACATTATGAGAGTGGGGAGCAAGGGGAAGTAATACAGGTGAGCCAAAAAGTGAGACTTGGAAAATGAACAAAGGCTAGTTCGAAGTACTCCCCCTCAATTTACACAATGGAAACAGGTCCTTGACAACAGTTACCACTTGAGTTTGAGATACTGTATTTCACTGAATTATTGTCACAGACTTCAACGCTATTAAAAAAAAATTTTTTTTGGTTTATTTTGCAACAAAAAGGAGGCATAATCATGTGTATTATGTGAAACTTTTGGGGTTTGTTTTATGTATATAAAGCTTGTAAAAATTTTTGTTGTTTTGTTGTTTCTGTTTTGGGGCCACACCTGGTAGCCTATTTCTGACTACACTCAGGAACCACTCCTGGGACCAGGGGATCATCTGGGGTGCCAGGAATTAAACATGGTTTGGCAGCATGCAAGGCTGTTGTTTCTTTCCAGCCCCTTAAAATTTTGTCAGTATTCCTGAAAGCACAGGATACAATCATGCAGTGAAAAGATTATGTGGTGAAACACGGTATATACACTGGCATAATACTCATAAAAAGTATTTCAAATAAAAAGAAATTAAAGTGTGGAAAAGGATATTCCATTCACTTCTCTCCCTGCTTTCCCAAGTTTGCATACACTCCCATTATTCCTGGATTTACCACTTATAATTTAATTTTAATGAAACATCTGAGAAACAGAAAATCTGATAATGAACCAAATAATAAAATTTCCAATGAAAATCTTAATAAACTTAAAATGTGCATTTTAAATTCTAGCCATTACAATAGAACTCAGTAAATACTGTCTTTTGGCTTTTATTTTCTTGAATCATGTAGACTTGAAAGCTTCAGAAGAGCCCTCCTCCACAATTTAAAAGCATATGATTTATTGAATGGATTTCACTAACTTACCTGCCCATTACTGTTGGCTATTCTACCAATATAAATTTAGTCTTGGTAGATTTTAAACAAAGACCATTCTTCACAGCAGCAAATCGGATATCCAATACTATAGTTTGCTGGGGAATTTGGTGATCCATCACGAGTCAAATTATTTGTTTCCAAAGTAACTTCATTTGTAAAATGCCATGGAATTTAATGAATCCCATTAAAATTCAAGCCACTCTGTCATATAAATACAGTTTGATGGTGAAATCTCACCACCTTCATGGCAGTCATCAAAAACCTTTAAAAAGAAAAAAGTTTATATTCAAACAGTTTTAAGAACTATTCCAATATGAAGGGATAAACTCTACAACTATGTAACGACTTCAAAAAACCTTTCTTTTAAACAACATGATTTAATTACTATATAGTATAAAGGCATCAGTGTTTAAACATTAAATTTTAACATTAAACTGTTTAAACATTAAATTCTTTTAAATATCCAGATATTGGATTTAATATTGTGGATACTGTCTCTATGGCACTGCAAATAAACACATAAAAATATCTCCCATTTTCATGCACAGATATTGAGCTACATCACTATTTACAAATTATTAAAGACAAAATAACTTTTGTAATAATATTCATTTGAACAGTCAAGTGTAGTAGTCTTGCTTGATCTAAGTTCAATACGCTCTAGATCAAGTTTTAATTTTGATGTTATTGAAAACTATTTCCTTTAAAGGTATCTTTAAAGTATCAAAGTATTTTTTCATAAAGTATCCTTATAACAATAAAATAAATTTAAAGTAAAATTAAAAAACCCAAAACTACTATAGGCAAAGATCTTAAATGTCAACCACAATTAAAATTTCTCTTAAATACCCAGGTTCTAAGGCCTGGGTATTACTTATTTAAAGTAATAGTAAAAATAAAACTCAAACGGAAAGAGATTAACATATTAACACTGACACCTCAATTTGTATAATTAAAGCACATTCAAGTGTGAGCCACAAGTAGCATGTGTCGGTGACAACCTGTTGAGATCATATATAATCATAGGACCTATGGGGCTGGAGTGATAGCACAGCAGGTGGGGCATTTGCTTTGCACGTGGCCGACCCAGGTTTGATTCCCAGCATCCCATATGGTCCCCCGAGCACCGCCAGGAGTAATTCCTGAGTGCAGAGCCAGGAGTAACCCCTGAGCATTGCCAGGTGTGACCCAAAAAGAAAAAAAAAAAAAGGATCTATGGGGTCAGAGATAGTACAGCAGGTAAGGCATTTGCCTTGCAAACGGCTGACCAGGGTTTGATCTCCAGCACCCCATATGGTCCCCCAAGCCCTGCCAGGACTGATCCCTAAATGTAGAGCTAAGAGGAAGCTTGAGTATCTCTGCATGTGACCCCCAAAGTAAACAAAACAACAACAAAAACAGGACCTGGGGCTGAAGCGACAGTATAGTGGGTAAGGCATTTGCCTTGCATGCAACTGGCCTGGGTTTGATCTTCAGCATCCCATATGGTTCCCTGGAACCATCAGGATTGATTCCTGAGTGCAGATCCTTGAGCTTCACTGGGTGTGGCCCAAAAACCAAAGTGTGTGTGTGTATGGGGTGTGTAAAAAAAAAAAAGACCTACTATGTGAGAGTTGATGAACCCTTTTACTGTAGCCTTAAAATGACCTTGTTCACTTTCCCACTGGCCTAGCTTCAGAAGGTAACAGGAATACAGAAAATTAAGATCTAAAATGACCAGTAATTTGATTAATCAAGCATTCCATGTTTAGAATTTTTTTTTTTGGTGGCCACACCTGGCTATGCTCAGGAGACCATCTGGAGTGCCAGGGATCGAATCTGGGGGGTCATATGCAAAACAAAAGCCCTGCCCACTATTCTATTCTCTCCAGGCCCTGTGTTTAAAATTTTTATGTGTGAAGTAATAAACAGAATCAGAAAATATGGAATATGTTAGCCTTTTTTTTCACTATAGGAGTTGAAACCACGGTAGAGAGTGCTGGTTATACACAGGGACCCAGTATATAATGAAACAGAACAGACTAGCAGCCCATAAATCTGAGTGCCATCAGGGTGGGGCAATGCCCACAGCACACAGCTGGCACTAATATGTGTTAAGTGATGCTACAGGGCAAAGAATATTGGGCCAGGAATATAACTCAGTAAGAAAGCACTTGCATTGCCTGTGTTAGATCCCTGGCACCACACACACACAAAAAATCAAAATTAAAATAAGAACACTAGTCTGAATGTGAATCATGTTTGTTACTTTTCAGCCTGTGATCTTAAGTCTCCAAGGTCACATAAATCACCAAGAACATATCTGGCCCATGGGAGATTGTTAACAAATCTCATTCCCTTCCCACTTATGTTAAAATAGAAGAGCAGGAAACCCCAACTTCTTTGACCTAGTTATTCTAATACAGAAAGTAAAGCAGTGACTTATTCGTTAAGGTCCCATGACATGTAGACTTGAGCAGCTCTTGATCATCCCTTATAGTCTGAAAAAAAATGTACTGTGCTTGCTGGGATGCTATGTGGCATGTGTGTTTTTTACAATGGTTTATGGTCAAGTGTCAAATGAAACCACTTTAACTTACTGGGCAGAGTCCACAGGGAGCTCGAACCAAACCTGTGGGAGGGATAATTGGATTGACTGCCCTGTACAGTTTCATGTGTCCATCAACACTGCCAACTGTGCCTTCTTTTGCAGCAATGATAGTCATCTCCACTTTGCCATCATAGATGAGTGTATTCAAGATGGTTTCAATATCCTCCATGGACAACTCTACCTGAAAAGGGAAACATTAGAAAGGGCACAAAAGACGAGATGTCCTTCTAGAGGGACAAACAAACAGTCACAATTAGGGGGGAGAAACAGTACAGGGGTTAAGGCACTTGCCTTACATCCTTGCTGACCCCATTTCAAACTGTCAGCACCACATAGAGTTCCCCTGAGCAGCTCCTGAGTAGCACAAGGTATGTCCCCAAGCCCCTCTTCCCCGCAAAAAAAGTCTCAATTCCTGAGTGAAATAGGGAAGCATTAAGAACAGCTGAAAGTGAAATCCAAAACCGCGCGGACGCTGCTGCGTCCTCGCAACTTAACATTTATAATTGTCATCAATGTGAAAGGGTTCCATTTGAACAGGTCAGACTTGGGGGGGAAACTCCAAATAATAACAGTAAGTTTTTGTTGAAATATTGAAGGTTCTTAATGTAACAGCCACCTCTGGACTATGAGCTAAGCAAAAGCCCCACGCTGGCCAACGTGGCGTGGAGTACACCATACTATGAGGCGCAGGAAGGGGGATGAGGGGGAAAAATTAAAAAAAAAAAAAAAATGGAAAAGGAAAAAGAGAAAAAAAAGAGAGAGAGAGTTATGTCAACTATAGTGAGTTTTGTGTTGAATTATGGAATGTAATCAAGGTAAAGGAAAAAATGAAGTGAAATTCATTAGTTATACAGTAGGGGGTAGGGGGGTGGGGGCGGGAGGTAAACTGGGGTTTCTGGTGGTGGAATTTGGGCACTGGTGAAGGGATGGGTGTTTGAATATTGTATAACTGACATATAAACCTGAGAACTTTGTAACTTTCCACATGGTGATTTAATAAAAATTAAAAAAAAAAAAAAAAAAAAAGAACAGCTGAAAGCACAAAAAGGCTGAATAGCTTGTTAGTACAAACCCCTAGGGACAGAATTCTATATTTCCAAGTAAAATCTACTTGATTTTATTGTTAGGTGGGGGGTAGGGAATTGAGCCACACAGCAAATGCTCAGGGACTGTATCACTGTCATTCCGTTGATCGTCGATTTGCTCGAGCAGGCCCAGTAATGTCTCTATTCGTCCTAGTCCTGAGATTTTAGCAGCCACTTTTTACTTGTCCTTCCCAACGGTGCCACATTAGAGGCTCTTCAGGGTCAGGGGAATGAGACCCATCACTGTTGCTGTTTTTGGCATATCAATATGCCACAGGGAGCTTGCCAGGCTCTCACATGGCTCAGGGACTATTCCTGGCTTTGTATTTGAGTGGTTCTGATGGTGCTCAGGGTACCATATGTGGTCCTGAGAACTGAACTGGGATTGGCTGTATACAAGGCAGTGCCTTAACAGATGTACTATCTCTCTGGCACTCCTAAGTAAAATCTAGAAAACTCATAAAAGTCACACCTGGTGACTCTGGGTGATATACCAGGGGTTACTCCTGACTCTGTACGAAGAAATTACTCCTGGTGGTGCCTGGGTGAACCATATGGGATGCATGGAATTGAACACTGGTCAGCCACGTGCAAGGCAAATTCCCTACTCATTGGACTATTGCTCAAGCCCAAAGGTCATACTTCTTTGGCAAGAATCTGATGCTCCTCATAAGCCACCTCTGCTGGTGCCAGGTAATCACGTCATCGGCCACCACCCAGAGTCGAATGTCCTTCTCTCCCAGAATGGAGCATAACATGACACTCGGCTGCCAGACCCTGATCGAGCTGTTTTCACTCGTGATCCTATTCCTGGACTGCACAACTGCATTCGTGGTCGAGTGACACTTCATACCACTCCCCCCCTCCCATATTTCAAAAGAATCACACCACATTTTATGGGGTTCAAAGTAGGAGGCAACCAAACTTAGAGGAATTTTTTTAACGGATATATATATATATATATATATATATATATATATATATATATATATATATATATATAAGCTCAACCTTTAACAGCATGTTAATGATCTCTTATAGAAGGGATTAATGGCCCCTGGGTAAATACAACAATCTTTACACTCCCATAAGGAAACCTTACAAAATATATTTTGGTTCTGCTTTGGGGCAAGAGTTGGGGAACAGGATGAAAACATCTGAAATATGGTGGTGAGAAGGTGTAATGGTGGTGGAATTGGTGTCTGAATATTAAATGTAATCGAATACTGTGAACTACTTTATAGAATAAAATTGAAAAAAAAATTTGATGCTCAAGTAGAAAGTTACTTAAAGCATCAAGTAGTTCAAGTTCCTAGTTTTACTCTCCCCCACCCCTTCTTAAATAAGAAATCTAGAACTCAGGAAATGGAAATGAAAATGACTTGCTTAGGAAGTCACTTTAATGTCTTCTCTGGCCATTAAAAGCATCCAGAAACCATTCTTTTGTATAGGTCTTCTAAAGACTGTAACACCTCTTTTTTTCCCCCCCGCTCTTTTTTGGGGTCACACCTGGCAATGCACAGGGGTCACTCCTGGCTCTGCACTCAGGAATTACTCCTGGCGGTGCTCAGGGGACCATTGAGGTGCTGGGAATCGAACCCAGGTCAGCCGAGTGCAAGGCAAATGCCCTACCCACTGTGCTATCGCTCCAGCCCCTGTAACACCTCTTATATCTCCTAAGAAGGTAAATGCTAATCAATGACAAGTAATAACTGGCATTTGGCACATATGTTAAAATGCTCTTGAGAGGATTAAGAACTTGTCAGCACAGACTTTTGAATTTTGGTAGTGAAATGCATTGCCAAGACCCTCTCTGCTGCTCTGTAGCCCAAACTCAGAAACCCACAGTTCAGACAGGGTTTGATGGCAAGGACCACCCTGCCTACTGGCCAAGAACAGTACTCTCACAGAGGGAGTTCTCTAGAAGAACATTTACAGGCATCACCTGAAAAAAGAATCAAAGTCAAGTTATATTTGGAATATAGTATAAACTATGTAGTACAGATTTTTAAACAAGTAAGATGAGTATTAGAAATTGAATTCTGACCTTACTAATCCCTAATTCACAGATATATTTCCAAACTTCATGAGATGAGGCAAACGAACTATTTCTTTGGATCATTGGATTCTGTTTGCTTTCTCGTGCTGTTTCTGCCTAGAAGGTAAAAATATGAATCTCAGTAAAATTCTGATGGTTTCTGAATACAGTTTATACAGAGAGATATCAAGAGCAAAAATGACTTCACTATTTTCAATTCCTATTAAACAGTCTACAAGATTAAACTTTAAGATTGAGAAAGTTTTATTTTATAATGCTCGTTTAGTGGCACCTTACCTTGGTTTGAAGGAATTTAAAGCACTGTTGGTTAAGCACTTCCACAAATTCAGATTCAAAATCTTGGTCACTGTACCAGGCTCCACCGGTTACAGAACGGTCTGGTTGCAGGTTATACAGCATATATACCTTTTTTTTTGAGGCCTAAAAAACAAGCAAAGCAAATTTGCTTATAAGGCCACAAAAATTTCCAAATGAACTGTTGTACTGCTGAGCTACATTCCTGGTCATGATACATTATTGAAGCCTGTACTTTAGTCAGATTTCCTTAGTTTCCCCCTAATATTCAGCTTCTGGGCTAGGATCCTGTCCAGGATACACATTTGGCTGCCAGGTGTCCTTAGGATTTTGATTATGTCATTTTCTGAGACTCCTTACTGAGTTCTCAGTTTCCTTGACAGCTGAGAATTTCTGGCCAGATATTCTATCAGATGTCTCTTTACTGTAAATTTTTAATATCAGATGGAAAATCAGACTGCAATGGAGAAACTGCCTTTCTCATCACTTCCTACAAAGGGTATTTGTCACCAAGTCATGACTGTCATTGATGTAACTAATCAGTGTACATACTAATCACGACCACTAGGTGTATTTCTAAGTTTTCTCCAATGTGAAGTTATTTCCTGTCCCCATCATTTCCTCACATAAAAAAAAGTCACAGGCAGAGTCCACACTGTGCCATCAACTTTGAGTTGAGATCAACTTTGAGTGTGGGATCACTTTGAGGCTGGGGTGGCTCTGTCATCCTGTTGTTCATCGATTTGCTCGAGCAGGCACCAGTAATGTCTCCATTGTGAGACTTGTTGTTACTGTTTTTAGCATAACAAATACGCCATGGGTAGCTTGTCAGGCTCTGTCATGTGGATAGGATACTCTTGGTAGCTTGGCGGAGGGAAGGAGGAATCAAATCTGGGTTGGCCGCATGCAAGGCAAACACCCTACCCGATGTACTATCACTCCAGTCTGGAGGCTGGAGTATTTATATAAATTACCTGAAATTCTTCAGCATGGGAGATTTGTCTATTCTACTTTTTCAAAACATTTTCAAAGAGGAGCCAGAGAGAATACAGCACGTTAGGCACTTGCTTTGCTCACAGCTGACCAGGGTTTGAGCCCCAGCAGTCCATATGGTCCCCCAAGCACTTCCAGGAGTGATCCCTGAGCTCAGAGCCAGGACTAAACCCTTAACAAAGTTGGATGTGGCTCCCCCCACAAAAACAATGATAAAAAACAAGAAAATATTCACTGAGATCAGTAAGGACTAATGAATGTTTTATAATTTGGATTACAATCTCAAACCTCAAAAATACTATGTAAAAAAACCGACACAAAGACCACGTACTATATGAATTTACTTATATGAAACATCCAAAATAGGCAGATCTATAGAACAGATTGTACAAGTGGTTTTCAGGGCCTGCAGGCAGGGGGACAAAGGGATGATCACTTATAGGGTTGTTTGGAGGGATGATGAAATAGCTTAAAATTAGCAGAGTGTGATGGGTACATGACTTGGTAAGTATACGAAAAAACGCTGAACTATACACTTTAAAAGGACCAACTTGATGGTTGGTAATTAACAAGTTAATTATACTTCAATAGAGTTATAAAAGTAAAGATGTATGGGCTGGGGAAAAAGAATGGGCGGGGGGCAGCTGCGGAGGTAAGGTGTTTGTTTTACACATGGTCAACTCCAGTTCATTCCTCTGTACCACATGAGTCAGGAATGATCACTGAGCACAGAGCAAGGAGTGAGCCTTAGGCACTGCCCCATGTGGCCTAAAACCAAACCAAACAAAAAGAGAAGTAGAAGGAAAACTAGTCAAATTTTGAAACTAGTAACTGGGTATTTGGGGGTTTACTATATTATTTCCTCTAATTTTGAATATATATTTCAAACTATCAGTTAAAGACATTCTAAATTATGAAATAGTATGATACAGAATTACTTGATAAAATCACACTAGGTGAAATGAACTAAATCAAATAAACTTGTGCAACAACACACTTTTGATGATATCCATTTGAAACCTCCATTATAATATAATGATACTTCAATACAAAAAGTAAATAATAAATAGGTAGTAACTGCTCCCGGGAAGGCACTGACAATCCAGGCATTGGTAGGCATCTTGGGTGTGTGGGTGCATTCTGTTTGCTTAGAGAAGGTAGGTTTCCAGGGGTGCATGAGGAATTTGTTCTCTGGAAAGGGGGCTTGAGGCTAAGAAAGTCTGAGAACCTCTGGCAGGAACAGCTTAGCTCCTCTATTGCCTAACACCGTGAGGCCAGCAGTTCAAGTCCCAGCTACAGCTAGCTCTGGAGCATGGAGCCTGAGGAATCTGACAGGACTAGGGCAGGATAAGGGGGAGAACCAGCAACGTGCTGCAACAGAGGTTCAGTCAGGACGAGGATCTTTCTGGGTTTCCCCCTAGGCATCCAGAACAGAGTTGCCACACAGCAAATGAATGCAAGGCATTTGTTTAATGAGCATGTTAACACGCTGGGATGAAATAAGTGACCGGACATACCATAAAAAATTTTCATGACTTCAAAAATTCTCTATGGAAGAGAGCAAAAAAAAAAAAAATTTTATTAAATCACTGTGAGATAGTTACAAAGTTTCATGCTTGAGTTTCAGTCATACAATGATCAAACACCCAACCCTCCACCAGATCAGTGTCCGAGTATTCCACCCCCACTTCTTCGTGCATGGCAATTTCACCCATACTCTCTCTACTTTTGGGTATTATAGTTTGCAATACAGAAACTGAAAAGCTATCACATTTGTTCCTTTGTCTACTTTCAGCACACATCTCCCATCCCAAACGATCCCTCCAACCATCATATATTTGGTGATCCCTTCTCTATTCCAGCTGCCTCTCCCCAGCTTATGAGTCAGACTTCCAACCATGGAGCAATATTCCTGGCCCTTGTCTCTACTGTACTTAGGCGTCAGTCTCATGTTATTTTATATTCCACAGATGAGTACAGTCATTCTATGTCTGTCCCTGTCTTTTTGACTCATTTCACTTAGCATAATACTCCCCATGACCATCCACTTATAAGCAAATTTCATGACTTCAACTTTCTTAAAAGCTCTATAGTATGGAAGAGACCAAATCAATTTTAGATCTTTAAGTGTTTAAAACACCAAGTTGACTGGCCCACATCCAAAAGAACAAAAGCAGCTGGTATTGGCATGGATGTGGGGAGAAAGGGACTCTCCTTCACTGTTGGTGGGAATGCCGACTGGTTCAGCCCTTTTGGAAAACAGTATGGATGATTCTCAAAAAATTAGAAATTGAGCTCCCATTTGACCCAGCAATACCACTATTGGTAACATATCCCGGAGAGGCAAAAAAGTATAGTCGAAATGACATATGTACTTGTATGTTCATTGCAGCACTGTTTACAATAGCCAGAATATGGAAAAAACCCAAGTGCCCCAAAACAGATGACTGGCTGAAGAAACTTTGGTACATTTATACTATGGAATACTATGCACCTGTTAGAAAAGATGAAGTCATGAAATCTGCATATAAGTGGATCAACATGGAAAGTATCATGTTAAGTGAAGTAAGTCACAAGGAGACAGACATAAAAAGATTGCACTCATCTGTGGAATATAAAGTAACAGAATGGGAGACTGACACTCAAGAGTAATAGAGATAAGGACCAGGAGGTCTGCTCCACGGCTTAGAAACTGGCCTCACACGCTGGAGGAGAGGGCAGCTCAGATAGAGAAGGGAACACCAAGTAAAGGATGTTAGGAGGACCCATTCGGGTTGAAAGATACGTGCTGAAAGTAGACTACAGATTGAACATGATGCCCACTCAATACCTCTATTGCAAACTACAACACCCAAAAGGAGAGGGAGCAAAAGGGAATGCCCTACCACACTAGTGGGGCAGGCTGGAGGGGATGGGGGGCGTGGGGGGTGGGGAGGAATGCTGGGACCACTGGTGGTGGAAAATGGGCACTGGTGGAGGGATGGGTACTCGATCATTGCATGACTGAAACGCAAGCATGGAAGTCTGTAAGACTGTAACTGTACCTCACGGTGATTCACTAATTAAAAAATAAATAAATAAAATACTATGCTGGTGTGGGTTTAACTGGCAGTGCATGTGCACAGACATACACAGTTGGAGCAAACATATATAGTAAACGATTGGGAAATAAAACAAAATTACTCACAGCCACAGATTTAACAGCTTTGATAAGCTTTTTACTTTCCAAATTCTTTAAAATTTTGTTAATCTCTGTTAATGGCAAATTACTTTTGTATCGGATATCTCGGCTCCATATTCCTATAAGAGGAAAATTAATTAAGTTAGGCAGTTATGGGATTTGTGCATATATCGTATTACTTATATTTCATTCTAAAACTAGTAAAACATCGAATATATGCTCTTAAGGCCAGGGAGATAACACAGGGGGGATAAAGACTTACCTTACATGCAGTAACTCCAGTTCAATCCCCAGTACCACAAATATTCTTTCAAGCACTGCCAGGAGTGATCCCTGAGCACAGAGCCAGTCGAAGCCCCTGACCATATGGCCCAAATCACCCCTCTTCCTCCAAAATATATGTTCTTAGATGTTCTTAGAGGATAGTTAAAATCCTATTGTTGTGTCTTTTTTTTTTTCCCTCTTTCCTTTTTGAGTCACACTCGGCGATGCCTAGGGGTTACTCCTGGGGGTGCTTGGAGGACCCTATGGGATGCTGGGAATCGAACCCAGGTTGGCCGCATGCAAGGCAAACACCCTACTCGCTGTGCTATCGCTCCAGCCCCTGTTATACCTTTTAAAAACATTTAATGGGCTGAGGACGAACTCATGGGCTGAGTATTTGCCTTACATTGTGAGGTTGTGAGTTTGATCTCTGGTACCACAAAAACAAAATGGGGGAAAAACATGAAAAAGGGCCCATAAAGATGATTCAAATATATGCACCAGGACCCAAGTTCAATCCCTGGCACTGCATTCTCCCCTCCACCCCCCACCTCACCAAAAGGCATGGCCCTGGTCTCCCCAAGTATCTGGATTCTCAGACAAGGCTGAGAGGAGCCCAGACACTTAGTACTTACCAGGGAGGTCTTCCTTACAAATAAAAATACATATGAAAAGCGTAATTTTGTAATAGAAGAAAAATCTTGAGTTTTTTGGATGCTGGGGGGGTGGCGTGGGGTTGGGTTACACCTAGGCTGTGCCTCAGGGCCTACTCCTCACTCTGCACCATTTACTTCTTCAGTTCCATTTCCCTATTTTCTGTTCAAAGTAGAGGCATAATGAAATGAGAATACTTATTCTTTTAAAGAATTTGGAGCAATTTTTTTTTGCCATGCCAGCTTACTCCTTGCTCTGTGCTAAGGGATAATTCCTGATGGGTTCAGGGGACCATATGGGATGCTGGGGACCAATCCTTGTTGGCCATAGGCAAGGCAAGCAGTCTACCCTCTGTTATCTCTCCAGTCCAGAAAAATTATTTTTTAATAGAATGACTTTTTCATGTGTTCATTGTTAAATCTTTATTTAAATGATAATCATAGAAACCAAATGATCTCAAGTTAATACATAATTGTTAACACCAGAAGTTAGAATCAATCACTCAAATAGATTAAGTGCAGTGCTAGAGAGAGAGTACAGTGGCAGGGTACTTCCTTTGCATGTGGCTGATATAGATTCAATCCGTGAGTCCCCTGGGTACTGCCAAAAGTGATCTCTGAGCATTCTTGGGAGTGGCCGGACACCCAAATCAAATAAACAAAACAAAAACAATTGAACAGACTAATGATAGCAATCTAAATAGTTTTTTGAATGGAATAGGAGAGGAATTAAATAGCTGTGGAGGGACCTATCTTATCAACATGGCATTAAACATCTCTGTAGTTTCTGCAAAAACCTCAGAGATGTTGTTCACAACTGACAGAAAAGATAAAGAAAGCTAGGCTTCCTTTCTAAACCAGGGATCAAATTGGATCAGATTCCTTGATCCTAGTTTGATCAGTAGTTTAGAAATAATTTACAAAACTCTCAAGTTTTAGGTCAGAGGGATAGTACTGGGGCTAAGGCTGACCCTGACTGAATGCCCAGAATTACTTGGTCCTCCAAGCTCTGCTGGATGTAAGTACTACTTGGATGCGGCCTGAAGGAACCCTGAGCAACTCTGGAGTGCCTCCTGGCACCACAGTGTGGGTCCTCAAAGAACTGTATTGTTGGGTTATCACATTTAACTACCAGAAGTTCCAGGTCTTCTGACTGAAAGCCAATCCCTCAAAAATAAACCAAAACCAAAAATAAAACAAAACAAAAAAACCCCATTATTTTATTTTGCATATATAATACATTCATGTGGCTGACCCAGGTTCGATTCCTCCCTCTCAGAAGAGCTGGGCAAACTACCTAGAGTATCCCGCCTGCACGGCAGAGCCTGGCAAGCTACCCATGGCGTATTCAGTATGCCAAAAACAGTAACAAGTCTCACAATGGAGATGTTACTGGTGCCTGCTCTAGCAAATCAATGAACAACGGGATGACAGTGCTACAATACATTCATGTAGTTCAGAATTCAGGTATTTCTTTCCATTCCTGCCCAGAGCAACCAAATGAGGCAATGACTGTACTGCTCCTGGATGTCCTAAGCATCTATGTTATTTTGTGTGTTACACTCATCTCCCCTTTAATACCCGAGGCAGCTCACTCTGCACAGTCATCTCCACCAAAGAAGCCAGTCCTGACATCTGGGCTCAAAACAGTATTTTTACTTTCTCATGCTTACCTTTGTTTCCAGCATCCTCTATTATTTGATATACTAGTTTTTCTTGGTTATCTGATCCTTTCATTTTACTGCAGGAGAATAAAGTAGAATTAAAAGGGCAAAGGGGTATAGGCTAATCTACTGATCTACATGATTGTAAATTAGCATAAAGGTCAATAGACTGATATATTGACTAAAAGGACTTACCTACAAAAGACAGGGCTGTAAGGACCAGAATGAAAAGATATCTAGGCACAGTAAATGTAAGGAGACAAACTGCAAACAGTATATAAAGCATGATCTCATTTTTTGTATAAAAAAAAAAAAATAGAGATTATGTGTAGTATATGAACAGATAAACGTGTAGTATATAAACAGATAAGTATCTGCATATATTTATATAGGCTTAGAACTAAAGATATTTGCCAAATTATTAAAGGCAGTTACCACTGAAAAACAGAAACCATGATACGAGGCATGGATGTTTACACTATGTAAGTCTGTACCAAATTACTGGCCCCATGAAACATAGGACTTTTGTAATAATTAGATTTTCTCTAATTAAAAAAAAAAGAGTAGGTGCTTACCCAGCATTCTGAGAATCCTTTATTCTATACAGGAGGCCTGTACTGCTCCTTAAAAGGTCCAACTGACCCTAAGGTTTAAAAGAAAAGAAAGTGAATTATTATTATTATTATTATTATTATTTTGCTTTTTTTTTGGGGGGGAGGATCACACCCAGCGATGCTCAGGGGTTACTCCTGGCTTTGCACTCAGGAATTACTCCTGGCGGTGCTTGGGGGACCATATGGGATGCCGGGGATCGAACCCGGGTCAGCCGTGTGCAAGGCAAACGCCCTACCTGCTGTGCTATCACTCCGGCCCCGAAAGTGAATTATTCTTAAAATCTATCCTAACAGAGAGTATCTTGCCCCCATGCCTGGCTGTTTTCCCCCAGGCCCCTAGGAGGGGGTGGTTTCAGTTTCCCTCCCCGCCTAGAGCAGAGCTCCCAAGGCTGAAAACCTCCGGAGCGTAGCCACAGCCAAGCTCAAGGCCCCTCTCCACACGTTCAGACGAGCTTCATGCATGAAGGAACTGGCAGAGGAACCCAGATGTGCGGGGCCTGGGGCTGAGACCTCCAAGCCTGTTTGGATTGGGACTGGGCCTCTTCTGCCCAGATTCCCCATTTTCCAGTATCTAGGTGGTCACACCCAGGGACTGCGCGTGCACACAACACCCCCCCTACCCCCCCTGCAATCCCATCAATGGCCAACATCCAGAGACTATAAAACCAACCTCCCGGAAGGAGACATCTTATAGCCTAGTTCTCCCTCTGGGAGACCCTGGCAAGCTACCGAGAGTTTCCTGCCTACATGGGAGAGCCTCACAAACTCCCCATGGTGTATTCATATGCCAAAACCAGTACCAATGATGGGTCTCATTCCCCTGATTCTGAAAAAGCCTCCAATGTGGCACCATTGGAAAGGACAAGTAGAGAGAGGCTTTTAAAATCTCAAGGCTAGGACGAATGGAGACGTTACTAAGACCACTCAAGAAATTCGATGATCAACGGGATGATGATGACGACAGTGATTTTTTTTTTTTTTTTTGCTTTTCAGGTCACACCCAGCGATGCACCGGGGTTACTCCTGGCTCTACACTCAGCAATTACCCTGGCGGTGCTGGGGGACCATATGGGATGCTGGGAATCGAACCCAGGTAGGCTGCTGCAAGGCAAACGCCCTACCCGCTGTGCTATCGCTCCAGCCCCGACGGTGATGATCTTAACTCCCAGTTATTTTCTTTCTTTTTTTTTTTTTTTTTTGCTTTTTGGGTCACACCTGGCAATGCACACAGGTTACTTCTGGCTCATGCACTCAGGAATTACTCCTGGCGGTGCTCGGGTGACCATATGGGATGCTGGGAACCGAACTGGGGTTGGCCGTGTGCAAGGCAAACGCTCTACCCACTGTGCTATCACTCCAGCCCTCGTGAAGTTCTTAAGTGCATTAGATACCTTGGATATTAGCCCTCTATAGCATTAGTGGTGAACAAATAGTATCTCCCAATCTTTGGGCTGTCTTTATATTCTGTTCATGATTTCCTCTGAGGTGCAGAAACTTCTTAGTTTAATGTACTCTCATTTTTTTTTATCTTTGCATCCACTTGTCTGGTTAGTAGTGTTTCGGCCTTAAACATGTCCCTAGTATCAATATTATGAAGAGTTCTGTTTCACTTTATGAACTTACAGATTCAGGTCTCATAGTGAGGTCATGAATCCATTTTGACTTTTGTGCATGGTGTTAGAAAGAGGTCTGAGTTTACTTTATTTTTTTTCAGTTGACCAGTTTTCTCAGCACCACTTATTGAAGAGATTTTTCTTGCTCCTCTTCATATTTTTTGCTCCTTTATCGAAGATTACCTGGCCATATACCTGAGGGTCTAGCTCTGAATTTTCAATTTTATTTCACTGATATGTGGGTCTTGGAAGAGACTTCTTCTACTTGAAGAACTTTACCTCCGAAACGGACTAAATGTCTGCAATAGTCCTTTATCCTTGTTTTGAATGAGGGTCAGCAATCTGATCCCCTACTTATTTTTAGTAATAAAGTGCTTTTTTTGTTTTTCTTTTTGGGTCACACCTGGTGAAGCACAGGGGTTACTCCTGGCTCTGCACTCAGGAATCACCCCTGGCGGTGCTCAGGGGTCCATATGGGATGCTGGGAATAGAACCCAGGTCAGCCACGTGCAATGCAAATGCCCTACCTTTTGTGCTATTGCTCCAGCCCCTAGGAAGAAAGTTTTACAGGAACATAACCACATCAATTTATTCATGTATGAACTGAAAGTACGTACAGAGCTGAACAGTTATAACAAAAACTACACGGTCTGCAAAGCTTATATATGCTATCTGGTTTTTTTGGGGGTAGGAAACCTATATCTGATGGTGCTCAAAACTTCATCCTGGCAGGGCTCAGGGGACCATATGTGGTGCTGGGTGCTAGGGACTGAGCCTGGGTTGGCTATGTGGAGCATCTTGATAAACTGGTTCTGAGACAGCTTGTAGAAAAATTTGGTGGGGAGGAGGTGAGCATTTTATGATGACTGGTCCAACAACAGCAGTAGAAAGCAAACAAAAGGAGAAACAAACTATTGAGTATGTGAACCGTGTATTATAATGACAATCGGGTTAATAAACAGTTATTGTATAGTTCTCCGTTGGAACCCAGAGAACATTATATAGTTACTTCACCGTAAAGCAATGTGCTTATTTCTTCTCTCCTCAGTTTAGGCACATTTAAGATAGCTCTTAGTTTAGGAACTTTTTTTTTTTTTTTGTATTGGCCACATCTGGCTGTGCTCAGGACTTACTTTTGGCTCTGTGCTCAGGGATTATTCCTGGCAGGCTTGGGGGACCAAGTGAGTGGGGAGCTGGTGATTGACCCCAGATCATCAGTATGCAAAGCAAGAGCCTTATCTGCTATACTAACTTTCTGGTCCTAAAGTCTAGAATCTTTCTTGATTGTTTGGTTTGGGGTGAAACCCATTAGTGCTCAGGTATCCTTAGCCATGTCTCTGTGCTCAGGATCACTCCTGACCATGCTTGGGGTACCATACGGGGTGCCACATTCAAACTCAGTTTGGTCATGTGCAAAGCAAGTACCCAACCTGATCTCTCAGCCCCAGTTTGGAGTCTTTTATCAGCTACAACATAACATTTTCAACTGGCTACATGAAAGGGCTGTAGAGATGGTCAAGAGGGTAGGATGTGCCTTGCATGTAGTGAACTCAGACATAATCTCTGACACATCGTACAGTCCTCAAAACCAGGAGTGATCTGGGAGCACAATGCCAGGCTTAATCTCTGAGCATAGCTGTGTATGGCTGAGACCCAAAACACACACACACACACACACACACACACACACACACACACACACACACACCCCCCTTCCAAATGACTACATGAAATACAATAGGAAGTAATAATAATCATAATATAATTGAAAGCATTGGTCAGATTCAACTTACCATGGACAATAGTCTATTGATGGCCACAGCTCGTTGTTGGGCTTCTATATGAGGCATTTCATTTTGAATTACTTGATCTGTAATTCCATGAGGGAATTGGTGGCATAATTCTATAATCCTGGAAGCAAAGACATTCATATTATTTGTGCTCTCCCCTATTCCATGAGACAATGGGGTAAAAATGTTAGCAGAACAGTTTTGAAATTGTGTTTTTTTAAAACTACATTTGACTATTTGGGTTTCTAATGATTGTGAGTTAAAGCATGATACTGTGGGGAGTCTTTCAGAATACAAATTTACATTATTATTGCTAACAGTATCTTCTGAGTAATAACATGAACTTAAAATTAAAATAGAAATCGGGGCTGGAGCAATAGCACAGTGGACAGGGCATTTGCCTTGCATGCGGCCGACCCAGGTACGATTCCCAGCATCCCATACGGTCCCCTGAGCACTGCCAGGGATAACTCCTGAGTGCAGAGCCAGGAGTAACCTCCGTGCATCGCCAGGTGTGACCCAAAAAGCAAAATAAATAAATAAATAAATAAAATAGAAGTCAAATGAAAACACATATCTTAATGCTAAACCTCCAATATTTTCATCTGGAACAAGTATATACAAGGTGAAGATACAAAGCATCGGGAAGTACTAAGGCTGTAAACAAGGCAATTAGACACTTCTGGAAGCAAAGCAGATTTTGATACGATAATTTGGACTTGCTCTTGTAATTATTCCTGTAAACAACAACAACAACAACTACTACTACTTAGAACTGGGGATGTGGCACTTGAACATGAGAGGAGTGGTTCCCAAAACGAACAAAGAAGTCAATAATACATCAGCTTGCCACAGGGTCACCATAGATGCTATGTTCCTCTCAACAGATGGCAGATGTTAAGACCATGAAATTAACACACACTGCAGACTACAAAACCGGAAGAGGCTGCACTCAGACCACTGGCCAGATGTCGCCCTGTAATCACAAACTGCACCCGGACTTCGGCCCATTCTTCCTTTACACGAGAGGCCGTGCCTCGGCATCCGCGGGTCAGTGTGCTGACACGTGCGTGGGGGAGCACGCCGTCCGCGCCGGTAGCGTCGCGCGGGCGGCGGCGCACCAAGGGACGCTCCGGCAGCCGCTAGTGCGCTCTGGCTTCCTCAGCGGCCTCCGCCCCCCGACTCTGCGGGCTCCCTGGACTTGCTCTAGCGTCCACCCAGAAGGTGTCGGCTGCGGCCAGCCCCCGAGGCGTCGGACCCCGGAGAACAGTCATTTACAGTGTTACCTGTTTTCTATTTCAACCGGGTCCGCGTCAGGCGGCTGAACCTTCACCTTCACGTCAGCCATGAAGCGCAGCTCTCCCACGGGGGCGGGTGTGTGTGCGCGCGCGTGTGGGGGTGTGTGGGTGCGGGGGCGTGTGCTCACGTGGCGGCGGCGGCGGCAGCGGCGGCGGCGGCGGCGGGCCGGCCCGGAAGTCCCCGGACGGGCCGCGGGGCCTTCTTCCTCGTGTCGCAGCCGGTCCTTCCGCTCTCTCGGCGTAAGGTGCCCGCGTGGCGCCCGCTCCGCTTTAGTCTCCCAGAGCGTCAGTGCCGGCCGGAACGACGAACCTGGCTCCTACGCTTTGAATCGAATACCGCCCCCACCTTTTATGTTTTTTGTCTTTTTTTTAAACTCCCATTTTTTGACCGCCCCCCCCCCCGTCGAAAACTCACAAAGAAAAGGCGCTGCGGCCAGACCCGCGACGGGCGGGGCCAGTTGCCAGGAAGCCGGCCTCCCGCCAATCAGCGGTCTCGTCTGCGTGGGCGGGGCGCTGCCGCGGCGTCTCTGGTAACCGGTCTGCGCGTGGGAGCCGCGGCGGAGAGCGGGGCTCGGTCTGCGAGGTGGGGTCGCGCGGCGCGGAGCGGAAGGCCGACCCTGTCCTTTCGGGCGCGAGCCGGATTGGGTGGCTGTCGGGGGGAGAGCTGGAGGGGGCGCGCAGAGCCTCCCTGGACGTTTGGGCTCAGTGTGTCTATCTACGTGTTTTCCCTCAGCGCCTCGGCCGACCGGAGCAGACCACCGACTCTCTCGACGGTTATTTCTATTTCCAACTTACTTTTATTTCGCTGAAAATATAAGGGCTCCTCTCTCAACCACGCCGCCCTCATTCCTTAGTGCTCCCTTGGGTGCTGCTCCATCGTGCTGGAGCCCGTGGCCTCCTGCTGCTGCTTTCCAAGAGCCCACGCCTGGCGTGTCGGCCCGCAACGTGGGGACGCGGACCACAAGGGGCGCAGGGGAGCCTCGCTTAGAGGCACACACACACACAAAGAGCAGTGTGTGTGAATAATAGGAACGAATCAGAGCTGTAGATGTTCAATCCAAGTTGATAAAGAAGGTTGTTGATTAAATCGATAGATAAGTAAGCTAGAAAACTGTAAATAGAGTGAGGGTGCAAGAAGTATACCCCCAAATAAAGTGACTATATGGATTACAAATTGAGTAAAACCATAATCGTTGAAAATTAAAAGGCCACATAGAGATGAAAATTGTTGTGTTAGGGTTTTAAAAATAAATTATGTTATTATAGTTTAGGTAGCATGGTTACGCTATAGTGTTGATGTTTTTTCGTCTCGAAATGCAAATTTACTGCATCCCCAAAGTGCCCACGACACTAGACCACGTACGGCAGGACTGGGATCAAATCATTTGGCATGGTCTTTGATTTGACATGTTCATTTAACTTGTCCTCTGAAAGAATTACATTATCCTGTTCCATTCATTTGTATTCCTTATCCATAACTGAGCTGTTGTAGATCACTGAAAGATACTAACATCAGTAATACAACATAACAATTCATCTGTACAGTAACATTATAAGGAGTATATTTAAAGTATTCTCTTTAGTTTGTACTAGTTTTACTATCCTCAGACGAGGTGTTTCTCTGGAGCTTTAGCGTTCAAGTATAAGTCCTCATTCTAATTAATTTTCATCTATTTTTCATTTTAAGGAGGGAAAATGACAGCTGGTTCAGTGTGTGTCCCCCAGATCATACCATTGCGAGTGCCTCAGCCAGGAAAAGCCAACAATGAAATTAATAACAATACACTTTTGGAAATGAAATCTGGTAAGAATCAGGTGTACTTGAAGTCATTTAACTTGTCCTCTGGTTCATATGGTTGTTGATTTAATTGCAGTTATAATCAGGACCTTTAGTTTATAGTACTCCCAAAATTTGAAAGTGTTTACTTGGTGCTTTTTAAGATCTATGTGTTTAGACAAAATGGTCAGCATTGATTACAATAAGATATCCTGGTGCTTCTCCAAACTTTCTTGAAACTTTCTCAAATATTCACTATTTTGGAGGGAAAATATGTTTTAACACCAACAGGTTGAAGATTAAATCTTGATTTTGATAGCTCTTAGTAATTATTGACATATTATTTAACCTTTCTGAGTCTTGGTTGTCTCACTGTTCGGTTGTGATAGTAATATTCAATAGTTCTACCATGCAGAACCATTGTGAGGATTAAATGAGTCAACCTATAAGGTAGAGGAGTCTAGTATGTAATAAATCTTGATTATTGTTACTGAAATAGAGTATATGTATTTCCTGGTAATTCCATGAAACTACACACATGTACATGAATGTAATTAACATGAGGAAAGGGGAAGTTTTATAGTTAAAATATCTGAAAAATACTTAAAACAATTTGTATTGCATTGATACATAATCTGTAAATATATAGTTATATATTTAATAACTGACATGTTTAAAAACCACTTGTGAGGTCAGAGCTGTGGCCTAACTGTAGAGCATGTGTCTTGTATGGTGAGCCCTCTCCATGAATCACTGGCACTGCAAAAAAAGAATTAAAGATGTTTGTATTTATGGTGTAACCCTTGTGTTTCCTAGACTGCAAATTCCAATCAATAAAATATTAGAATTTTTTTTTGGGGTCACACCCGGCGATGCACAGGGGTTACTCCTGGCTCTTCACTCAGGAATTACCCCTGGCGGTGCTCAGGGGACCATATGGGATGCTGGGATTAGAACCCGTGTCGCTGTGTGCAAGGCAAATGCCCTACCCACTGTGCTATCGCTCCAGCCCCCAATTTTCTTTTATATTAAAGCTAATATATCTTTAGGTTCTCAAAATAAAATACAAATTTTATTATGTGTCTACAGTGCTTAAAATATGTTGAACAATTTTGGACAAATGCTGTCATGAATGATAGGGTATGCAAATTTTTTACTATTTAAGATTAAAAAATCCCACCCTTCCTTCCTTTCTTGTTTTTGGCCCACATATGCCTTTGTACTCACCAATCATTTCTAGTGGGACTCAGGAGACTTTATGTGGTGCTGGGGATCAAACTCAGTTTAGTCGCTTGCACCCACTGTACTCTCACTCCAACCCTGAAAGTACACTTATTTCTTTGAGGGGAGGGTAGTTTGGGTCACACCTGACTACATTCAGGGCGTATTGTTGACTCTGTGCTCAGGAGTCATTCCTGGTAGCTTTCAGGGACCCTATTTGGTAATGCAGATTGAACCTGGGTCTGGTGTAAAAGGCAAGTGCCTTACCCACCATACTATCTCTTCAGTCCCTTAAAGGATACTTCTTTTTTCTTTTTGTTTTTTAATTTACATGTTATGTTTTTTTTTTCAAGGCACTGTGATTTAAAAATGTTCATGATTGAGTTTTAGGTATACAGTGTTCCAACAACAATCACCAGTGTTAAGTTCACTCCATCAGTGTCCCCAGTTTCTTTCAACCCTCTGCCCCTCAAGGGAGAATTCAAACTACAAATATTTCCATTTTTGAAATGTAAGAGATCAGTAATAATAAAAATGTTGATAACACTGTGTGGATGAATAGAAAGCCTAAAATGTCTTTCTGTAGGAGATTGGTTAAAAATTGGTTTATTGGACCAGACATATAGTACAGTAGGTAGGGTGCTTTTTTTGTACATGGCCGACTTAGATTTGTTCCCTAGCACTACATATGGTTCCCAAAGCCTCACCAGGAGTAATCTCTGAGCATAGGGCCTGAGTAAGCCCTGAGCACTCCTGAGTATGACCCCAAATTAAACAAACAAAATTGGTTTATCTGTATAGAGATATGATACAGCCTTAACAAAGAAGGAGGATATACATTTTTTAATTTTACTTTAATGAATCACTGTGAGATACAGTTACAGACTTACAAACTTTTGTGATTATGTTTCAGTCATACACTGTGAATGGGGATTTTTTTTTATGCACCAGTATATATTGTATCAGTATACCTGTAACAAGATATGTTTGTTGTTCAATTAAAATAGGGAACATGGGCTGGAGAGATAGCACAGAGGGTAGGGCGTTTGCCTTGCACGCAACCGGGTTCAAATCCCAGCATCCCATATGGTGCCCCGAGCACCGCCAGGAGTAATTCCTGAGTGCAGAGCCAGGAGTAACCCCTGTGCATTGCCAGGTGTGACCCAAAAAGCAAAAAAAAAAAAAAAAAAAAAAAAATAGGGAACATGTGAAATTGAGTATGGTGTATGTGGTAAGTTGGGGTGGGTCATATGTATATATGTGCTTTTATTAAGTATTATTGACTGCTTTGGGGCAACTTATGTATAGTGGTAGGAAGATTTTTATTTTATTTATTTTAATTTGTTTTCGCTTTGGTACCAAACCTGGTGGTGCTCAGGGCTTATTCCTGGTTCTGCACTTGTGATCCACTCCTGTCAGTACTTAGAGGACAGTATGGGGTGCCAAAGACCAAACCCAGGTTGGCTGCATGCAAGGCAAGCAAGTACCCTGACTGTTGTACTGTCTGACCCCAAGAGTGTGAGGAAAGTTTTAGTTATGTATCTTCTTTTGACTTTTTGAGTCTTAAAAAAGTTATTTTAATACTTTCAATTTTTGCTACTAAATTGTGGAACCACTTTCCGATCGAAATAAAATGACTGTGTCACTGTATCACTGTCATCCTGTTGCTCATTGATTTGCTTGAGCAGGCACCAGTACCGTATCCATTTTGAGACTTGTTGCTACTCTCTTTGGCATATTGAATAGCCACGGGTAGCTTGCCAGGCTCTGCCGTATGGGTGAGATACTCTCGGTAGCTTGCCAGGCTCTCTGAGAGGGCCTGAGGAATATAACCCGGGTCGGCCACATGCATGGCAAACGCCCTACCACTATGCTATCACTGCTATCACTCCAGCCCCCAAACAAAATATGATGAACAATTTCTTAAGCAGTGCTCAGAAAATGAAAACTTACCTTTGCTTTCAAATTGGTGATGTCTTAGAATTAAGCTCTAGTCTGTTTGTATCAGTGCTCATGTGGAGAGCCAAAATAACAATGGTTTAATAGCAGACCTATGGATCCAACCAAACAGAAGGTAAACCAAAACTTTGCTGTTATTCAACAAGCTTTTTTTTTTTTTTAATTTTATTGAATCACCATGAGATAGTTACAAGCTTTCGTGTTTCGGTTACAATCACAATGATCAAACACCCATCCCTCCACCAGTGCACATTCCCTACCACCAATATCCCCTGTATACCCCCACTTTCCAACCCTACCCCTGCCTCCATGGCAGACAATATTCCCCATACTCTCTCTCTACTTTTGGGCATTATGGCTTGCAATACAGACACTAAGAGGTCATCATGTTTGGTCCATTATTTTCAGCACACATCTTCCATCCCGACTGATTCCTCCAGCCATCATTTTCTTAGTGATCCCTTCTCTATTCCATCTGCCTTCTCCCCTCCGCTCATGAAGCAGGATATGGGGCAATCCTCTGGCCCTGGTATCTACTGTCCTTGGATGTCAGCTTCAAGTTATGTTATTCTATACTCCACAAATGAGTGCAGTCCTTCTATGTCTGTCCCTCTCTTTCTGACTCATTTCACTTAGCATGATACTCTCCATGTCTATCCATTGATAAGCAAATTTCATGATTTCATCTCTCCTAACAGCTGCATAGTATTCCATTGTGTAGATGTACCAAAGTTTCTTTAACGAGTCATCTGTTCTAGGTCACTTGGGTTTTTTCCAGATTTTGGCTGTTGTGAACAGTGCTGCAGTGAACAGATGTCATTTCTATTGTGCTTTTTTGCATCCTTGGGATATATTCCCAGAAGTTGTATTGCAGGGTCATATGGAGCTCAATTTCTAGTTTTTAAAGGACTGTCCATATTGTTTTCCAGAAAGGCTGGACTAGTCGGCAGTCTCACCAACAGTGAAGAAGTGTCCCTTTTTCCCCACATGCACGCCAGCACTGGTTGCTTTTGTTCTTTTGAATGTGTGCCAGTCTCTGTGGTGTGAGATGATACCTCATTATTGTTTTGATTTGCATCTCCCTGATGACTAGTGATGTGGAGCATTTTTTCATGTTCCTTTTGGCCATTTGTGTTTCTTTTTTGAGGAAACTTCTGTTCATTTCTTCTCCTCATTTTTTGATGGGGTTGGAGGTTTTTTCTTATACAGTTCTACTAGTGTCTTGTATTAATCCTTTATCAGATGGGTATTGGGTAAACATTCTTTCCCATTCTGTGGGCTTTTTCTGTATTTTGGTCACTGTTTCTTTTGAAGTGCAGAAGCTTCTTAGTTTGATGTAGTCCCATTTGTTTATGTTTGCTTCCACTTGCTTGGTCAGTGCTGTTTCATCCTTACAGATGCTTTTAGCTTCAGGGTCATGGAGAGTTCTGCCTACATTTTCCTCTATGTACCTTATAGTTTTGTGTCTGATACTTAGGTCTTTAGTCCACTTTGATATGACTTTTGTGCTTGGCATTAGACAGAGGCCAGAGTTCATTTCTTTGCAGGTAGGTTTCCAGTTTTCCCAGCACCACTTGTTGAAGAGGCTTTTCTTGTTCCACTTCAGATTTCTTGTTCCTTTGTCAAAGATTAAGTGGCCATATGTTTGGGGGTCTGTGACAGAATATTCAACTCTGTTCCCTTGGTCTGCAGGTCTGTTTTTAGCCCAACACTAGGCTGTTTTAATTACTACTTCTTTGTAGTAGAGTTTGAAGTTGGGTAAGGTGACGCCACCCATCTTCTTTTTCCCAAGGATTGCTTTAGCTATTTGTGGGGATTTATTGTTCCATATGAATTTCAGGAGTGTTTTGTCTATTTCTTTGAAAAATGTCATGGGTATCCTGATAGGGACCACATTAAATTTGTATAGTGCTTTGGGGAGTATTGCCATCTTGACAATGTTAATTCTCCCTATCCATGAGTAGGGGATGTGTCTCCATTTCCTAGTATCCTTCTTTATTTTTTGAAGTAGTGTTTTGTAATTTTCCTTGTATAGGTCCTTCACTATAAAAAAATATCTGCCGGGTGTGTGTGGGGGGGTGGCCAGGAGAGAGCCCTGGCAGCTCTCCCTGTTGGTTCACCCGGGTTCAGGGGGTCGATCCTGGGCCACTAGCCCAGCCAGGGCAGCCCAGGCCATGGGGCAGAGAGTGGAGTAAACGAGGACCAAGCCAGTTGATTGATAAGTTGCCATTTATTCCATTCTCTCCAAGTGCCTGTTCTGGTCTCTCTGAGCTCCCCATTTCTCCTCTCTCCTCTCTCTCCCCCAGCACTCTTCCTTCCTCATTCCTCCATCCCAGCTCTCTGGATTCTGCTCTTTCTTCATTAGTCTCTCCCCCCTTACTTGTCTCTCTGGGCCCTAGTCTTACCCAGCAAAATAAACATAAGAAAGCCCTTCCTGAGGGCCCACCAGGTTCAAAGGAAACACCACCTAAGATATTCTCCTGCTCCTAGCATCTTAATTAACATCTCAATATTAGTTATTTTTGTATGAGCACAGTAAGAGATTCATTGAAGCTTGTAGGGAGAGTCTTGCCACAGACTCAGACTATAGCAGTCAGGCCAGATTAATCATTTACAGCGGTAGGGGTCGGGCGTTTGCCTTGCATGCCCTGACCTGATTTCGATTCCTCCGCCCTTCTTGGAGAGTCTGGCAAGCTACCGAGAGTATCTCGTCTGCACTGCAGAGCCTGGCAAGCTACTCGTGGCGTATTCAATATGCCAAAAACAGTAACAAGTCTCACAATGGAGATGTTACTGGTACCCGCTCGAGCAAATCGATGAGCAACGGGATGACAGTGACAGCAGGGTCCAAATCTAGTCATTACTTTTTGGATAATGACACCATTTGTCCATGACTAAGCTCTTATAGTTAAACATTAATGCACTTTGGCCAGGCCCATCTCGATGCCAGGGTAACGCATAACTCACCGCTTGCCCTGGGTCCATCCTATCCCTTGTTGGAACCCTACTTTTGGGGCTGCAAGGAATTAAGGGCAGCTGAGGCTTAGGTCGAGAGAACAGATGCCCAAGAGGAAAATATGTAGAGTCAAATGACTCCCAGGTTATAATAGCATTCATTGGCTACAGTCTTCCTGTGCCCATACAAAAGGACATTGCTCTGAATAAGCTAAGCAAAGGAGTCTAGAAGAAGTGAACAATATTTACAAGTCAACAGAACACAAAAAAAGAAGTTACAAATAAACACAGAGGAATGGGAGCACTGTGATGGGAACAACGCAATAAACCTAAACTACCTGAGGCTTTGTTATCCTATACTTCACCTCTTTGGTTAAGCTGATTCCAAGGTACTTGATTTTCTGAGGTACTATTGTGAATCAGATTTTTTTAATGTCTCTTTCTTCTCTTTCATTATTTGTATATAAGAAAGCCATGGACTTTTGGGTGTTGATTTTGTAGCCTTTGCTATATTTGCCTATTGTTACTAGGAGCTTTTCTGTAGTCTTTAGGGTTTTCTTTTCTTTCTTTTTTTTTTTTTTTGCTTTTTGGGTCACACCCTGCGATGCACAGGGATTACTCCTGGCTCGTGCACTCAGGAATTACTCCTGGTGGTGCTTGGGGGACCATATGGGATGCTGGGAATCGAACCCGGGTCGGCTGCGTGCAAGGCAAAGGCCCTACCCGCTGTGCTATATCTCCAACCCTGAATCTTTAGGGTTTTCTTAGTATCATATCATCTGCAAATAGTGATAACTTGACCTCTTCCTTTTCTATCTGTATCACTGTATCACTGTTATCCCATTGTTTGTTGATTTACTCAAGTGGACACCAGTAACATCTCTGTTACATTCAGCCCTGAGATTTTAGCAGCCTCTCCTTACTTGTCTTTCCCAACGATTGGAGGCTCTTCCAGGGTCAAGAGAAAGAGACTTATTGTTACTGTTTTTGGCATATCGAATACACCATGGGTAGCTTGCCAGGCTCTCCGAGAGGTATGTGTATGTCCTTTACTGTATTTGGGATATGAATATGCCATGGGGAGCTTGCAAGGCTCCCGTGCCTGCAATAGACTCTTGGTAGCTTGTCAGGTTCTCCAAGAAGGAGAACAAGGCTATTAGATATTTCTATCTGTATGCCCTTGGTATCTTTTTCTTGTCTAACTGCTATGGTCAGGACTTACAGTACTATATTGAATAGGAGTGGCAAAAGCGGGCAACCTTGTCTTGTGCCTGATCTTAGAGGAAAGGCTTTTAGTTTTTCCCCATTGAGAATGATACTTGCTGTGGGCTTGTGTTAGATGGCTTTGATTATATTAAGGAAAGTTCCTTCCATGCCTGTTTTGCGAGAGTTTTCATCACAAATGGGTGCTGGATCTTCAACAAGCTTATTTTTAAGTGATTGGAAGACTTGGGCCACTGCTCAGGTTATTCAGAGGATACCTCTGATTCTATACCCAGGACTCACTCCTCATCATCTGTGGGGCACCATAAGTGGTGCTGGGAATCAAATCAGGGTTTTCACTTGCAAGGCAACTGTCTTCACTCCTGTTCTATCTTTCTGGCCTTTAACAAGTTTCTTAGCCTCTTTGGGCTTTAGTTTCCCCACCTTTAAAGTGAACATAAGTAGGACCTATCTCAGGGTTGTAGTGATGAAATTATCTATTTTGTTTAAAGCACAGTGCCTGGCATGGAGAACTAAATTGTTATCACTGCTTATAAATATATAATATACATTTCAGTGTATATATATATATATAGAAGCACATATGTGCCTGTACATAGGTTAGAAATATTTTTGTTCAGTACCGACTGGAGAGACAGAAATCAATCTTTTCCTGCATGCCGTTGATGCTGCCTCTATCCCTCGCCTTGATCACTTGGTTCCTGAGCACCACAGGCTTCTTAGTGAAGCTCAGGTTCTGCTGGTTGTGACCCAAAACAAAATCATTAAATAACTGAGCTGTAGGCATTATTTGGGGACTTGCTACCTTGCTATTAACTGCAATTTTGCTCTTTTGTTTTTCCAGACACCCCCGATGTCAATATATACTATACCCTGGATGGCAGCAAGCCTGAATTTCTAAAGAAAATTGGTTATGGTGAAAATAGTACATTTAAGTATACGAAACCTATTACTCTACCGGATGGAAAAATACAAGTTAGAGCTATTGCAGTCTCTAAGTGAGTTAAGAGCATTTTAATTAATTTATAATGTAATTACATTGTTTTAGTGTGATTTGATTCTATGAAGTCAGTGCTAGTATGTGACTAAAGAGAAATATTTATTTCAACAGACATATGTGACTTTTTGCTTATTTGTTTTGGGGCCATAGCTGGCTATACTCAGGACTTACTCCTGGATCTGGACTCAGGGATCACCCTTGATGGGGCTTGTGGGACCAAACACAGTGCCAGGGATTGAACCCGGGACGGCTGTGTATAAGACGAGAGCCCTACCCACTGTACTATTTATCTGGCCCTCGTATATGACTTTCGTGTTTTATTGAGGTATAGTACCAAGTCATCAGATTACAACTCAATAAAGTGCTACTATGTATATCTTATTTTATTATTTCTAATAGTTCAGAAATTTAGCTTAAAAGCTGATGATATCACCCCCTGCCCCACCACCACTAAAGTACCCTCAACCCTCAACCACTGAGCCTATGTATCTTTCAGTCCTGTCTTTTCCTCCCTGGTAATGCTGTGTGTGTTAATATAGTTTTAAGTTTGAATTCCCAATGGGATTATACAATGGAAGAACATTTGTCAGATTTAGGACCTATAAAGAGATTTATCTGGCTCTTAAAAAAAAAAAACAGTTTTAGTAAGAGGTTCTTTCATTTTCCAGGGCACAGACTACCTGCTCTTGATTCAGAATTTTATTTACATTGATTTCATTGGCCTTCAAAAAAACTTTCATTTCCTTTAATTGGATATTGACTACTTTTTGATTCTTTTTTATTTCTGTTCCAAATAAATTTTTCACATTTTTAAATATAAAAGTACAACTTCATTTTATTATTTGGAGAAAAAAGAGATTTTTGCAAGAGGAGTATTTTGCATGGCAAGATGGATTTGGTCACTTTGTTTGCAACACTTTTTAAGCTGGTACTTGTCAGGTCCCTGTACTTTTAAAAAACGACTCCAGGCTCCCCCTACTGGCTGAACTACTTCATCATGGCCTTTTGAGCACTGTAGCATTGTTGTCCTGTTGTTCATTGATTTGCTTGAGCAGGCACCAGTAACATCTCCATTGTGAGACTTGTTACTGTTTTTTGGCATATCGAATATGCCATGGATAGCTTGCCAGGCTCTGTCGTGTGGGCGGGATACTCTTGGTAGCTTGCCGAGCTCTCCGAGAGAGACGGTGGAATCGAACTTGCTGTGTGCAAGGCAAACGCCCTACCGCTGTGCTAGCAAATTGTTACGAATTCTAAAACTAACATTTGAAAATTATGAAACTGAATAAAATAAAAATAAGACAAAGCGACACACTCAAACAAATTATTATGGCTTACTAAAGATTGGAATTTTTATCTTTTTTCTTACTCGATGAACTACTTTTGTCAAACAAATCATCTTAATTATCATTAAAAATTAATAGGACTGGAGAGATGGTACAAAGGGTTTACCTTGCATGCTGCCGACCCTTTTTAGATTCCGTGATACCTTGAGCCAATCAAGAGTAATTCTTGAGTGTAGAGCCAGGAGTAACTCCTGAGCTCCCTGGGTGTGGCCCCCAAACAAACAAATAAACATAATTAACAAGCTGGGCTGGAGAGAGGTTAGAGCTCACAGGGTGTTGTCTTGCATATGGCTGACCCAGATTCAGACAAACAAAAATAATTTTTAAAGCTAATCTTATGCTATAAAGAGGTCTTTGATAAGCTTCACTCAGTAGAAATATGCAGTAATAATTAAGGACTAGCTGTGTAGTTCAAGGAATTAATAAAGATTTCAAGAGAGTAGAAAAAATAAGGTAATTCTTGTGTCTCTCCCATTTTCCCACTAAACGTCTGGTGAAAATGCCAATTTAGTGTTTCAGGTTTGCTTAGCTTAGGGAAGGTATTTATGCACTATCTTTATTTGCATTTTTCGAGACAAAAAATGAGTGCTTGTGTACATTTTCAATAGAATAACTTTGTGGGGGATGAGGGGAGTTTGGAGTCTTACCCTCCTGTGCTCAGAGCTTACTCCTAGCTCTGCACTCAGGAATTACTCCTGGTGGACCATATGAGATGCTGGGGATGAAACCCAGGTCAGCCACATGTAAGGCAAGAGCCTTACCCCTGTATTATTGCTTCTGCCCACAGTGAAATAACTATGTGGAAATCTGTATTACTTTAAGTCTTTTTTTTTTTTTAGAGTAAAAGTACTTAATTTCTTTAAAACTTCAAAGGACTTGAGACTGTTAACAGTTAAAGTCAATGACACCTTTAGAGGAAAAATAGTGAGTTTTGAAGTTTTGAATAATAAGGAAAATGTTTATGATATGACAGGTGAAAGTAATTAATATCTAATTTTATATCAAATCATTTTAACACTCTTTAGAAATATACTGAAATGAAACTAGAGAACCATGGCCAGAGGTGGCAAAGCAGGGCTGTGTGCCAGGCATCAGCTATGCACAAGATGCTTTCAATACCAGAACATCAGTATCATCCTCCTATCCAGGCCAGGCCCCCAGGGCCACTGAGGATGTCTGTTTGATAGAGATCAGTTGAGGACAGGCTCAGTTTCTTTCTGTTTCGTATAAGTTTGCCAAAGGTACTGATGTCTAGCTGTTCCCTGCTGTAAGCTTTCGATATGGTTTACTTCTGAAGAATTAGGTCTAAGGGAATTGAAAACAAAAGTGTACTGAAGGCATGCCAGAATCAGTCTTTCCTCCACTGTCCAACCAATTAATTTTTTTATCTGATAGTTTTTGTTGCTTCCAAATTTGCAAGGAGCATTGCTTTTATAACAAATAACAATAGTATTCATAATCATCACATAACAGTGCTCTCCACTTTGGGGTTCTTTTGGGGGTGCATACCTGGTGGTGCTCAGGGGCCACTTTCAGTTCAGTGCTCCGGGGTCACTCTCGGCTGTGTACCATGTGGAGCAGGGGATTGAACTCAGGCCTTCTGTATGCAAAGTATGGCCTAGTAAGCTCTCTCTTTAGCCCTCAACTTTGGTTTGAATCAGCTAATATAACAAACTCGTCTCAACTTGAGTGTCTTTTTGTTCTGTTTTTGTTTGTTTCGGGCCACACCCAGTGATGCTCAGGTGTCACTCCTGGCTCTACACTCAGGAATCACTTCTGATGGTATTCAGGAGACCATCTGAGATGCCAGGGATTGAACCAAGTTGTCTGCATGAAAGGCAAATGCCCCATCTTTTCTGCTGTTGCTCTGGCCCTCAACTTCATTGTCTTAAGGGATAGGTTATTTTACTTGCTCATTACTCTCTGGGCCAGCATCTTGGGGTGCATTCACAGGGGCAGTTCTGGTTTTGTCTGAGGCACTGATGTGGCTGCAGTCATTTGTTAGCTGTTAGTTGGATCATAGAAAACCTAACTCATTTCTGGTGGCTGGAGGGGGCTATTGACTGAACCATAGGTCTTCAGAAGTGACTGAGTTTTCTCACATGGTGTCTCATTTCCAAAAGTAGCAAAAGAGTAGGAGAGACCTAACACTCAGTTAGTTTTCTCATCTCTGTCTGTGTCATGTTTGTTAACATTTCATTGAGCAAGACAAGTCACATGCTTATACCCATAGTCCATGTGAGAGAGTGTTCTCCGAGGGCACGGGCTCAAGAGTGGATACAGGGAGGTCTGCTGCATGGAGAACCATATTTGCAGCAGTCTCCACAGATGCACATGCCCATCTCCCTGGGAACTTAGCAGAATCTATAGTGTCCCTGCCAAGCCACACCACAGACCAACTCAATAGCTGTCTCTTGGGGTGGTGAGGCATCTGTGATTTTTAGGTTTCCGGATGATTCCAGTGTGCAGCCAATGGTGACAGGTGATACCAGAGAATGGGGGAAACATTTCAGGTCAGACAACTTTAACCAACTAAACTCTTGGGAAACATGTTATTGGTATAATATCCCAGGACAAAAGGAAAGGAACAAGAGAGCTATTATATATTTGCTTTTATGTGCCCATATGCATGTCCAAACATTCTACAGTAGAGAATAATTTGGAATGCTGGTGAGAAAAAGGGGGACAGGAACTTAGGAACATATTACCTAGGGCTTGTCAAGATTTTGGAGGTGCTCAGGAAGCCTGTGAGCTACTCCAGGTGGCTCTGGTATGATGCTGGGGGTTGTATCAGTTGGTGTAGCAGTGCTAGTGGTCACCAGGGTCATAACCAGCAATGCTTGGGGACCATGAGGTACCATGGGGGCTCAAGCTTGGGATCTCCATAGACTGGAATGTGTTTCATCTCTTTGAGCCATTATCTCCAGGCTTACCGCATGTCAAATGTTGATGGTTTGGTTCCCAGTTTCTTAAGTTATGGAATGTAGGAGGTCTGAAAACTCTTTAAAAGTTTGTTTTAAAATAAATTTCTTGATTTATTATCATAAATTTTTATTTGGGTACCTCTTTATTAATCTGTAGGCTGGGGTCATTAAAATTTTCTTAGGAGAAAAGGATCTCAAACATAAAAGTTTAAGAAGCTTCTTTTTTAAAAAAAAAATTATTTTTTTAGTGAATCACTGTGAGGTACAGTTACAGACTTACAAACTTTCGTGCTTACGTTTCAGTCATACAATAATTGAGTACCCATCCCTCCACCAGTGCCCACTCACCACCAGTGTTCCCCAGTTTCCCTCCCACAACCACCCCATCGCACCCCCTCCCCACCCCCCACCTCTGTGGCAGGCATATTCCCTTTTACTCTCTCTCTTCTTTTGGGTGTTGTGGTTTGCAATACAGGTGTTAAGTGGTTATCATGCTCGGTCTATAGTCAACTTTCAGCGCACATTTCCTCTCCCTAGCAGGCCCTCCAAGCACCCTTTACTTGGTGGCCACTTCTCTACCTGAAAAGCTCCATTTTAGCCTAAAGTCTATACACTTTCCAGTCTTCCTGGCTTCTTTATTTACTATTATTTTTATTTTTAGTTTGGGGACAAACCCAGCTTGCTCCTAGCTCTGTGCCAAGGGGCCACTCCTGGCAGAGTGCATTGCAAGCACCTTAAGCCCTGGACTATTTTATGGGCTCCCAATTGGCTTCTTTAAAAGTATCTTTTGTGATAAGGAACTTCATCTCTCATGTGTCATCGTTTTGTGGTATTTTGTCAATAAACTTCCAAAGAGTCTTGTCTTTCTCTTCTTTGTCAGTGACTTTAGTTTATGATCCAGATAAATCAAGGTGGTTGAGATAAAGCCTGCTTTGAACTGAAAATAGAGCTCCGGATAATCAAAGTTGCCTAACATAATAATTTCCTTCCATAGATGCAGGAGGGACTCCCTTTCTTTGTAGTAATGGTTGATGAAATTAAATGTTTTTTCACAAATTAGCAGGGCATTTCATGGACATCATTCTGTAGCTCCTTAGAATATAAATGTGCTCTTTAAAAATTTTGTTTGAAGGGGGCTGGAGCGATAGCACAGCGGGGAGGGCGTTTGCCTTGCATGCAGCCGACCTGGGTTCGATTCCCAGCATCCCATATGGTCCCCTGAGCACCGCCAGGGGTGATTCTGAGTGCCGAGCCAGGAGTAACCCCTGTGCATTGCCAGGTGTGACTTAAAAAGCAAAAAAAAAATTTTTTTTTGTTTGAAAAAGTAATGTAACAGACGTCAGGGCTTCAATTATCTCAGTGATATGAGTGAGGGGTAGAGCCATTAAACACGGATTCAGCAGAACTGAAAACATGAAATCTAAGCGGCAACCACTGGAACTTTGTAATGTGCCTGTCAAGTTGACAGGTGGGGATGGAGTGGGGCTTCAATGAGGAGGGAACCTGGGAACACTGGTGGAGGAAAGTTAATGTTGGTGGAGAGATTGGTGTTGAAGTATTGCATGCCTAAAATGCAACTATCAGTAAGTTTGTAAACCATGGATCTTTAATAAAAACTTTTAAAAAATTTTGTTTGTATGGAGAAAAGATGTAGATGGCACTTCCATAGGCAGCAAGAAAGGCAAAGGTCACTGCTGTGAGGTGGAGCCTGGCGGTCTGGGGAGATGGTCCAGCTCATTGGCCAGGCCTCAGTACTGACCGTTGCTCACTCTCTGTGTGACCTTTATTAATGTATATGACCTTCTGAGTCTCCATTTCATTTTTTGTTTAGTGGGATTAATCAACATATTTGGCAGCCCCTGTGAAGGTTAGAGGTAATCCATTTAATATTCTCTTGGCACTTCATATTCAGTAGCTGTTATGCTCATTTTTATTAAAATTCTTAGCCAAAGACTGCAAGTTGCTGCATGTGACTTAACTCAAAGGCTTGACTCCTATTTGAAAAGTTTATACTTGGGTGCACAGAAGCAGTTTCTCCTCAATCCCTTCATGTTTCTCAGACAGAGGTTTTCACTTGGCAGAATTTGGCCTTCCAGCAACATTTAGTAATGTCTGGATTTTTTTTTTTTTAATTTCTACAACTGGGAATGGGGATGTGCCAGTGGCATGTGGAGGGTAGAGGCCCAGAATGTGGCCAAACTTTTTACAAAGCTCAGTATAACCTCCTGCATCAAAGGATTACCTAGCTGAAAATTTCAGTAGTTTTTAATAGATTGAGAAAATAGAACTAAGTTATAGAATTCAAACAGTTTGAGTTTTGTAATTCCCCTATAATCACATAAGTAATTCTGGAGTTTTATTTTATTTTATTTTGGATTTTGTGTCAGACCTGGCTGTGCTCAAGGCTTACTCCTGGTGGGACTTGGAGCACTATGTGTCATGCTAGAGATCAAATTCAGGTTGCAAAGCAAGTGCTTTGCCTGCTTCACTCTCTCTGACTGTTCTGGGATTTTATCTAAAGGATGGCAATCTTTGTGGGTATAGAAATACATATAATTAAAAAATGTCAGGTATACCTTACATGGGCATTCCTAAGGATACCTAGGTGAGGTGTTTGATTCTAACCCTAGCAAATGTTTGTGTGTTCAAATGAAATTTGGGTGTGAGTGGGACTTCTGGCTCCCGCTCCAAACATAATTCTTTTTTGGGAATCTTCATGCTTAGCAGGCAGTTTCATAGCTGGTGTCTGGTCTCTTCTCAGGAGAGAAACAGTGTGTGGGCGAAATCCCTGGCTGATAGAGAGGAAGGAGCCTACTGTTACAGGGAGATGTTACGGTTACAGTCTTGTTTTGAACCAGACTTCTAAGCAGTTTGATGGTGGGACTGTAAGATCACACTCAAGGAGTCAAAGATGATTATCCAGGCTTGAAATCATCCCTGCATGGGGAGGGGGTGATGTCCGTGAAGTGTGCTAACAAGGAGGACAGATCTGGGGCTGGAGGTGAAGTGCATGACTTAAGTTAGTAGTTCATCTTTAAAGAGATCTCCACTTTTGGATCCAGGTTTATGCATCTGTCACTTAGGGCTTGTTATGAAAAACAAAACAAAACATTGCTTCTGTAAGGGTGAGCCTCCCTAAGTCACTCCTGCCAGTAAATATGTGAGGATTCACTGATCAATCATGGAAAGCCAAGCTTATTTTTAATTTTTTCTTGTTCGATTTTTGTTTTTTGTTGGCCACATATGCTCTGCCCTCAGAGTACTTTCCTGGGGTTCTTGGAGGACCGTATGAGTACCAGAGATTGAACCCATGCAAGACCTCACCTGCTATCGTTTTGGCCCCAAGCTTATTTTTTCTTAAATGTAGCTTATTTCTACTGGAAAGTAGTCGCTGTTTTGATGGGGAAAAGAGTTGGGAGAGATTGGGTCATAATTGGCAGTGCTTGGGGCTTACTCTTAGCTTGGTGCTCAGGGATCATTCCTGGTGGTGCTTTGGGGACCATGTGTAGTTCCTGCTTTATTGGAAGTTCCAACTGATGTTGGCTGCATGTAAGATGAGCACCTTACCTCCTACATTCTCTCTCTTGTCCAGATGAATTAATATTTGTGAAAATTTTCTCTTATAAAAATGTTGCTGTCACCCATCTCTCCACAGCTTTGCAATGCTCTATCTCACAGTGATTCAATAAAATTAAAAAGTGATATACAAATTGGAATGCCCCGCCACAGAGGCGGGGTGGGGTGGGGGGGATGGAATTGAGGGGGTAGGAGGGATACTGGGTTCATTGGTGGTGGAGAATGGACACTGGTGGAAGGATGGGCTCTCAAACATTGCATGAGGGAAAAACAAGCACGAAAATGTGTGAATCTGTAACTGTACCCTCACTGTGACTCACTAATTAAAAAATAAATAAATTTAAAAAATAAATAAATTATATAACCATAAAAAAGTGATATAAAAATAAATAATAAATCTACTTATTTAAAGAAAAAATAAAGTAAATCTGCTTATTTAAGATAAAAATATAGCTATAAACATTAGCTTTTGTTTTCTTTGGGGCCACTCCAGCAATGTTCATCAATTATTTCTTGCTCTGTACTTAGGAATTACTCCTGGTGGTGCCTGGGAGACCATATGGGATGCTGGGATTGAACTCAGGTTCTCCATGTGCAAGGCAAGCACCCTACCCACTGTATTATCTCTCCAACCCCTGTAATTGAAAACTTCTAAATAGTTTAATGTTAAACATTTCTCAGGGACTGGAGAGACATTACAGTGGGTAATGTGCTTGCCTTGCACATGGAGGACCCAGATTTGATCTCGGTACCACTTATGGTTTCCTGAGCCCTGCCAGGAGTGACTCCTGAGCATAGAACCAATAGTAAGCCTTGAGCACCTCTGTGTGTCCCCCCAGCCCCCAAATTCTTAGCTCTTTTTGATCTTTTATTATTAATATTAATACATTTATTAATATTGAATCAGAGACTTAAGGCTTTGGGGGACATTTATGTATGTAAGAATAGGTGGGAGGACATTGTTGTGCCAAGGGCCATTTGGGTATTTATCACATCCTATGTGGGTTATACAGTGCAAGCTGGGCCACAGTCAGACAAAGAGAAGTGTATATATCTGTCTTGTTTTGTACCAGGGAAAGATCACATGATTTCAGAGACTACATATGACCTGCAAACTGGACATTCACCACTCCTGACTTAAAGGTTCAACAATTTTAAGAAATGAAAAGCAAGTCAAGAGCTGGAGAGACAGTACAGTGGGTCGGGCATTCTTCTTGCACGTGTGTGATCTGAGTTTGATCCCCGGCACTACATACGGTTCCTGGAGCCCCACACAAGAGTGATCCCTGAGTGCAGAGCCAGGAGTAAGTCCTGAGTACTGCTGGGTGTCACCAAAAAACACTGTATTACTGTATCACTGTCATCCCGTTGTTCATCAATTTGATCAAGCGGGCACCAATAACGTCTCCATTGTGAGACTTCTTGTTACTGTTTTTGGCATATCAAATACACCACGGGGAGCTTGCCAGGCTCTGCTGTGCGGGCGAGATACTCTCGGTAGCTTGCTGGGCTCTCCGAGAGGGATGGAGACTGTATATGGCCTGCAAACTGGACAAAAACAAAAAAATTAAAAAACAAACAACAACAAAAAGAAAAACCCCAAGTATGTAAAAGACCTAAGAAATTGAAAAAGAAAATGCTAGTGAAATACATAAAATGTGTCAAAATCATTATGGAAATTGATAAGAGCAAAGACTTAGTTTTTTTATTTTTTTTATTTTTTATTTTTTATTTTTTTGGGTTTTGGGTCACACCCGGCGATGCACAGGGGTTACTCCTGGCTCTTCACTCAGGAATTACCCCTGGCGGTGCTCAGGGGACCATATGGGATGCTGGGATTAGAACCCGGGTCGGCCGCGTGCAAGGCAAACGCCCTACCCGCTGTGCTATTGCTCCAGCCCCAAGAGCAAAGACTTAGAATATGTAAGAAAGAAGGTACTTGGAAATGTCAAATGTATTGCTAAGTATTCAGACCTGGGTGGTTTAGGGCATGGAGTTATAAAACAAATATACCAAGTACAATTATGATGATGTGGCAGGGTTTGCTGGTTGTCCACCACTATTTACTTTTTTATAATATAGAGTTAGTTGTTTCAAGTGAGCCACTGAGAGAGAAAGGTATTTATCTAGTCCTTGCAGCTAATGAAAGCCATGCTACCATGTGGTGACCAATGGGATGTGTGTGGAAGTGATGTGTATAACTTCTGGATTGTGTCCTTGAGAAAGAGGTGGGCAGTGCTTCCAACTGGCTGGAATGTGGAGGTGTGGCTGTTCGCCATGTTGGACTATGAGGGCAAGTGCAATGTCTAAGGGAATGGTGGATACTAAGGGTGGAACTTGACACCATGCCCCATGTCATCATGGCACCTCTGTATCAGCTCTGGACTGATTGCACTCCACTGCTTATTTCATGGACAAGTCTCTATCATTTTGGTTTTGTATTTCCGGATGCTCCAGCCTAGGCTTACACATGAATAAGTCCCACGGAATCCAGATACTGAACCAAGGATCATACCCATAAGCCACACCTTGCCACACCCTGCCTCCTCATTTGCCACTCTCCAGATCTCAACAGCTGCTCCTCCCAGACGGGAGTATAAAATGAGGCCCCCATAACCATGCCACTGGACTCCGTGCCAGACTGTTTTCACTCGGGGCGCCCTAGAGGGGGGCCGGGGAGAACCCTCCCCTCCCCAAGGGTCCCAGCCCCTGCAACTGACCTTCACTACCTAACCGCCACCATGCTCTAGGCCGTTTTCCAGACCTCATGGCCACAAAAGCAGCCGCAAAACACATTATAAAACACTTCCTAGCCATTTTTCATAATTACCACACCATGTTTGATGGAGTTCAGACAGAAGGCAATAAATCATACCTCATGGAGAGCCCGGCAAGCTACTGAGAGTATCCTGCCCGCACAGGCAGAGCCTGGCAAGCTCCCCGTGGCATATTCAGTATGCCAAAAACAGTAACGATATGTCTCATTCCCCTGACCCTGAAAGAGCCTCCAATTGTTGGGAAAGACAAATAAGGAGAGGCTGCTAAGGTCTCAGGGCCTGGAGGATTAGAGACGTTCCTGCTCCCTGCTCTAGTAAATCGACGAACAATTGGATGGCAGTGATACAGTGATTAGAACAACCAGAGCTGTATCCAAACACAAGGGACACATCTCAAACAAATATCTATAAATACCTATGAAGAACATCATTAGGAGGACAGGTGATCCAAGAGGTTATCATATCTTTCAGTATCAATATTGCAAACCACAATGTCCAAAAGGAGAGTGGGGGAGAAAGAGAAAAGAAAAGCTCCTGCCATACAGGCAGACATGGGGTTGGGGGTTGGGAGTGATGGGAGGCAATCTGGTGGGGACACTGTTGCTGGGAAATATATACTAGTGGAGGAATGATTGTTGGAATACTTATGACTGAAATCCAATCATGAACAGCTTTGCAATCATCTATCTCACAATGATTCAATAAAAAAGTTAAAAGACTATCAAGTGTTGGGTTTAAGAGACTATCAAGTGTTGGGTTTATGGAGGAACTGAAAGCTCAGATGATGCTGAATTGGGGGGAGGCAAAACGGAACAGCCATAATTTAGTAGGTTTCTTTTTTTTTTTTTTTTGCTTTTTAGGTCACACATGGTGATGCACAGGGGTCACTCCTGGCTCTGCACTCAGGAATTACCCCTGGCGGTGCTTAGGGGACCATATGGGATGCTGGGAATCAAACCCGGGCTGGCCGTGTGCAAGGCAAATGCCCTACCTGCTGTGCTATCACTCCTGCCCCAATTTCTAAAAAGTTAAGCACTCATTGTATGGCCCACCAATTCCTCTTTTAGATATTTATCCAAGAGGACTAAAGACATATCCACACAAAGAATTACTCAAAATAGCCCCAAACTGGAAATATTTCAAATGATCATCAGCCGGGGAATGTATAAACAAATTGCAGTATGGCCATAAAATGGAATATTAGTCAACAATAAAAATGAATGAGCTACTGATAAATGCAACTGCATGAATAGTAAAATGTAAAAGAAACCAGGCATGTTGGATGATATTTACATGGTTATATTTATTTTAAATTCCTGGAAAGAACAAACCTACAGTAATAGCAATCAGACTGGTATTTGCCTGGGGTGCTGGATGTGTTAAGAAGTGACTAAAGATGCAATTTTTTTTTATAGTGGCCACGCTTGACAGTACTTGGAGCCACCATCATAGCCAGTAGTGCTTAGGCCTATGGTCCTTGGACCATCAGTGGGCAAGACCACTAGTGTCTTGCAGGCCAGGGAGGCCACACCCAGTGGAGCTATGGAGCCACTATGCTCTACAGTGTGGTGTTGAGGGTAGAATGCAGGGCCTTGCTTATGCTAGGCATGCATTCTGCTGCTGGAGCTCTCTCACATCCCAGCATGGTCTGGGGGGGCGGGTAGGGGATGGTGATGGAAGTATTCTGCAACTGAATTGTGACTATACAGTTGTACATATTTACTAAATCTTGTCAAACTTTTCCAAAAATTGGTGAATTTTGTATCACATAAATAATACCTTCAGGGTCTGGAGCAATAGCACAGTGGGTAGGGCATTTGCCTTGCACGTGGCCGACCTGGGTTTTATTCCCAGCATCCCATATGGTCCCCTGAGCACCGTCAGGGGTAATTCCTGAGTGCATGAGGCAGGAGTAACCCCTGTGCATTGCCGGGTGTGACCCAAAAAGCAAAAATAAATAAACAATACCTTCATCAAGTTGTTTAGAAAAGCAGAATATAAATGAGGATAAAACTACCACCCGCACCACCCCTTTTGAGTTGGGGCACCTCTGAATTGCTTTCTTTTCTTTTTCTTTTCTCCCAGAAATATACATTTATTGGATTAACATTGCATTGTATCATTATCCAAGTTTTATTTTTATTTTTTTAATTAATTTTTATTTTTTGCTTTTTGGGTCATACTCGGCCATGATGCACAGGGATTATTCCTAGCTCATGCACTCAGGAATTACCCCTGGTGGTGCTCAGGAGACCATATGGGATGCTAGGAATCGAACCTGGGTCTGCCACGTGCAAGGCAAATGCCCTACCCACTGTGCTATTGCTCCAGCCCTTTATTTTGATTTTTACACATTTTATTTTCATAAAGTAGTTCACAATCGGTCATTATAGATAATATTCAAACACCCACACAGTGAGCATCCTCCCTCCACAATAAGAGGGAAGTGTGTGAAGGTTGTATTTCATTCTGTGGGCATTTAAGCCCTTATATACAAGAATACAAGCAAGTATGTTAAAACCAAACACATATGCTACTTTAGGTAGATCAGTGGGCTAGAGTATAAGAGGCAGAAGCTCCAGGAAATACTGCATCGCTCTTTTCTGGGAGTTCTATTTTCTAGTCTCTGGATCTTGGTGGGGGTCCGGGGAAAGGAAGGGGAGGGAGTTTGTGGGTGTGACTGCCAAGCTACTGGAAAACTGGGGATCTGGGTGGAGGAGGCCCAGTCCCGATCTGAGCAGGTTTGGAGATCTCAGCCACAGGTCCTGCATATCTGGGCTCCTCTGTCGATTTCTTCATGGATGAGGTTTGTTTGAGCGTATGGAGAATGGCCTTGAGCATGACTGTGGCTGGGTTCTGGAGGTTTTCAGCTGCTGGGGCTCTGCTTGGGGCAGGGAGGGAAACTCAACCTGCCCCCCTCCAAGGTGCCCCTGTGAAGACAGCCTGGTGTAGGGTTGGGAGATTCTGCATTGCTTTCTTATGGAACCTATATTACATCAGTGAGGAGCAAGGTTAAAGCAAGGTGAATCATCATGAGTAAATTGAAAACATACCAATATTTGAGAAATATCAGTTAAAATGATCATAACAGCACAGAGTATACTACCTCTACCTATAGATGGAGTAAGGAAAATTTTCCTTATTCATTGTTGCGTGAATATTCGTTCAGTCAGAGGTGCTGAGACAAGGAACGCGAAAGAAATTTATGTCATGGAGGGCCCAAGTTCTCTCAGACCTATAACCGGGATAGAGAGCCCTGAAATCTCCTTTTATTGATCATGATACCTTTAAAGGGCGCAATACAGTGATGTCATCAAAAGCATCAAAAGAAGTTACAGAAAGAACACTGAGGCAGCAAAACATGTATTTCTTATTTTTTGTATCTGCAGGCCAGTGCTTTTTCGTCTAAGGAAAGATACACAACCAAAACCTAAACCTTTTTTGGGCTACAAGTATTTGAGTTTGCATCCCAAAGACAAACTAGTCTGGCACCTGAAATCTACAAACTGGGCAAGCATTTGAAATTTGCATCCCAAAGACCGGAGCCCGGAATCTACATGTCAAAAATCAGGCTGGGCTTCTGTGAGAAAAAGAAAAACTGACTCTTTCAATATACTGAAATTTATGAAATTATTTATTGAAGGCAGTTTGAAGGGGGAAAATGTTCAGATTCATCCAAACCAGTCAGGACACATGAGAAATCTCGCCCATTTTCATGGGTCCCTACATGAGCTCACCCTGATGGCTCAGTCCAGCCACAACAATTTACATGGAATTATATAGAGGCAACTTGAGCTTTTGTTTTGGAATTGCTTGTGGCTCTGGTTAGATGCCTTTATAATGACTGGAGTAGATGGTTTCACATATGGATCCCAGCTAACCATGCTTCTCAGATTATCTTTTGTAACCCTCCCTTGAATTGGGATTGGCTCTGTGGCTTACTTCTGATTTCCAGAATGCTTCAGAAATGATGCTACAGACTTGTAAAGGTAGATCACAAGACATGTTGTAGTTTTTACTTTGGTCTCAGAATGTAAGCACTGGGGGATGCCTGTCACCCTGGGGGAAGTTTCACTTTCATATTGTGAGGAAGCGGCAGTTAACCAAAAGGAGTGTGAGGGAGAAAAAGAGGGAGACCGTCTATGAATAGACAGATGCAGATTGAGAGTGATGCTTGGTGAGCTACCAGCTATTTCGTTTATCCTAGTCTAGGCTTTAAATACTAGGGAGAAAACCATTTGGGCCATCCAATCAAATTGAGTGTCCTGTTGATGTTAGCCCTGGGCAAATTGAGTGTTCTGTTAACGTTAACCCCGGACACCACTTAACATCAACCACATTTGAGGTCAGAGGAGTGGCACAGCTAAGCCTGGTTAAGCCACAGATTCATATTTTGGAGTGGTTTATTGTATAGCAATGATGGCCTAAACATGAAAAAGGTAAAGTGATAGAAGTCATTTTTATTTCTCCAATTTTAAAATACAAAATCAGTAACTAGATCGAGGGATTTTTATGAGTTATTCTCATTGCTAGATTAGCTTTTCTTTAAATTTTCTGTAACACAGACTTTTTCCACTTCAAAATCCTTTTCAGAGACTGCAGAGAGAGTGGCGTCGTCACAAAGGTGTTTCAGGTGGGCCCAGGAGCACCACATGCAGTCTCCTTGGAAGGCAGTGTGGACACTGTTTTCAGAGAGTCTTCAAAGGAGGCAAGTAATGAAGTGCCAGCACACGCAGATAGATACCACATTATTCGTTCTTTCTCAGCATCGGTGTCTTCTCATTTGTTTAATAATTTCTACTCACAAATCAGTCACTGCCCAGTAGCTTCAATGATTTCCTACTCTCCGATTAGTTCTTCCTTTGCCGTTAGAAATTCCCACCTTGTGTCACTGCCCATGCTCCAGTGTCTTCAGCAACACCCCATGCTATTTAAAGAAAGCAGAAACCTGTAACCTCAAGTCCCAGGGGATTAGTGTCCATCCTCAATCACCCTTTCTTGCTTTCTTTCTCTAGCAAAATGTAATTGTGTTTGCATTGTTGTTACTGCTTCTTTTATAAAATGATGTGAGTAAATGGTTACTCTTTCTTTTGGTCTATCTTCCGTATGCATAGTAAGTGTGAACGTGACAGAGAACATGCTGCCTTGCTCAGGTCATGTAGGAAACGGCGATAACATGAGTGTGTCTGTTGAACAGATGCACCAGACTAGTAAAGAGAGACTCCTATTATGGTGAAATCTTTAACTCCACGTAACTAAAACATTACCTACCTGTCTGGAGAATGAATTAAACTGATCTAAAAAGAACTTGAGATTTCAGTCCCTGTGTTGTGTAATAGATCCAAGGGCCAGAGAATAGACCAACCCATAGTTAAGCAACAAACCAAAAAGTCTCAACCAAAAAGATCTCATGGGGAGACATTTTGGTTTTGGTGTCCCTTTAGTCAAAGTTAGTCTAGAGATTAGAGAGAGGTGATGGGACCCAAAGATTAGATTCAGGCAGAGTGTGAGGCTCAAATATGCTTAGGGCAGGAGTCTGCATTGGACATGTACGACCAGTAGAGAGAGGCTGAGCCTCTGTATATCGGTATATGCTTAGTCTTAAATTTAGCATAAGAGAATGAATCCACAGCGAAGAAATTATAGATGAGTTTTTATTATTGATTTACTTTAGTTTGGGGGCCACACCCAGCAGTGCTCAGAGCTCACTCCTGGAGGTGCTCAGAGATGGTCCCAGGCCTCCTTATGGAAAGTATGTGCTTTGACCTCTGTCTCTTATCCCAGTGGAGTTTTTAAAACTCAGTAAATGGATTATGTATATATATCTTGGTCCAGCTCACCGTGTCTTTGTATCCTTGATCCTTGGCCCTCTGATTATTATTTAGACTCCTGTTGTTACAAGATTTTGTCCACTCTTGTTACCCTTCCCTTCACTTTTGGTCACTTGTCCAGACTTTCTAGCTAGACTTACTGCCAAGCCAGATATAAGGCTGTGTCTTTCCAGAGTAAAGTAAAGCATTGGTAATTTAGTAATAACTACTGTAAACATGTTCAAATAAGAAGTGCACATTGTGGCATTGCTTCTACCATCGTTTTGCTTTGCTTTGCTTTGTTTTATTCTTCCTTTGTCTGAGTGCCGAGATTCAAACCCACGGCCTCAAACAGGTGAAGCATGCTCCAGCTCTCCACCATGTGGCTTAATTTTCTTTCAGACTCTTAGTGAGAACTTACCAAATGCTTGACACACAATCTCTTCATTTCTAGGAATTGAAAAATGGATTTGTTGGATCAAAACTAAGGAAGAAATATAAAAATGTTGAAAATAAACTGGGTTGGAATGTTAACCTTAGAAAGTTTTCAGGTATGACATGATAGGATAAATACAAGGTTTAGTATTTGAAACTGCTTGTTTTCTTGTCTGCAAAAGGGTTGGAATAAGATGGGAACAAGAGAGTAAGCTACAATTTTAACTTCAGAGCTGCCTTGGCTGACAGCTAAAGCCCGTGAGAGGTAATCATGCAGTTTAACAAAGTGAAATATTGACTCATGGCCAGGGAGGAGACCACACAGCAGGGAAGCCACAGGGGTGTCTCAGCAAACAAGGGAAAAGATGGAGTTAGAATGTTTGGGGGGAGAGTGGAGTCTGGGTAAAATTCAAGTGGAAGCAGATATTTGATAGTCACAAAGCAAAGTGGGGCTGAATGTGAAGTGGTCACCATCTGAGCACTAACTGTGAGGGGAGGGACCAGGACTTTGTTACCTTGCCACCTGCAAGGATAAACGTAGAATATGGTACTCAGAAATCTTTCCATGAAGCTAAGCACCAGGGCTGAAAACAGGCTGCTTCTTGGTGTCAACAAGACTTAGATCCTCCAGGTGCGAGCAGGATACTTCATTCTTACCCAGCTTATTCTGAAGAACAAAGTTTCTGTATACCACTCCTTTTAGAGAGCAAGAGTTCTCAACAAGAAACAACAACCACTCAGAGGAGGAACTTTGTGCAGTTACAAGAAGTCCCTGAGGAAACACTGTAACTCACCCTCTTGGCAATTGGGATAATCTATTTCCGCAGTCTGATGTGAAATATGGAGTGTAAGCAAGGCAGGTTTTCTGCCTGTATCTCCCCAACCCCTGCATCTGGGTAATTTCTTTCTTGGTGGTATTTCACTGAAGTGGGGCTTCTGTACATAATTGCTGCTTCTAGGGAAAGAATGTGTTGATAGCAGTCCTTTAGGAAAAGCTTTCCAATTATGAAGATCTGTGTGCACAATTACATGTATAACTACAGGTGTTAATAGAGGCTGTGTTTGATGTAATTGTAGACCTCAAGGTGGGAGAAAGAACTGACCCTAAAACTCTGAAAGATCTTCGCTTCTCACAGAGCCCTGTGCAAACTCCAGCTTACCGTGAAGAGGCAGGCTCTAGACTGCCCACCCACCAGTCCCAGGTAACTAAATACCGTGCATTTATTCACATTCTCATGAAAATATTGAAGGCAGTGTCTCCTGGGCTTTCACTGTGCACCAGCAGCTTTGGGGGTTGAGAATCTTGTGATAGACAAGGAAGATTCCTCAACCCAAGGAGCTTGTATCTCATTGGGCCTGAGGGCAAGTAGGTAATAAAGATGTAAATGATCAAATAAAAAATTTAAATGGTAAGGTCATAATAAAGTAAGGATAAAGGGGTGATTCAAAATAAAGCGCCTAGAGCAAGAGCATGAATATCACATTAGAAGTGCATGTCCTCAGGCCCCCACATGAGACCTGCTGAATCAGGTGCTCTGGGGTGGGCCCATTAATCTGTTTTAGTTGTCCCTTTTGGTATATGCTCAAAGTTGAGGCTACGAAGGAAGCAAAATGCATAGTTCCTAAACTTGGTTATGCATTAGAATCACCTGGAGGGAACTTTATTTATTTATTTGAAGTAAATAGATTTTATTTAGAGGTTTCTGAGGGAAGGAGGAAGGGATACGTGGGAGAGAGAATAGTAAGAATAATGCGCTTAAGAGAGAACGCGGGCTTCTCCAAGGGTGGAGGAAGCCCCTACACATGACTGAGCTTTAGACACAAAAGTATGAAAGCATGAAAGTACACATCTCAAGAGGGAAGATGCGGGCGACACATGTGCTCGGGCAACACATGTGCTCGGCCATGCGGGCGCAAGCAGCACATGGGCTCAGGCAGCATATTCGCGCCACCTGGAGGGAACTTTAAATGTGTCACATATATTTACATGCTTAAATTTCCACCTAACCCCTCTTGACATACTTCTATATCATTCTTATAAGCCTGGGATGAAGCCCATGGATGATAGTCTCTTCCAGAGACACACTGATTGTGAGTACCAGCAATCAAAGGTCAAGCCTTTTACTGTTAATCTCTGGTGAGCCCTGTTACCTGGTTTCTTCCACCCGCCCACTCCTTATATTTTCTAAATGACCACAAAGCCCAGGCTAGAGGATCACAAAACTAGTCAGTTTGCTTACAGACAGCACTAAATGAAAGGACATACCCAAATAGACACACACCAAATGAAAGAGACACTCACCTGATTCAAATAAGAATACTACTTTTTTTTTCTTTTTGGGTCACACCCGGAGATGCTCAGGGGTTACTCCGGGCTCTGTGCTCAGGAATTACTCCTGGTGGTGCTCGGGGGACCATATGGGATGCTGGGAATTGAACCCGGGTCGGCCGCGTGCAAGGCAAACGCCCTCCCCACTGTGCTATTGCTCCAGCTCCAAGAATACTACTTTTGAGATAAAAAATAATACTTTGAGGAATAAATAAAATACCAGAAAATATAATCGTAGGAAAATGGCTAATGTGTCCATAATAATATGTTAAATGTCTAGAAAGAATTATTTTCTTTGTGTATGAATTACCTTGTCCATGCATATATTTATTTAAAAGTTGTTTCCAAGGAAAACTTGTGGTAAAACAATAAGTAAAGATCTAAGATTAATAAAAAAATCCCCCAAAAGTAGAAATTTGGGGACAAGTTTGGGGAATATGACTATAGTTCAGGAGGTAAGGAGGACAGAAAAGAGCCACCAAACTTTTATCTTTTACTCTTTTTCTTCATCTTGGCAAGAGAATCTTGTCAGTATTCCATCTTCAGCAGATTAAAGAATTAATGATCCTGGGGGCTGGATTGATAGTACAGTGGGTAGGGTGTTTGCCTTGGTCCGACCCGGCTTCAATACCCGGCATCCCATATGGTCCCCTGAGTACTGCCAGGAATGACTCCTGAATACAGAGCCAGAGAAACCCCTGAGAATCGCGGAGTGTGATCCAAAAAAGCGGGGGCGGGGGGAAGAACGATCCTAGCTGGAGGGTGTTATAGCATGTCAACCACCACTAAGGAGACAAGATGCCTCTGAGTGAAGCACCTGACCTATGGCACTGTCAGAGGCTAGGTAGCAGGGGAAATTCATAATACGGTTTGGTGGAAGAAAAAGAGACAAACAGCTGACCTGAGCATCGGGGTACAAGGGCCATGGTTGTCTGGCCACCTGGAGTATCCCCAACAGCTAACTGGGTTATCTCTACTTGGCTCTGGTCAGTCATTGACACGAAGGCCAGCAGGTTCTGTTGCTTCTGAATTTGCAAGAGAAAGCAGAAACTTGCATCTTTAGACTTTAAGACTTAATTTCAAATGCTAGCAGTTAATTCAAAATTGGAAATGTGTGTGGACTGATATAAAATTTTACATGCCAAATAAAAGCCAAAAGTAGACCAAATTTGGTCAGTAGACCACTACTTTGCAAATTTTGGTCAAAACCATGTTGGGTCTGACACAAAACAACTAAAAATAGGACTGTTACCCATTGTCTATAGTATTAAGTCTGGAATCATAAGCCCACAGGAGTCTGGTATTCAGGGAAACTATTAGGGTAGATAGTGTGAGATAAAACACATAGTGTTGACCTCAAGTAAGTGACTTTCAGGGTCTGGAGTGATAATAAAGCAGGTACGGCGTTTGCGTTGCATGTGGCTGACCCAGTTCAATTCCCAGCATCCCATATGGTCCCCTGTGCATCACCAGCTGTAACCCAAAGAGAAAAAAAATTAAGAAAGTGACTTTCAGAATTTTCTTCTTAAATTGGAGATTATATGTATCTCTTGATATAAATTGATACATTGAGATGGATACAATATAATTTCTGTGGTATTTGTGTCAAAATGCATGACTAAGTTGGTCCCAAGGAAATGTGAGACAAAACCAAGTTGAAGGAGATTCTGCCAATGAACTGGCCCTTTTCTTTTCCAGAAAAGTCAAGATCATAAAGATATAGGCAGATTGAACTCTTTTAGTTTAAATGAGACAAAGACAAGAAATTAAATGCAAAATGTGATACTGGACAGGATCTTGAAACCAAGGAAAAGTATGTAACTGTGAAGGACATCATTACTAATGAAATAGAGTAATTAATGAAAATTGAATTGGTTAGATGGTAGTATGTTTTCACAGTTAACATTTCCATTTTGGTGATTGTACTGTTGCACGAGAGGAAATGTACACTGAAGGGCTGAGGAGCAAAGGGACATCCTGACTGCACCTTCCTCTGTGTGACTCAGAGAAAATCAATGCACATGGAGCAAAATGTTTCTAATAATGACTCAAACTACTTGAATACAAGTTACTTATACTGTCATTGCAACTTTTCTGTTAATCTTAAAAACAAAACTATATCAAAATAAAATGTTACCAAAATAATTTAGTAAAATTAAGATACTATTACCTACTTCAGCAGATCATTCTAAAATGCTAGGTACATTTGATGACTATCAGACCCTCTGTACAAGTTAGCTTCTCTCCTCCAGGACTCTTTTGTTTCATTCCCCTGTTACTTGCTGCCTTGGCCACATCACATTCTCAAAAGACTGACTCTTGGGAGAAGCCATGTACTGTCCTGCCATTGTGCCTTTGCAACTGGGTTTCCTCTACTTGGACTTCCCATTTGATAAACTTTCTTTACCTTGACAAACTTTTCTTTGCCTCCCACTTGACAAACTTTCCTTTCCCTTCCCAAGCCCCATTTAGGGGAAGCTGTCTGGTACAAATGAATCTGACGATACCATTCTCTTTTTCTCCCTTGAGAGCCAACCCTGTGCTATCGTAGAGATGTCAGTGTTCCAATGTTGTTGGGTTTTTTTTTTTTTGTTTTTTTTTTGCTTTTTGGGTCACACCTGGCAATGCACAGGGGTTAATCCTGGCTCTGCATTCAGGAATCACTCCTGGTGGTGCTCAGGACCATATGGGATGTTGGGAATCGAACCCGGGTTGGCTGTGTGCAAGGCAAACGCCCTACCCGCGGTACTATTGCTCCAGCCCCAATGTTTTGTGTGTACACCAATTCGGCTACTTAGACTCAAGGACTATGTAATATTTACTTTTGTCCACTTTCCTGCAACAAATACAGTGCCTAGTATAAAATGGATGCATACAAAAAATGGATAGATGAGTTAAATGTTCACCATTTCTGTGTAACAGCGTACAGTTGCTGCATTTGTTTTTGTGGCAAAGTACTTTTACGTTTTCAAGAAAAATAGATCATAACTAAGGTCTTGTTTTTAAATCTTATTTGTGGCACCATAATTTATAATACTGTTAGTGATAGAGTTTTATGCATACAACATTCCAATAACACACCCTTCACTAGGATGTCCTCTTCCTGCCCCCACGGTCTCAGGGTTCACCCCCACCCAGTACATTTTTGCCCTGCCTTGGGGAGCTCAGATCTGTATAACTTAGGTATTTGTATTTTATTTTATTTTTATGCCACACCAAGTGATGTTGGTTGAGAGTTATCACTGGCTGTGTGCTTGGGACTGACCCCTGACAGTGCACATGGGACCTTACATGATGCTGGGAATTTGAAGCAGAGTCAGTCTGATACAAGGCTAGTGCCTTATCTCTGTACTATTCCTTTGATAAACTTCAATTTCTGTTTGTTTGTTAGTATTGGGATCACACTTGGTAGTTCCCAGGGCTTACTCCTGGCTCTGTGCTCAGGGATCACTCCTGGCAGGACTCGGACCAGATGGGGTACTGGGAACTGAACTAAAGTCAGCTGTGTGCAAGGCAAATGGCCTACTTGCTTTACTGTTGTTCCTGCTTTACTATAATTTATTTATTTTTAATTAATTTTTTCAAATGGAATCACTGTGACATGCACAGTTACAAGACTGTTCAGGATAGGATTTCAGTCATACAATGTTCCAACACCCATCCCTCCACCAGTTTTACTATCATTTAAAAAGTCTGTCTGACTACAACCTCGTGCAGCCTGCGGAGGGATTTTTTTCCCTCTCCACCCCATTTTTCTGAGCGAAAATGGCGGCAGCGGCAGCAACCACGCGGTGAGAGCCACCCTCTAAGACCCCTCCACCAGGAGGTAGGACTCTCTTTAGTGACGTAGCCTGTAGGTGATCCTGGGAGGGGAGGTGTTCCCGGCGCGCCTTCCGCCCAGAGATGAACCAAGAGCCGCGGCACGAGAAGCAGAGCCTCCCGCCTACTGACTGTGATCCTGAGGTCTCCTAACCCATTTTGGCACCAGAGCAGATTCTTGCAGCCATGCATTTTGACTGCGAACTGAACTACAACCTCGTGCAGCCTGCGGAGGGATTTTTTTCCCTCTCCACCCCATTTTTCTGAGCGAAAATGGCGGCAGCGGCAGCAACCACGCGGTGAGAGCCACCCTCTAAGACCCCTCCACCAGGAGGTAGGACTCTCTTTAGTGACGTAGCCTGTAGGTGATCCTGGGAGGGGAGGTGTTCCCGGCGCGCCTTCCGCCCAGAGATGAACCAAGAGCCGCGGCACGAGAAGCAGAGCCTCCCGCCTACTGACTGTGATCCTGAGGTCTCCTAACCCATTTTGGCACCAGAGCAGATTCTTGCAGCCATGCATTTTGACTGCGAACTGAACTACAACCTCGTGCAGCCTGCGGAGGGATTTTTTTCCCTCTCCACCCCATTTTTCTGAGCGAAAATGGCGGCAGCGGCAGCAACCACGCGGTGAGAGCCACCCTCTAAGACCCCTCCACCAGGAGGTAGGACTCTCTTTAGTGACGTAGCCTGTAGGTGATCCTGGGAGGGGAGGTGTTCCCGGCGCGCCTTCCGCCCAGAGATGAACCAAGAGCCGCGGCACGAGAAGCAGAGCCTCCCGCCTACTGACTGTGATCCTGAGGTCTCCTAACCCATTTTGGCACCAGAGCAGATTCTTGCAGCCATCCATTTTGACTGTGAACTGAGCTAAAATAGTAGAAACCCAAAACCGCGCGGCCGCTATCGCGGCCGCGCGGACTCAAAATCTTCACCTTTACCAAGGAAGAGAAATTATTAGATGATGCTTATTCAGCAGGCCTGATTGTTGGGGAAAATTTCCAATCAACAATAGTGAGTTCTGTATGGAAATATGAAATGTACTCAATATATAGAGAGAATAATGGGAATATCATTTGCTACTTAGATGGGGGGTGGGGTGGGAGGGGTGTGTATTGGGGTTTTTGGTGGTGGAACGGGTGCACTGGTGAAGGGATGGTGGTTTAATCAGTATTTGACTGTGACTTAAACCTGAAAGCTTTGTATTTTTTTTTGTTTTCACGGTGGTTCAATAAAATATTAAAAAAAAAAATAAAAAAAAAAAATAAAAAAATAAAAACAGAAAAAAAAAAAAAAAAAAAAAAAAAAAAAAAAAAAAATAAAAAGTCTGTCTGAAGTAGCACTGCACTGTAGCACTGTTGTCCTGTTGTTCATCAATTTGCTCGAGCGGGCACCAATAACGTCTCTATTATTGTTACTATTTTTGGCATATCGAATACGCCACGGGTAGCTTGCCAGGCTCCATCGTGTGGACGGGATAACTCTCCGTAGCTTGCTGGGCTCTCTGAGAGGGAAAGAGGAATCAAACCCGGGTTACCTCGTGCAAAGCAAACACCCTACCTGCTGTGCTATTGCTCCAGTCCAACTTACTTCAGACAGCTTACTTCTGTCTTAAGTAAATTTAAATATCTTGTAATTGCTTTTTTTATGAAATATATATCTGAATGTGAATATTGCTAATATTTTTAAATGTTGAATACTAAGGTTATGATTACTTATGACTTTCTCCACAGTTATTTGTAAGAGAATTTGGATGTAATAAGACAAAAGATTAAAATGAAATTTTAATGAAAGTTTTAAAAGCTTTTATCATAATTTATCTATACTCTTAATTTTAGTTTCCTAGTTTTGCACAAATAACTGGCCAGAGGAGTTTGACAAGCACAGAGATCACAAGAATTCAAAGGGAGACAGACTTTCTTAAGTAAGTATCACGTACTCTCTGCTATTTCTTAAATTCTAAGATGTGTTGTGGATAAAACCAGAATGGTAAGTAACAATGGTGTTGCCCAACTCTTAACTGTTTTCTAATTAAAGTTTTGTATATAATTTTAATTTTTTGGGGGGGGTTGAGCCATACCTTGTGGCACTCAGGGTTTACTCTTGGATCTGAAATCAGGGATTACTTTTAGTGGGGCTTAGGGGATCTTATGGGGTGTCAAGGGCAAACCCAGGTCAGCTGCATACAAAGCAAGTACCCTCTATGCTGTACTGTAATAAAAATTATGCTTCAGGGCTGCTCCAGTCATGAAGTTTTGTATATTTTAAAAGTATCATTGGTATATAGTAAACTGTCTTATTTAAGGAGAATAATTGACATATGAACATATATGTATGTACAAAATGTGTATATAGTGTATACGTATATATAAAAAGCTTGAAGCCCACCACAATAAAAAAATGAACAGCTTTGATAAAAAATGAAGACTTCTCAAAAAATTGAAAATATAATACTAATTTTATTCTATTTAAAGAACATTAATACACTAATTTGAAACGATATATGCATATTTATTGCAGCACTTTAAATTTTTTTTGGAACAAACCAGACAAGTTTTTGTTTTATTATTGTTACTATTTTTGCCTGAGAAAGAGCTGGATTTATTGATTTACAAATTGTTTTTCCAGTTATGTAACTGTTATGTATTGGGTTTAATAGTTCTTGTCCAGCTGAATCGAGGAATTTCAATAATATTTGGAGTTAGTGTCTTCTTTGATCTCACCTTTATTTCTCTTTTTGAAAATTTTTTAATTAAAGCACCATGATCTACAAAGTTATTTACAGTTAATGTTTAGACATACAGTATTGCATCACCGATCCCACCTCCAGTGTCAGCTTCCCTCCACAAGTGTTCCCAGGTTCCCTCCTCAATTCCCCCCCATCTCTCCCACCTCCCCAATCCCGATTTCCATCATGACAGACACCTTTCTAAGTTTGGTTGTCTCTCGATTTCAGTGATTTTAACTATGTGGTTTGGATATTTGGCTCTCTCGTTCCTTAACGCCACTTTTATACTTTAATCCCCTGACCTGGCCCCCGTTGCTTCTCATTTATCTCTTTCCCCCAACCCCCCTATCCTTGCATCCATTACTTCTTTCCTTCTCTTCCCTATACTCTGAGCCCAAGATTGATCTGGGCATCCTCCCCTTTAAAACGTTATATTCCCTTATCCAGTTATTCTAAATACCACCTATAAGTGATTCCATACTGGGTTTATCCTTATTCCTCTGTCTTCATTTAACATGATGTCTTCCAGTTCTATTATGTTGCTGTGAATTGCATGATTTTATCATTCCTTACAGTAGTTTTTCCTTATGTACATCTTCATGATCCACTTACCTGTCTTTGGACATCTGGGTTGATTCCAAATCTTAGCTATTGTACTGAGTACTCATTGTAGAACTTTTTAGAATAGCTGAGATCTGGAAAAAACCCAAGTGTCCAATGAAAGAAGAGTGGGTGTAGAAATTATGTTACATAAACAATGGGATACTACTTAGCTATAAAAAAAGATGGAATTTTAAAAAAATTTATAAAAATTTTATTGAAGAGCCTTGATTTACAAAGTTACTGATAGTTGTATTTTAGGCATATAATAATTCAACACCAATCACTCCACCACTGTCAAATTCCCTCCACCAGTGTTCTCAAATTCCCTCCCCATCCCAATCCCCGCTCTACCCCCACCTGTCCACTTGACAGGCACATTACAGAGTTTCAGTGGCTAGGTCTCCTGTTTTCAATTTTGTTGAATCTGTTTTGAGCATATGGCTATATCCCTCACTTATAGAAAAGATGGACTCTTTAAAAAATCTTTATTGAGGTACTGTGATATTGACAATATTGTTAATGATGAGTTCATGCATACATCATTCCAAAATAACACCCATCACCAGAGTACTCACTTCCTTCAACAGGGTCCCAAATGCTCCTCCCTTTCCACACTCTCCCCATTCGCAAACTTAGTACCATGGACTAACCCTCCAGTTCTGTTCCCTTTGGACAAGTGTTGCTCCCTTACTATGTGAATTTTTATTAATTTAGCATTTTCAGATTGAGATTCTGTGGTTTACAAGACTATTATTAATGGCTTCTCATGCACATACTTCCTGTACCACAGCCATCACCAGTGTACCCATCTGCCTCTCCAAAGGACCCCGACACCTTCTCATCATCTCACCTGCCCCAACTCAATTGTATGGATAAGTTCCCCCATTATATTGCCTTTGGATCTTTGTTGCTACCTTGCTTTCTATCTTTAAGTTCCACATATGAGAGATCATTCGGTATATGTCCCTTTCATTCTGACTGACTTTACTCAGCATGATACCCATTGACATAGTGGGAAGCTGCATGTAGTATTATAATAGTATTCCATGGAGTCGATACTGGATTTTGCCCATAATCTCTTCTCCATTTATTAAACAATAATATAGGAGATGAATTACAATGATTCATATTCAAATATTAAATTAACCATTCATCAGATAAATACCACTTATGGTCTTATTTATATTTTTATTCTTTAATTTGGTTTGACATAATATAAATTTTTACACATGTATCTGTGTGATGGACATTGGTCTGTATTTTTTGTCTAATATCTTGATTTGTTTTTAGTATGAGGATATTTTGGTTTTTTATAAAATGAGTTGACAAATATTCTCTGAACTTTTTTTAGTTTATGTAGTATTATTATTATTTTCTTACTTGTTAGAATCTACCAGTGAAGGCACTTCACTCCAAATTGGTTTTTTGTTTGTTTGATTTGGGGCCATACCCAGTGGTGCTCATGGTTACCCCTGGCTCTGTAGTAAGGAATTACTCCTGGCAGTGCTTGCCTGACCATATGGGATGCAAGGGATTGAACCTGGGTTGGCCATGTGCAAGGCAAACATCCTACCTGCTGTACTATCATTCCACAGTCCGCACAGTCCGGCACCTCCAGAATTGTTTTTTTTGGTTTTTTTTTTTTTTTTGCTTTTTGGGTCACACCCGGCGATGCTCAGGGGTTACTCCTGGCTTTGCACTCAGGAATTACTCCTGGCGGTGCTTGGGGGACCATATGGGATGCCGGGGATCGAACCCGGGTCGGCCGCGTGCAAGGCAAACGCCCTACCCGCTGTGCTATCGCTCCGGCCCCCAGAATTGTTTTTTAAAGTAAGATTTCATACTACACATTGAGTTTCTTTAATATATATATGCATACATATATTCAGATGTATGGTAAGGTTGAGCTGATAGCATTATCTTTCCTATCTCTACTGATTTTCTATTGTTTAGTCTATTAAAAATATGTTGGAACTTATGGCTGTACTTACGAATTCATCTTCTTATCCTTGCATTTCTGGCAGTTATTGCTTCATGTAATTTGAAGATCTATTGTGAAATGTGTGAACCCTTTGGATTACCAGGTGCTCTTGATAAACTGGTCCTTTTTTAATTATGAAATATCTTTATTTTTTCTGCCTTTTTTTTTTTTTGGCTTGTGGGCCAAACCTGGTGATGCTCAGGGCATACTCCTGGCTCTGTGCTCAGGGCTTACTCCTGGCTCTGTGCTCAGGGATCATCACTCCAGGTGATGCTCAGGAAACTATAATTGATGACATGTATTGAATTTGGATTAACAGCATGCAAGGCAAAAAATATGAGTTCCAGCATATTTTTAGTTGATTAAACAATAGAAAATCAGTAGAGATATAAGGTCCTCTCTATCTCTACTTTCTATTGTTTATCTTATTCTTACTCTCTGTAGTCTCTTCAGCCCAACTTCCTCCCTCCCTCCCTCCCTCCCTCCCTCCCTCCCTCCCTCCCTCCCTCCCTCCCTCCCTCCCTCCCTCCCTTTCTTTCTTTCTTTCTTTCTTTCTTTCTTTCTTTCTTTCTTTCTTTCTTTCTTTCTTTCTTTCTTTCTTTCTTTCTTTCTTTCTTTCTTTCTTTCTTTCTTTCTTTCTTTCTTTTTCTTTTTACACCCGGCATTGCATAGGGGTTACTCCTGGCTCTACACTCAGGAATTACTTCTGGCGGTGCTCAGGGGACCATGTAGGATGCTGGAATTGAACTCAAGTCTGCCGCATGCAAGGCAAATGCCCTACCTTCTGTGCTATCACTCTAGTCCCTCAGCTGAACTTTCTTTTACCCTGGAAATATTCTTTGCTTATAAATGTTTGTTTGGTATTAATGTAGCCACTACTGATTTTTTAAAAAATATTTATTGAATCACTGTGAGAGCAGTTACAAAGCTTTCTCATTTAAGACTTGGTCATCACTGTCACTGTCATCCCGTGGCTCATTGATTTGTTCGAGCGGGCACCAGTAATGTCTCTCATTGAGAGACTTAGTGTTACTGTGTTTGGCATTTCCAATACACATGGGTAGCTTGCCAGGCTCTGCCGTGTGGGCTTGATACTCTCGGTAGCTTGCCGGGCTCTCTGAGAGGGGCAGAGGAATCGAACATGGATCGGCTGCGTGAAAAGCTAATGCCCAACCGCTGTGCTATCGCTCCAGCCCAAGACTTGGTCATACAATAATGAAACACCCATCCCTTCACCAGTGCACATTTCCCACCACCAACCACCCCAGTATACCCCAATCCCACACCCTCCTTCTACCTATGTGACAGATGATGTCCACATTACTCTCTCTCTATTTTGATTACATGCAGTATTTCAACACCAGGAGTTGGAGCAGTAGCACAGCAGGTAGGGCATTTGCTTTGCATGCGGCTGCCTCAGGTTCGTTTCCTCCACCCCCTCGATGGGACGACAGTGATGCAGTGATTTCAACACTGGCCCCGCCATTGTTATTTCAGATTTTTCCCCAACACTTAGATCTGCTGAAAAGGCAACATTAGACACGTTGTTTTCTATTGCTGATTATGAGTAGCATATGATTTTGGAATTCTGGAATTTTAATAATTAAATCTGGAGGGATTTCTGCCAAAAGCCGCTGGGTTCCGAGATTTATTTGTTTCTGAGTCTCTGGGATCATGGCCGTTTAGTGACTTAATCAGGAACCAGAGAGGCCATTTGTGGGCTGTGACTCAGGTCTCCTTTGTGGGGGGCGGGGAGGGAGGAAAGGGCCGGCCCCACCCTCTTTATGTGAGGCCCCAGGTGCTTCGTCATTGTGGGCCCAATCCTGTCTGTCCATTGGCCTCTGGAAGATGACGGCCCCCCCCAGCTGCCAGCGGGAAAAGGCGGTGGATAGTCACCTTTTCCCTCCTGGGGAGGCCTGGGGCCGAAAACCTAATTCGAGTCCGGCCGCATTTTTGCCAAAAGCTGCTGGGCTCTAAGATTTGTTTCTGAGTCTGGATTCATAGCCGTTCAGCAACTCGATCAGGAGCCAGACTGCTGATTTTTAATTAGTGTTTTCACATATCTTTTAAAAATTCTTTTACTTTTGGGACTGGGAATACATTACAACAGGTAGAGCATTTGCCTTGCATGTTGCATGTGGTCCACCCGGTTTGATCTGGTATCCCGTATGACCTCCCCTAAGCACTGCCACTATAATTTCTGAATGCAGAGCCAGTAGTAAGCCCTGAGCATTGCTGGGTGTGGTCCAAAATCAAAACAAAACAAAATTATTTTACTTTTAACCTATTTGTGTCTATTTAAAGTTGATTTCTTTTAAGCGGTATATAGATGAACTTAAAAAGTCTGACAATATTGGCATTTTAATCAGGGTATTGAGAGTATTTGTATTAATTCAATGATCTTTGTATTTTCTTTTTTTTTTTTTTTTTTTTTTTGCTTTTTGGGTCACACCCAGCAATGCACAGAGGTTACTCCTGGCTCTGCACTCAGGAATCACCCCTGGCGTCTCAGGGGACCATATGGGATGCTGGGAATCGAACCCGGGTCGGCCTCGTGCAAGGCAAATGCCCTACCCACTGTGCTATTGCTCCAGCCCCCCCAATGATCTTTGTATTTGAATTTAAATCAAACGTCATGAATTTTCTGTTTGTCTTATCAATTCTTTGTTGCCTTTACATTTTTTCTGCTTTCTTTTGGATTTATTGATGGGTATGTTTTATGTTTCCATTTTATTTCATATCATTTGTTGTCTTATTATCTCTAGCTTTGTGGTTTATAGCATACTTTAAACTTGTAGTGTATCTGCAGATACTATTATGCCACTTTCTGTATAGTGTAAGAACATTGTGGAAATATATTTGTAGTAATAATATCCTTTGTGTTATTGTGGCCATTCTTATTCTACAAATGTTACTTACCTTCTTTTGAAAAATTTTTATTAAACTATTATAATTTATGAAGTTATTCATAGCTGAATTTCAGACACACTGTGTTCCAGCATTGATTCCACCCCCAGTGTCAACCTCACTCCACCAGTGTTCCCAGGCTGCATTCCACCCCAGCCCCCCATCCTAGCCTGCGTCTTGATAGGCACTTTTTAAAGCTTGTGCTACTTATTTTCTTGATTAATTACTGGTTACAATTTACAGTGCTGTGTTGAGTCGAAGTTAGAGTGGGATTCTTTGTCTTCCTGACCATGGGGAGAAGCTTTCAGTTTTCTGCCATTGAGTATGATGTTAGTTGTGGGTTTTTCATATGCACCTATTCTGTGCTGAGAGTATTTTTTTCCTTTTCCTATTTTTGGAGTATTTTTATAAAAGGATGTTTAATTTTGTCAAGTCTTTTTTTTTTTAAATTCAATTAGATTGCAATCTATTGAGATAACCACGTGGATTTTTTTTCATTCTATTATTGATCAATGTTCACATTTGGGGGCCTGTTTGGGCTATACCTGGCCGTTCTTGGGACTTACGCCTGGCAATGCTTGGGGGCCTGTATGGGGTAGTGCAGACTGGACCAAGGTCAGCAGTGTGCAAGGCATCTGCCTTACCTGTGTACTGTCTTTCTGTCCCAGAATTTTCACATTTTGTTTTGTTTTGTTTGGGGCCAGACCTGACAGTGCTCAGGGACTACTCCTGGCTCTGGGCTTAGGAATCCCTTTTCTGATGCTCAGGAGACCTTCTGGGAAGCTCAGGATTGGAACCTTGGTCGGCCTTGTGCAAGGCAAGGCAAACACCTTGCTTACTGTACTATCACTAGGCTCCTGAATTTTTCACATTTTGAACCACTTGCATTCCAGGATTAAAAATCTACTGATCATAATTTATAATGACTTTAACAAGCTATAATAATGTATTTTAATTATGTTAATAAGAGAATTAAAAAATTTATTCAGTATTTACTGTTTCTTGTGTTAATATTTTCTTTGTAGATCTAGATCCCTGTTTGATATTTTCTTTGTTTATATTATTGTTTGCTAAAGAAAATGCTTAGACATTTCTTGCAGTACAAGAAAGCTAGTGATGAATTCTTTTAATTTTGTATGTCAAAAAAAGTCCTTACTTTTCTCCTCATTTTGTTGATAATATTTTGTTGAGAATTCTAGGTTTATTTTATTTCATTAAAGATGCTGCTTCTTTATGCTCTGGCTTGTATTGTTTTTTTTATGAGGACCTGTTGTCACTCTTCGTTTTTGTTTTTTGTTTTTGGGGCCACGTATGGCAGTGCTCAAGGGTTGTTCTTGGAGGGGCTCAGGACAACATACTTGGTAGCAGAGATCAAACTTGAGTTGTCTGAATGCAAGGCAAGTGTCTTACCCACTATACTATCTCTCTGGTCACGGCCCACTCCTGGCTCTGTGCTCAGGGATTACTCCTGTCAGGGCTTGGAGAGGACCATATTGCAGTGGCAGGGGTCGAACCCTCTTCAGCCAGGTTCAAGACAAGCACCCTGCTTGCTGCACTGTCCCTCTGGCTCTCTTCGTTATTTTGTATGTGATGTGTGTGTGTGTGTGTGTGTGTGTGTGTGTGTGTGTGTGTGTGTTTTCTCCCCTGTGGCTATTTTTTTTTTTTTGGTGAAGCAAGATAATTTTATTGAAACTTATTTAGAAAGATGTGAGGAGGGAGAGAGAGGTGAGGATGGAGTGAGAGAGGGAGGAGAAAGGGAGAGAGGGATTTAAGGAGGGAGAGAAAGGGAGAGAGGGAGGCAGAGAGGGAGAGAGGGAGTGATAGAAAAGGGAGAGAGGGAGGAGAGAGGAAGGGAGAGAGGAAGAAAGGGAGGGAGAGAGGGAGGGAGAGAGAGAAGAAGAGACGGAGGGATAGAAAAGGGAGAGAGAGAGGGAGGGAGGGAGGGAGAGAGGGAGAGAGGAGGGAGGGCTGTGTGTTCAGGAGAGAACACAGGTTTCTCTGAGTGCAATAAGCAAGCAAGGAAACAGAGATAAGCAAGTAAGGTTCCTGTTGAACACAGCAGCCGGGCCTATGGCTACTTTGTAATTTCTGTACTGAGGGATTGCCTCTGGCCTCACATGTTGCTCTACCAGGGAAACTTACACTCCACTTACATTCCTGTGGCAAATTATTTTAATATTTTACTTTACTTATTTAAAATTATGTCAGTTTCTTCATATTTATTGTGCTTGGAGATCATTGAACTTCTGAAAAAATTTTTATTAATGCACCGTGGTTTACAGAGTTGTTCATAATACATTTGTTTCAGGCATTTAGTGTTCCAACACCACCAGTGTTACTTTCCCTCCACCAGAGTCCCCAGCTTCCTTCCCAACCCCAACCTGCCCCTAAGGCACATGACAATTTTATTTTATATTGCTTGCTCCAACAAAACTTAAAGAAAAGGCAAGTGGAATGATCAGAAAATAAATCAGTAAAAGCCAATTTGTGATTGCTATATGATTATTATTATTTTGGCAGGGGGATTTTTGATGCACACCGAGTGATGCTCAGGGTTTGCTCCTAGCTTTGTGCTCAGGGATTACTCCTGGCAGGCTCAGGGGACCATATGAGGTGCTGGGGATTGATCCTGGGTCAGCTGCATTCAAGGCAAGTGACTTAGCCACGGTATTATCATTTTGGCCTCTCTGCTATATAATTTTAACCTATGTAACTAAGTAAGTTAAAACCATTTAACATAATACAATAAAATGCCTGTTCTCATTTACATAAGTTTTCACTACTGGAATCTAAAATATATTGCATTAAATTTTATTTTGCACTTGGATGTCATTATGGTAATAATCATGTCTTACCTGTGTTATACCTGGGTTTATGGATTCTCAAGTCAAGAGACGAACAGAGGTGCACACACACGACAATGCAAAGGCAAAAGGAATTAAATTCCAGTTAACTGGGGTCAACTATCTCACCCACAGAATGGTCTCTTGATAGCGACCCCGACTCCAAGTAACAAGCGGTTTAGATAGGGTTTGATTACATAAGCAGTACGTGCCTTATTGTTTCAGAAAAATCTTACTTAGTTACCAAACAAAGTAAGACACTTGTTTTGGCAAGTGTCTAGGGTAACAGTGGTCAGGCAATAGTTAAACAATAATTTCCAGTAATACTTTATGGTTCCATAAGCACTCATTCTTTTAGGGTTAACAAAAGACAATTTCTGGGGCATTGTGATTGATTGCTGAGCCCAGGAACTTTTGCAGGTGAGTTCAGGTTGGCTCGTTACACATTGTTTCTTGCTGGGAAACTGAATCTTTCAGTTCTGGGAACTGAATCTGGGGCCTACCTGATTTTTCTCATTTCTTCTGCCTGTTGTAGCGTCAGTTTTGCCCTCACACCTGTCATTAGTTAAACTTAAAAAAATTCTTTGCTAATATATTTTGAAGTTTATGTGACATAGGTAGGGCTTGCATATGTAAATTTACCCCTCCCCCCACACTCTTTATATAAACTCAGTGATGATTTGTTACAGGCATTCAGTATTGCATCACCAATCCCATCACCTTGCCTCCACCATTGTCTCCAATTTTGCCAGTCATCCCTCAAGATTTCCCTTATAGCAGGTCCATAATAATTTATTTCATAGTTCTTATTACCATAAATTGCTAATAGAATGATCAAAAAATATTTTTTAGAATAAAAGTAGCGTAAATTATTGTATCTCACCATGAAGACATTAAGTCCTTGCATGAGGGATTACTAAAATGTTGTTAACAAGTTAAGCCTTCTGTGTTAATGTTTTTGTTAATTGAGATTGGTTGGCTTCTGCATTACATCCCATCTGATCTGGTATGCTACTACTGGATTATCAGTGTTGTAGAGTTTGGAGATGTTGCATGGCTGCATGAGTTCACCAGAAAATTCAGAATTTTTAAATGGGCAGTATACCTGAAGTTAAATTTTTAACTGGGTGGCAGCTTTAGGGTGTGGATGTGGCTTCTGGAAGTGCAGGAAGGTGGCGGAGAGACAGCCCATCCCATCTCCAAGAAAGTCTGGCGATTTCACTCAGAGGAGCCTGAGTTTGGGCAGGTTAATTTCCAGGTGAGACAGTGGAGTACCTTAGCAGCAACTTTTATTTGGATCATTTTTATACTCCCCAAATCTTCCCTTAACATGCTTATACTTTCCTCCTCCTTAGATATCCTCCCTCATGGAAACATGAGAATGAGGAAAGAGCTACTAGAACTTATGGAATACAGAAAAAGTTGTGCTATGTAAGAAATTCATAGCAATACAGGTGTTCAAAGAGATACAAGAAAAGGCTAAATTATCTAACCACATATCTCAAGAAAATAGAAAAAGAACTACAAATGAAGCTTAAAGTAAGTAGGAGGATTTAATAAAGCTTAGTGAAAATCAATAAGATAGAAGTAAGGGGGGTACACAAAATACAATACAAAAGAGAAATAAAACCAAGGGCTTTAAATTTTTTTTTTTTATTTTTAAACAAAATTGAAAAATCCTTAGATTCCTGGAGGAAATAGAGTAGAACACTTTGATAAATCGGATCATAAAGGAAAGGAGGAGGAGGAGCCCCAGAGATAGTTGAGTGGGAAGGGAGCTTGCCTTGCATGTGGCCGACCTGGATTTGACCCTGGGGAATTCCATATGGTCCCTGGAGCACCCCTGAGTGCCACTGGGTGTGGCCCCAAAACAAACAAAAAAAGGGAAAGGACAGAGGAAAGGTTATACATACACATGTTAAAATGGGTAGAGCAGATGATCAGACACTTCTTCAGAAGTGACATAAAGATGATCAACAGGCATATGAAAAAGTGTTCATCATCACCGACTGTCAGGGAAATGCAAATCAGAAGCTACCATATTACCCAGCAGTTCCATTCTTTGATGGTAATGGCATCAAAGTATGGAATGGTATTTCCATTTCCGGGAACACAAAACCTTTGGAGAAACTTTCCTCAAGATAGTCAAAGCCATTTACCACAAACCTATGACAAGCATTACCATCAATGGGGAAAAACTAAGGGCCTTTCCTTTAAGATTGGGGACAAGACAAGAATGCCCACTCGCACCACTTCTCTTCAATATAGTACTGGAAGTACTAGCAATAGCTGTTAGGCAAGAAAAAGATATTAAGGGCATTCAGATAAGAAAGGAAGAAGTCAAACTCTCACTATTCGCAGACAGTATGATACTATATCTAGAGAAGCCTAAAACCTCTACTAAGAAACTCTTAGAAACAATTGACTTGTACAGTAAAGTCGCAGGCTATAAAATCAATACCCAAAAATCCATGGCCTTGCTATATGCAAACAATGAGACAGAGGAAAGGGACATGAAAAAAGCAATCCCGTTCACAATCGTGCCCCAGAAAATCAAGTACCTCAGAATCAGCTTAATTAAAGAAGTAAAGGACCTCTACAAAGAAAACTATAAAACGCTACTCCATGAAATAAAAGAGAACATGAGGAAATGGAAACATATTCCCTGCTCATGGATAGGGAGAATCAACATTGTCAAAATGGCAATACTCCCCAAAGTATTATACAGATTTAACATGATCCCTATAAGGATACTCATGACATTCTTCAAAGAAATGGATCAAGCAATCCTGAAATTCATATGGAACAATAAGTGCCCACAGATAGCTAAAAAAACTCTTGAAAAAAAGATGATGGGAGGCATCACCCTCCCCAACCTTAAACTTTACTACAAAGCGGTAACAATTTTTTTTTTTTTACCATTTCTGAAAATTTTTTTTATTAGTTTATTTTTAATTAGAGAGTCATCATGAGGGTACAGTTACAGATCCATACATCTTTGTGCTCATGTTTCCCCCATACAAAGTTCGATAACCCATCCCTTCACTAGTGCCCATTCTCCACCACCAGTAAACCCAACATCCCTCCCCCCCTCCCCAGTCCCGTCTCCCCCCACCCCACCCTGCCACTATGGCAGGGAATTCCCTTTTGTTCTCTCTCTCTGATTAGGTGTTGTGGTTTGCAATAAAGGTGTTGAGTGGCCATTGTGTTCAGTCTCTAGTCTGTATTCGGCCCGCATCACCCTTCCCCCACATGACCTCCAACCACATTTTACTTGGTGGTCCCTTCCCTGAGTTACCCAGAATGAGAGACCAGCCGAAAGCGGTAACAATTAAAACAGCATGGTACTGGAACAAAGGCAGAGCCGCAGACCAATGGAACAGAGTGGAATATCCCTACACACAACCCCAAATGTATGATCATCTAATCTTTGATAAGCGGGCAAGAAATGTGAAGTGGAGCAAGGAAAGCCTCTTTAACAAATGGTGCTGGCAAAATTGGACAACCACATGCAAAAGAATGGGCTTAGACCTCGATCTGACACCTTGCACAAAAATCAGATCAAAATGGATTAAAGACCTCAACATCAGACCACAATCCATAAGGTACATCAAAGTCAAGGTCGTCAAAACCCTCCATGATATTGAAGCTAAAGGTATCTTCAAAGATGACACGGAACTAAGCAATCAAGTAGAAACAGAGATAAGCAAATGGGACTATATTAAACTAAGAAGCTTCTGCACCGAAAAAGACACAGTGACCAGAATACAAAGGCAATCTACAGAATGGGAAAGGATATTCACCCAGTCACCCAGTACCCATTAGATAAAGGGTTGATATCAAGGGTATACAAAGCACTGGTTGAACTCTACAAGAAGAAAACATCCAACCCCATCAGAAAATAGGCTGAAGAAATGAATAGAAACTTTTCCAAGGAAGAGATACGAATGGCTAAAAGGTACATGAAAAAATACTCTGCATCACTAATCATCAGGGAGATGCAGATCAAAATAACCATGAGATACCACCTCACACCACAGAGACTAGCACACATCCAAAAGAACAAAAGCAACCACTGTTGGAGAGGATGTGGGGAGAAAGGGACCCTTCTACACTGCTGGTGGGAGTGCCAACTGGTCCAGCCCCTTTGGAAACAATATGGAAGCTTCTCAAAAAATTAAAAATTGAGCTTCCATTTGATCCAGCAATACCACTTCTTGGAATATATCCTGGAGAAACAAAAAAGCATAGTCGAAATGACATCTGCACTTATATGTTCATTGTGGCACTGTTTACAATAGCCAGAATCTGGAAAAAACCCAAGTGCCCGAGAACAGATGACTGGTTAAAGAAACTTTGGTGCATCCATATAATGGAATACTATGCAGCTGTTAGAAAAGATGAAGTCATGAACTTTGCATATAAGTGGATCAACATGCAAAGTATTATGCTAAGTGAAATGAGCCAGAAAGAGAGGGACAGACATAGAATGACTGCACTCATATGTGGAACATTAAATAACAGAGTAGGAAACTAACACCCAAGAATAGTAGTATATAATACTAAGAGGTGGGCTCCATAGCTTGGAAGCTGGCCTCATGTGCTGGGGGAAATACATCCCAGAGAGAAGGGAACACCAAGTAAAATGTGATTGGAGATCCCGCGCGGGAAGGGAGATGCGTGCTGAAAGTAGACTAGAGACTGAACATGGTGGCCACCCAATCTCCTATTGCAAACCACAACAACCCAAAAGGAGAGAAAGAACAAATTGGAATGCCCTGCCACAGAGGCAGGATAGGGTGGGGGGGATGGGATTGGGGGGTGGGAGGGATACTGGGTTCATTGGTGATGGAGAATGGACACTGGTGGAGGGATGGGCTCTTGAACATTGTATGAGGGAAACACAAGCACGAAAATATGTAAATCTGTAACTATACCCTCACAGTGACTCACTAATTAAAAAATAAGTTAAAAAAGAAATTAGCATATATCTATGCATATATACATAGATATATATAAACACACAATGGAATACAGTTCAGCTGTAAGAAAAGATAAGATGTTACATTTTATTATAACGTAGAGGGCATCATGCTAAGTGAAATGAGTTAGGAGAAAGGGAATTATTGAATGATTTTCATATGTGGAATATAAAGAAGGCTAGAGAGTACACAATAAACAGGAAAATATAAACATGATATTGTCAGCAGAACTGATGAAGTCAGTGGAGGCAGAGGTGTGAGAATGGACACAGTGGCAGGGTTGAAGAATATTGGCTCTAAGTGATGGGTATGGTGTAGGAGCTCCATAAGCCTAGAACGTGAATATTATACCTGCAAATATGGACACTGTGGCACTTTTTTTTTCAAAGAGTTTGGAATAATGATGTAATTCATGATAACAAAAATTAGTACAGGCAACTAAACACTCCAGTGCACAGTATCCAAACATGATAGATGCTATGGACAGATTAGATAAATTACAGGATCAGAAATCAACCTTCTCAATAGACTTCCAGAGTGCCAGGAGGGATCTAGCACTCATATTGGGCTTGGTGGCAAGGAAAGAAGTCAGAAAGTGTAATGCAGACATTTCTCGAATTTGGGGCTCACTCTTCTAACACATCAAATTTAGTGTAATAGGAAAAGCCAGAGCCCACACCAGCTAGGGCTCAAGGCTGCTGATTAAACTCCTTCCATCAGAAAGTGAGATAAACCAGCCACAGGCAAAGTGCACCTGTGGCTCCCTGGGTGAGTTCACTTTGCAGTGAAATAAAAAGAAAACTTTCTTCCACTCTGACCTCATTTCATAACTGAGAGTTGTCTGCTTTTTCTTTCCTTGTATTTTAAAAAATGATGTTTAAACCATATTTGAAAGTTTCCGATTTCTGCCTTTTATTCTCAATATATACTCTGAGCACTGTGCCCAGCGGGGGTCCTCTCCTGTTGCAGGTGTGCCCGTTGCCTTGCCACCCGCCCAGCTGATCCTTTTGCTCGCTTCTGTCAAGAATGTGGCTCTCCTGTCCCGCCCGTATCTGGCTATCGTCTCCCACCACCTGAAGGAGCACAGGTGAGCAACAGGATTCTTCAAACTTCTTTCATTTGTTTATCTGATTTGGGGGTTTGTTTGCGGGCAACACTCAGGGCTTACTCCTGGCTTAGAACTCACTTGGGACTGTCTTGGGGGACCTGTTGGGTGCCGGGATCAAAACCAGGTCAACCCTCTCTACTATCTCTCCAGCTCCCTGGTTTATCTGATTTTCATTTACAGTGGTAGCTCTGTACTTAGCTAGTGTATAGGCATCACAAATACAAATGTTTATTGAAAGAACTACCGGTAAATTAATCTCTTAATATTCAGATTTCAGCTTAAGAATGAAAATTCTGGTTTGTAGTGCCATTTCTTTGGCATGCACTGACTAGAAAGAAACTGAAATGTTACTGACTAAAAATCAAGCCTAAATTGATAAATACATTTTTGTTTATATCATGATACATATTTCCTTACATAACAAGGAAATATATTCGATAAACAAATACAGAAAAGTCCTAATTGCAGATTTATATGTTTTAAGATATATCATTATGTCTGAAGAATCTGTTTGTATAAACTCTTAAGTATTGGCATATCTAAATGATAAAACTTTGGCTAATTAAGTATAGATAACAATTGATTTTATTCTACCACTAATTTTGTTGTTAGAAGATATACTTAGCCTGGACTTGCTCTAAGCCCTTGTTCTCCTTTGACCAAGAATCTCGATTGCATGTATAATTAATTAATTATTTCTTGGGGGGCTTTTTGGGTCACACCCAGCAATGCACAGGGGTTACTCCTGGCTCTGCACTCTGGAATTACTCCTGGCAGTGCTGGGGGGATCATATGGGATGCTGGGAATCGAACCCCGGTTGGCCTCCTGCAAGGCAAACACCCTACCTGCTGTGCTATTGCTCCAGCCTCCTCACTTGCATGTCTAGATGCTTTTTTGCTTGCCTATTTCCACATGGTAAAGCCTGTGTTCTCTCTCAAATTTACTCTTCCCCCTTACATCTTTCTAAATAAGTTTCAATGAAAACTTCTTGCTTTGAAAGAGAGAGAGAAAGAAAGAAAGAAAGAAAGAAAGGAAAAGAAAGAAGAGAAAAGAAAGGAAAGAGAAAAAAAGAAAAGAAAATATACTCAGTCTAATAAAAATCAGAACTTTCACCAGTGTCTTCAGAATTTTCATACTTCAAAACTTTAGGGTTTTTTGGATTAGGGATTACAAAATGGAATAAAAGAATATGTGATATTGAGTGGAAAATGACCACTTAAAGATAGTTGTTTAGAAAAAGTTACTAATTCAATTGTGAATTACAAGGTCAGAATTTCAGAACTGTGCATTCAAGCCAAAGGATCAACTGGATATGCTGTAGAAGTTAATTTACTTTCACTATATATTTTGAGATTCTTTGAAGAAGATAATAACACATATGAAATATAGCAGCCCCCATTGGTTTTAATTTTCCCGACTTCTTTTGGTTGGTGCACTGTTAAAGTTACTTCACAGACCTCCAAACAGGCTTTCAAAATTTTCTTTGTTTTCAAAGGAAGTTAATCAGATATTACATATTTTAAAAAGATCAAATTTGTCAATATCTATATTGTCCCTAAAATTATATTGATCAGTATGGTATGATTTATAGACATTTTATTTTATCTTTTATGTCTCCCTTACATTTTATGGACTAGAGCGATAGCACAGCGGGTAGGGTGTCACTTTATGGACTAGAGCGATAGCACAGCGGGTAGGGTGTTTGCCTTGCACTCGACTGACCCCGGGTTCAATTGCTCTGTCTCTCTCAGAGAGCTCAACAAGCTACTGAGAATATCCCACTTGCTCGGCAGAGCCTGTGGCGTATTTGGTATGCCAAGAACAATAACAACAAGTTTGACAATGGAGATGTTACTAGTGCCCGCTTGAACAAATCGATGAACAATGGGATGACAGTGCTACAACAGTGTTCCACTTTATAAAAACACTGTAGTTTACAATAATGTATAGACAGTTTTGTAATTTAAGCTCTTTTAGTTTTTTGGCCATACCTGGCTGTGCTCAGGACCCACTCCTGACTCTTTCCAGGGATCACTTCTGGTGGGTTTAGGGAACCAAATGGGGTGCAGGGAATCAAACCTGGGTTGGTTACATGCACAGCAAGTGCCTTCCTAATGGTACCATTGCTCAGACACTATATAGTTTCTTTCTTGTAGCTGCTTTGCTCTTGCTGCAGGACAGGGATGATGCTAGGAGTTGTCATTGAAATGGGTTCCCTAATTTTGATGAGGCTAATATTATACCAGAGTGGCAGAAGCCAAGTGACAGCACTTTACTGCCAAAAGAAGGTAGCACATCTTTGTAAAGGGAGGTAGTGACATCAATAATTTGAATCTGGGGCTGGAGATAGTGCAGGAGTTAAGGTGTTTGCCTTGCAGGCTGCTGATCCCTGTTTGATCCCTGACATCACATATGGTCCCATGAGCACTGCCAGGTGTGGCCTCCAAACAGACTTAACAAAAAATCAGTTTGGTGATAGTGTTCCCAGGAATGGAGTAGAAGTGCAGCTTACTAGTGTATTAGTTGATCTATATTGAAAAAAAAAAAGAAAAGAAAAAACAGTAGGTATTATTGCCACAGGCCTACTTAATACAGTCACTGTCACTGTCATCCTGTTGTTCGTCGATTGCTCGAGTGCGCACCAGTAACGTCTTCATTCGTCTCTATCGATACAGCAGACCATCCAAATCATCCAGTCTCTAGGCTGAAGTAGTTTACAAACCTGAGTTCTTTGAAATGATATTGGTTCTTGGAAATGGACCTCACGTAATTATAAGTACATGTCATAAATCCTCCTCAAAGTCTTTTCTCAATATTTGTTTCCCTTACGAAAGTGTCTATTTATTGGGGAAAAGTAGTTGCTTAAACCTTTTGAGATTATTGGCACTGAATGATACTAATGTTTACAAAACCGAAATAGTGACTCTGGCCCACCAGTTGAGTGGTCAGATGTATTTTTTTTTTCTTTTTGGGTCACACCAGTGATGCACAGGGATTACTCCTGGCTCTGCACTCAGGAATCACTCCTGGCAGTGCTCCAGAGGACCCAATGGCATGCTGAGAATTGAACCCAGGTTGACTATGTGCAAGGTAGACGCCCTACCCGCTACACTATGGCTCTAGTCCTAGAATGGTCAGATGCATTACGAGAATTTGTGTTTTGTACACTTATGTTTGCTATATATTCCTGATTTATTAATCCTTTTATCATCACAAAATGTCTCATGATGGGTATTTTTTCAACTTTTTAAAAATTGCCTTTTTTTTTTTGCTTTTTTTTTTTTTTTTTTAGTTCACACCCGGCGATGCACAGGGGTCACTCCTGGCTCTGCACTCAGGAATTAGCCCTGGTGGTGCTCAGGGGACCGTATGGGATGCTGGAAATCGAACCTGGGTCGGCCGAGTGCAAGGCAAATGCCCTACCCGCTGTGCTATCACTCCAGCCCCAACTTTTTAAAAATTGAAACTCTGTGAATTACAAAGTTACAAAATTATTCATGATTGAATTTCAGGGGTTCAGTGTTCAAGCAAATATTTACCTTTTTCATGTGTTCTTTATTTATGTAAATAATTTTTATGGTTACTCTTTACACTATATGTCTTATTCTATATAGAGCTTTACTTGCTGCCTACTTGTATCTCTGAGTTTATGGTATGTGTCTAGTAGACAGCACCTAGTTGGATCTTGCCTTATCTCCAGTCTGACTGCCTCTGCCATTTAAGTGTGGTGTTTCACTTGTTTTTATTGATATGACAGGATTAACATGTGCCATTTTTTGCTTTGTTCTTCTAATGTCTAATAGCAAGCACCTTTTGTGTTAAGTAATTTAAATTTGTTGCCATAATTGCCCACTTGAGCAAATCAAAGAACAATGGGACGACAGTGCTACAGTGCAGTGCTTTCCTTGGCCTTGGACATTAATTTAAAGTTACTTTAAAATTCCTACATGGATTTTAAAAACCAACTTTTGAGGTTGCTATTTGGGGGTGTTTGGGGCAAACCTGGCAATATTCAGAGGCTCTGTGGCTCAGGAGTCACTTCTGGCTATGATCAGGAACCATATACATCCTGGGTATTGAACCAAGGTCAGCCACATGAAGCCAAGCATCTTGATCCTTGCACTGTCTTTTCCAACCACTTTCATATAAGGCTTTAGGGATTGAAAAATGCCCTTCAAGGTATCATAGTCACTTCAGAAAATTATCTTAAATTCAGTAAAAGTGTAGAAAATTTACTCTATTTTCTTTATCTCTCCATTTATTTTATATATTATTATCTATACACATATATAAAGCTAATTATTATAAAATAAAATTGCAGATTCAAAAACCTTTTGTTTAGAGAGGAGAAATAATGTTATTGATTCATTATTTATCCATTTATTTATGGTATATAGTCTCATTTTTCTGTAAACTCAAGTGTAAAATCTAGTGCCACTTATTTTCTACCTGAAGGAATTCCTTTACTAAAGCATGTTTACTCTTAATTTTCTGTCTTTCTTTCATCTGAGAATGTTTATTTTACCTTCACTTTTGATAGAGAGTATTACTGGATGTATAATTCTCAATTGATGTTTTTCTTTAATTTTAGCTTCTGGAATATGTTGTTCTTTTTTCCTCTTGCCACTGTGGATTTTGGTGTTTATTCCAGTAGTTTTATTCTCTTTCTACTTTAAAGATTTTCTACTTGTCTTTAATGTTTAACATTGTTTTGGTATGGATCTTATTGTATTTATCTTTCTTGAATTGACTGCATTTATTAGATCTGTAGATTAGTTTTTTTTTCTAATGTGGAAATTTTGGAGCCATTATTTCATCAAATTTATTTTCTGTCACTTTCCCTCTCTTTCCCTTCTGGGCTTCTATTTGGAGTTGCTTGTCCTATAGGCTATGAAGCTCCATTTTCTTGTTACCTTTTTGATTAATTTATTTTCTGGAGTGGCCCACATCCAGCACCAGTATTCCGAGGCTGTTCCTGACTCTGTGCTCAGAGGCCACTCCTGAAGGGGCTGCTGCTCAAGGGTCACCTCAGGTGGTGTTCATAGGATTAATATGCCGTGCAGGGGATTCAAACCAGGATCAGCAACATGCAAGGCATGCGCTTTTTCCCCTGTACTATCTCACTGATTACTATTTTTCTCAATCTTTATTCTCAACATAAATTTAACAGAAAATTTATGTTGAACTACATATATATTTATATATAGTATATAAAAAGCAAATATATATTATATATTATATATATATTTTTATA